>NW_006799941.1:5704823-5733014 GCF_000485575.1 Poecilia formosa
AGTAAGCTAGCTGAAAGAAAAAAAAACACTACAATAATCCGTCACTCAGAGAAAAGACAAATGGGGGAAATGATTCTTGTCGCAAAAATTACAAATTGTGACATGATGGAAGAGTGTCACCCTTAACCCTAATAAACTTAAAGCTCCTTTAAGTTGAAAAGCCGGGAACCTTACATTAATATTTTTCAACTTATTTACATTAAAAACTGCATTTGACGGGATCGAATTATACATATTGTTTTAAATTTGAATCAGTCTGTATAAATGGTTTGTGATGGACTAATTTGATTTGACAATATAGTTCTGATATGATTTGGATAACCACATTTGGCAGATGTCTTTATTTTTGTCGATTGCTAAAACGTATTAGTCTTACAGACATTTCTTTGTTAGTGCCATGAAACTATTGCATTTTTCCTGAAAACTATTCCATTGTAATTCTGGTCCTGCATAGTCATAAGACGAATAAAAAACAAAGAGCCATATCTACACATTAGCTTTAAACTAAAAATGCAGACTGATAATGTGATGTAATTAACGCAAACTTTTTCTGTGAATTAAATCCTCCTTTATTAACCTCATAACTCAACTCATTTCACCTTCATTGAAAAGGTTTTCTCTCTGTCTAATCATGTACAAGACTCCACAGTTTATCTCTAAGAGCTGATTTCGCACGCCTGTTTAGAGGCAAGGAGCAGACATGTGAAGCTCTTTGATTTACCGGTCTGACATCCAGCTTCGAATTGTTACCCAGATTCTTGCTCATCCACAGCAGAGGACTGTCCGTTGGCCACCAGAAATCAGAGTGCATTACTGAGTAATCTACATGCTCAACTGGACCACAAACAAACAAATAAATGGAGACGTGGTGGTTTCTGCTTCCCACGTGCAATTGCGTGTGAGTCAGCAGAAAATCCAGACCATATGGTTCAACAGTGTCTGGAGTAAGGGAAGTATGGTCTGCTGTTTGAGCGAAAAAAAAACAAAAAACAAAAAAAAAAACAAGCAGCTTCAACTGCATTTATAGTGATTTAGGATAATAAACTACGTGAGGATAGACTAAGATACCCAAAATTTTCAGGATTCATGTAGAAAATAACAGCAGTTTTTTTGCGATATAAGCCACGACACTATCATGTAAGCTTTTGTATTCGGCGCAGAAACAGGCATATACACCTATTCTGGTGTAAAAGTAAGAACAGTGACAATATATGGAAGGCTCCTCCCCTACAGTAAGGCCTGTGACTTTGACAATAAGGACAACATGACCCAAAACTGGCTCCAGCATCAATGGAGGAACTCAGCAGGAGGGTAAAACCAGGATGAGGGCTTTATCTCGTTTATCTAACTATGTTTTGCTTGGGAAAACAGTATTAAAATATGATGTGTGGAGTATTTTGAGGCAAATACATGACAGGATACCTTTCAGAAGTAAGGCTAATCTATAAAGGGAGAAAGCTAGTAAGGGGGCATCCTAAGAAGGTGTGTGCCTTAAAGTCACCTTGGGAGGCCAAATTAAAGGGACAAGCAAATAGCTCCGAACTGGACGGGACATGTAGCCTCTATACGGACGCATAAGTGAGGGGAGATACAGGCCAAGTAGGACAAATGACAACGTCCTGCTGTAAATCGTCATCCAGCGAATCCTGAACGCCCTTTCTGTTAATGAGCTTGCAGGGCTGGAGGAACATGAAGTGTAGTGAGTGTGCACCTCTGCAGCACCACCAGTCCCTTCACTATCCGGGGTTTTGCTTCCATGTTCCTGTCATGCTTCGAGAATTGCAAACATATATATTTTTTTTTGCGTCAAACCTCCTCCCACAAAAAAACAAAACAACAAAATAACCAAAGTGTGCTTTCTTTCACTGGGACAGCGCACTATCCGATGGGCCTTGTGGCCGTACCTCCCCCTCTGTTTCCCAGCTTATCTAGGTCATCAATGACAACATCTGCGGACTGGAAGAAGTCAATTCATCACCAAGTAGTTACAAACGCTGCCTTCAGTAGCGACGGAGGGGCCTTACCTTCTGCTGTCGTCTTGCCATATCAGTCGGCTGCTTTGCATTGAAGGGGTATGCAATGCATCGCATGACAAAAACATAGAGCTGCAGCTTCTTTTTGCGCTCTTCCTCCTCTCTGTGCAGCTTCTCCAGGTCCTCTTTCTCCTCGCTGACGGCGGACGGGCTCGGGCTGGTCGGACGGGCGCTGCTGCGGCTGCTGCTGGGCGCCAGTCCACCAGAGCTCTCGCTGGTCCTGCTGGGAGAAATGCGGGACCCAGCCTGAGGTGCCATCGCCTCTTTGCTTTCTTCTTCCACTATCCCATCAGACTCCTCTTCGCTGGACGACGGATCTAACATCTTGCTCTAGAAGGGATGCGTCCCTGCTACAACCTTGCAGACTGATATCCCAGATGGCAGCTGTGTCGCTTCCTTACGATCCCTTGCCGAGATTTAAGGGGAAATGCTCCCGAAGTAGAGACAGGGATCAGGCCCCGATCGTACTTAGCTGAGAGATGTCAGCAGTACGAGTGGTTGCTGGAGGAGGTTCAGTCTGCTCCACTCTCAGCTTTCTCCGCCTGCGCCGAGCACCCGATGCTTACGCGTTTGCCCTGTTTTATTGGTCGGTCGGTGCTGCGGATGTGAGAGGGGGAGGTGAGAAGGAAGCAGCGGGGAGGGGCAGGAGGGGAGTTTAGTGTAGCTACAGATGAGGGAACTAGAGCTGCCTTTTCTCTGGTGAAAGCGGGAGATGGCCTCTCCCTCCAGAGACCGAGACTGCCGAGGAGCTGTCCGTGGTGCTGGTCCGGTGAAGAGGAGCAGAGAGGATGCATGTAGAACGCACGGCTGGTCATGTGCTGGAGATCATGTCATTCTGCGGTGGTACACCTAAGATGGCTGCCACAGGGTTTCTCATGCACTGTCACTGATTGAATTCACTGGCTTGAATGGGGAAACGTTGTTGAACGCAAGGACAGAACAGCAGGGAAGAGCAAAGAGAGCAAAATGTCAAAAATGATCCCTGAATGTTCCTCCCATGCAGTTTGTTGTTGAGGGGTGGGGTGTGTGTGTGTGTGTGTGTGTGCGCGCGCGTGTGTGTGTGAGTCAGTTGCCAGTTGACAAAAATGCCAACTGTTGGTGCTACATTTTCCTGAAAACTGATTATCCTTAATCTGAAAACCAGCATGAGGGACGTTTACATTTCCTTTTGTCTTCAGGATATTCAATTGTTGATCAAAATTATACACGTGGATTCATAATAGTATTTGTACCTCTAGAATAAAAAAATGTTAAAATAAAATCATAACCAGAGAACACAATGCAGTACATAATGATAAAAAAGGTGAATAACAATGTATACATTTTTACACAAAACTCTGAAATATTTGGTGTTTGTATTCAGCACCCTGAACTGGACTGGAACCACATTTCAGAACTACATTTTTCTGCACTTATGGATTAAAGTTTTTGCATGTGTCTCTACCAGCTTCATAACTTTTAAAATTAAGAATTTTGTCATGTTTTTCTTGGTATAATTGTTTAAACATTAGCAGACTGAATGGAGAGTGTCTATGAACATTATGTTCCCCCTCTGAGCTATGTCAATACACAAATGTTTCTTTAATTTATGACCTTCCTGCCTCGACTATTACTTTTAGTGGACAACTGTATCTTGGCAGGTTTGCTGTTTGGCCATTTTCTGTACATTTTCAGATGAATTATTGAACAGTGCTCTGTGAGATGTTCAAAACTCAGGATGTTGCTTTATTTCATGGCCCTGCTTTAAACCTTTCCACAACTGCATCCCCAAACTGTCTGCTGTGCTTCTTGGCCTTCATGACGTTTATTGCTCACTCATATTCTCTTAACTAACCTGTAAACTCATTGCAGGCAGCTGCATTTAACTTACAGATTGATGACTTTATCTATTAGATGACATCTAAATGTAACTCTTTGCATTTAGATGCAAAGAGTTAGGAGTGGATTTTAATTTGAATATCAAAGTTTATTAAAAGAAAAAAAATCTAACTTGTGCATATCTTTTTCTTGAATTTTACCAACAGAACAGCAATCAAAGAAAACACAATATTTTCCAACGCTTGTATCCATGCAAAATAAAGAGATCCCAAAAGAACTTAAGTAAATACTGTTGGACACAAAACAAGCTAAAAAGCAGATAAAGTCATAAGAAAAAAATTCAAAAACTTCAAAAAAGTCACAAACAGAATAACCACTGACAACAGGCACTGATTTCTTTAAATGATTAAAAATTGTAACCAGCCCTACACAGCAAATTCGGAAGTGTCAGATTTCCAGTGCAAGTGTACATGTTAAAAATACAGTGTTAATTCAACAACATGAGTGTTAGTGAGTGTTAGTTTCCCTAACACTCACTAAAGAGTTCCAAAGAGTTAAACAAAAAGCAATTCAGTCCAGTGTTGATTTCTAAATTAACTCCAACAGTCTAACTTGACACTTTTACACATATTTGTAACATTACATCCAGGAAGGAGCAACAGACAGGATAGGCGTTGCAGCAGGACATACAGGAGACCCACATGGAAGGTAGAACATGCCTTCAAATTCTCTTTATAACCTGAAATGTGAAGAAGAGCCCTCTCCTGTTAAAACTGATACCCCAGTAGGTTATATAGTAGGGTGCTCTATTGTTGACTCATGGTTGCCAAAAACCTTACCAGACTGACTGATTTTAGTGACATAGTGAGTGTAAAATATTGAATAAAATGTTGTGCCACATGAACAAAGCTACAAATGAATCGTCCTTATTGTCTCCAGGTGCATTCTGGATAAAACTTGTCACCAACGTCATCATCAGTCACTTTGCAACAAATGGCAAACTAGCTAGAGCATTTCTAGGGATTACGTTAACATGTTTTGAATTTGTGGTGTTTCATCATTAGTGACCAGTAGCCTGATTTTTCTGTTCTCTTGGTTTGTTGTACTTCATGTCAGATGGACTTCAAAATGACATAGTCGCTCTTTCTGATGAAGAAACTTGTTAGCTCCGCTGTTGCGTGCATGTCCATGAGGTAAGGTTAAATTATCATGAGCTCATTAGCCCCGCCCCCCGGCCGACGCCATCTTGTTCCGCTACTGCGTCACATGTTTCACATGTTTGCCTGAAGAGCAGAGGCAGTAGTATAGCGTCTTGTCTGGAGCTTATTATAACAAGGTAAGTTCCATGTTAAAATGATCATGTTTTTGACTATTTTTTATGGAGGCATTATTTTTCCGTTTACACAAGAGTATCGATTCATATACATAGTTCGCTTAACGTACATTTGTTTGGCTATCACAGTACGACTATTTATTATCTTAACCGAACATTAAAGCTGTCAGGAAAATCTGGAGGCCATTTGAGATAACATTATTTAGCTGCGGAGGTCGTTTTCTTTAAGTTTTTGGCTGCAGAGTGCAAAATGGGGGAGTGGCTGTGCTGGTCCATTGGCTTGATCTAAGCCACAGGTGTCAAACTCCAGTCCTGGAGGGCCACTGTCCTGCAACATTTAGATGTGCCGCTGCTGCACTACACCTGAATACAATAATTAGGTGATTAGCAGGACTCTGGAGAACATATCTACGTAATGAGAAGGTAATTGAGCCATTTGACTCTGGTGTTTTGTACCTATGGCACATCTAAAAACTGCCAAAATGTTTTCTCTTTGTTAGTGTGTCATGTTGGTGACTGAAGCCTGTTATAATGACTCCAACACATTTTTTCAGACAGGTTGGCACAACTTTTAATGCTGTCCAAAATTTTTCTATAAGCTGACTAATTTCTTTAGTAATTATTTCTGACTTTTTTATGCTTCATCTTGTAAACCAGGTGGGCAGAGTAATTTGAATGAATATGATGGTGACACACACAGGTGAGTCTGATTAGTTTTGTTCACACTTCTTTTTAAAATATTTATTTATTATCCTAATGTTTCTGCTATATTTCCTGTTTTTCCTTCCAGGCTGGAAGTCTTCCTCCTTCATGTTGGCGAAAACAAGAGCAGCACCAAAGACACTTCACCATCAGTGAAAGTTCATTGGCCGCTTCCAATGAACTTTCAAAGCACACTTCACCTTCAGTGCAAAGTACTGTGAATGCATGACCTTTGTTGTATATTGCTGTCAGTGCTGTTTGATGTTTTGAAATAAAAGTAAATTATATTCTCCGAATGGTGCTGGTGTTTTTGTAGCATCTAATGTCTTAAAATGAATTTGGAGATTATTGATGGCCAGTAGTTTCTGGGGGGGGAAAGGTTTTAATTGCTCTAGTGGCTTTTATTTGGTAGTAAATTGACAAAAGAAAGTGAGTAATGAGAGAAGGGGAAGAACGGGACACGAACCCACAACAGCCACATTGAAAACAAGCGCCTTCATATGTGGGCTGTGCTTAACCCCTGCACCACCACAACACATCTGGCCAGCAGTATTTCAAAACTCAGATTTCTATGTTAATATATACTTCACACCGTTCTGTGTTACATTAAGATGTTCATAGTGTTAACTTTTGACAATATACACTAGTTGTTGGGTAGATTAACACTGAAGTGTGTATTTGATTTCAACTACTGTGAGTGTTGATTCAACTCTATCACAAGTAACACTTTCAAAAGTGTAACTTCTACACCATCCAGAGTGGACCAATATAGACACTTTCAAAGTGTTCAATTTAACTCTGTAAGAGTTGATAGAACACTTCCAAATTTGCTGTATGCAGAGAGAAGATAGAAAACTGGAATAGTTTCTAAAAATAAAATGTTAAAGAGCCTGACACTGTTGCTTCGAAAGGGAAAAACAGTGTTAACAGTGATTTATGAGAGTCTTGCACAATTTTTTTTTTTTTTTTTAAGAATCAGTAGTAAATGTGAAGACGCATTGGTTTTCTGGAAGCAGAAAGCTCTCATCGTCTTGCTTGATGCTGGACTTTTTATGTTCTGTTTTGTTTGAGTGCTTTGTGAATTTACTTAAAATAGGGAACCAATAAAATCACATTTACTGGTGACTCTGTAAGAGCCTCAGCGTTCTCAGTGGAAAGCGAAGACGTTTCCAGAAGGACAACTGTCTCTGCAGCAGTCCACCAATCAGGCCTGTGTGGTAGAGTGGCCAGATGAAAGCCACTCCTTAATTAAATGCACATGTCAGCCCATCTGGAGTTTGCCAAAAGGCACCTGGAGGATTCTCAGACCATGAGAAACAGTTCTTTGGACTGATGAGACAAACATTGAACCTCTTGTTCAAATGCCAGGCATCATGTTTGCATGGCTCTTCATTAGGCCAATATCATATATAACAGTGGCAGCATCATGCTATGGGGATTCTTTGCAGCAGCAGGATCTGATCTGACAGACTAGTCAGGATAGAGGGAAGAAATGAATGCAGCAATTTACAGAGGCATATTTGATGTAAAGAAGAATCTGCAGGAGTTTCCAAATAGCACTGACTGTACATATGAGATTGAGAGTGTAATTATATCTGGACTAAGTAGTCAAGTTAAGAGAAATAAATAATTTCTTTCAAGAAAGCATCTATCTGTGGACAACAGATACCCTGAAAATCAAAGTGATTTGGGGGCTTTTGCAACACAGATTAGGTAGATATGACCAAGTCAAGATGTGGGATGGTGATAGACTTCGACTAAAGAAGAGTTTATGCACAATGATGCAGAGAGGATGAAGAGGCCTGTATGCTTTACCTCTGAGATTAAATTGATTCTGACAAGCTGGACTGACTTGGCTGCCTCTCCAGACATTCTTTTTCACACAACCTGTTCTTGGGGATGTTTTTTTTGGGGGGGGTTGTTTTGTTTTGTTCTGTTTTGTTTCTATGGACGAGTAGGGAGGATTTCTTTCATAAAAGTATTTTTTCAGCTCCACAAAGTGCTTCATATCCTGCACCAAGATCAAACAAACCGAACATAACAAAATAAAGCAAGGTACACAAAGGTAAAAAAAAGAAATTAAAATAAATAAATAAAATAATAAGAAAAGCTTTAAACTTTGCCTTGTGTCTCTGTAGATGTTTTCTTTGGGATAGTTTAATAGAACAATGTCTGACACTGTTCGATGAGGTGATTTGTTGATGGCATGTTTTAGTTTTTTTCAGACTCACGCCATTTAGCTCCATTGGAGAGGACAAGCACTAATCCCTGCATCAGAGCTCCTTAAACCTTTTAAACATTAATAATTGACTGATCTTCTCTGCTCCTGTGAATCTGCTCAAAGTAGATTGTGTACGCATGACATGTCAGTGCTCTCATGATTCACATTGCAGACCAACGCCCTGTAAGTCTGCGTGAGCTTGCTTTGCTTGGGAAAATACAGAGCTTGTAATGTGTAAGAACCTGTTTCATGTTTCAGTTATATGAATCCCAGCAGTTAGGACAAAATTATTTGATGCATTGCTTTCTGTTTTAACCCTCCTGTTGTCATCAGGGTTAATTATATCATAAACTAATTACTCCAAAGGAAATTAAATGTTGTCACAACTCATATCATCTATTTATCTTTAAAGACTCATCGCGGACGGTTATGCTGTGGGCAAGAAGGATGTCTAATAGCAGTCAGTAATGCAACGAATCTCAAGAGGTCTCTGACTGAAGATTATTGCTGTATGATTGTCCCATGACCGTCGCGATATGGTAACAGCTCAATTTCTGGACAGCAGAGACGATATCCCACAGTAACATGCCCTAGATGACACCATCCAGCTGTTAGCAGTCACTGCTAATCCACCTCATTTGCTTTTGTCTCCACAATTTAAATTTCTTTCTGGACATATCACTAGAAAAACTGGCCAGAGAGATGTTAGGACATTGACCTATCCACGATTCTTGCCCATTGTGGTCAATGGAACAAACAGTTATTTCCTGTTTTCTTTTTCTACTGTTTCCGGGTCTCCAGTTGGTTTTGTGTTTTGAGTCTTTCTCATGCCGTGTTATGTTTTGTGTGTGCATTGTTGTTAATTTTCTGGTCTCTGTGTGATTACCTTCTGTTCTGCCTTTCATTTATTAGATCCCCTCTGTCTCTGTTTGTTTTTTTAATTTTTTTTTATTTTTTTTAGTCAGCAGCAGAAAACCCCACTGGGTGCCACTCAAGTCTGTGAAGAACCGGAAACCTGAAGCAACAACAGGCTTAACAAAAAAATGACTTGATGAGTCTCGATTTCAGCCACAATGTAAGTACTGTACCTACCCCTACTGCTTTACATTAATAGGTGAATCTGATTGTAGTAGTATAGTAATATACTACAGCAGGAGATTATGTTCATGGATGTACACCTGGCAAATTTGCAGCGATGCTGTCATATCAATATGGACAATAAGGAGTGTTTCTGGCATTGGACAATGTTGAATCTATGCTGTGAAGAATTAGTGCTAAATGCAGTTCAGGCTCTGGGTACCTAATAAAGTGACCAGTCAATGTGTGCAACATTTATTGGAGGGAAAAACGTAAGTGTCCAATATGTCTGCTTCAGAGGGATTTTTCTGGTAATTAGACATCACATGCGGAGCCAAAAGAAGCTTAATAACTTCTTTAGATGTATGCACAAATTTAGACATAACTGTCACATGGACTTCAGAGGAAAGAAAAAAAAAACTGCACCAGAAGAAAAATGACTTCAGAGATGAGCTAAATGCTTTGAACTTCCTTTGACCCCTGTGCTAGGAATTCATTTTTAATCACTCTGATACGCTGTCAGAAATAGCCTATCTTAAGCCGATCTGAAAGTCTTTTTGACCTGATAATGTTCTTTTCATTACACCTTAGCTAGTGGCAAAATGCAATTAAAAACCTAAGAAAAGAAATTAAAGAAAATCTTCTCTGCTGGCACAACCTATAGGGTCAATGAGACACATTTATTGATTTAACATGCGTGCTGCTACGAAGCTGTCTTAAATGCCAGAGAAATGCACCAAATAGCTGCAACATCACAGACTCTGCATAATAAGATATTCATGACTTCCCTCCATCACTTTCCCTCATTTATGAAGCCTCCTGGCTATTCTTTCTATTTACGGTTCCATGCTGGATATTTTCTCAGACTGCTGAAGCATAAGTGGGAAGGTGTGACAGAAAGGGTGCAAAGTTTTTTTTTTTTTTTTTTCCCCAGTCACAGATTTATCTTTTGCGCTTGAGTTCAGGCCGTTTGGATCTCCATTCCTCGTTATAGACAAGTGCTTGGTCTTCAGTCATCAGCAGTAAGCTGCAGGTTTAACTGCATTAAAGTGCTTGTCAGAAGAACAACACAGAAAGAGAGGGAGAGTGTCGGAGCCTCTCTGAAGTTTACTGGGGAGCTCTTTGAAATATTTAAATGCCGGGCGCGTTTTTAATGTGAGATTGATGGAATAGGGTCAGTGTCAGCATTGCAGCTATTATGTAGCTGTCTCAGAAAAGGACTTCCCACCCAGCCAAGGATGACGTTTAACACTTTTCACCAGGAATTTGTTTGCATCCAGAGGGATCTGATACTTTGAGATATGTAATATGGAGCTATTGTTTATTTGTAAAAGCTTCAAAATGTATGGAGCCTTAGGGAATAAAAAAAAAGACTCAGAGATGGAAATAGGTTCATGTTGTGCATGGCTTCAGGAAAAAATCTATTTTAAAGAATTTACAATCTACAAATCCTTTTATATAACCCAATGTTATACACCCACACCCAACCATTTTAAAATATATACATATATATTTATTTATTTCATCATGTTTCCTTTTTGACATTAATCTCACATTGAATTTGAGGTAAAATCCCAAAAGACTCAGCAGGTTTTTCTCTATTCATAACAAAAAAAAACAAACAAAAAAAACAGAACTATTTCTAAAGCCCATATGTGGGACATTCATGACTCCAGGCTACAAACATTGACTAATTGTAAACATATTCATAGCTCAACCTATTCATCTTTGTCATCTTTGGTCCTGGTTACATATTAGGACTGAGTTCAAGTCCCATAAAGCAGGAAACAGAATCTACATCGGACAGTAAGACTGATACGTGGTACCAAAGACTCTCACCATATTTATGCTCATCTCTTCCCTACCAACAGTTTTCAGGGTAGAGAGGCGAGATGATGCCAGAAAAAGATTCATTAATAATGAATGCGGCGAGATGCTGGAGCCTCACCACTTTCACATGACAAAAAAAAAAAAAAAGTCCCCTCAGCTGTAGAAGCACAATATTCTGAGAAACTGCAGAATATGATTTATCCATAGATGGAACTCGACAGCTGGGTATTTAACTCATCCTGCATGTAGGACACTCATTTTTCAACCGTAATCTGCAGCGAGGAGAAACATCAAATGCAGTGAGAAAGAAGGAAGAGAACATAGCTGCAGATTGATTCATTTTACCATATTCAGAACAGCTCAGTACTGCCCCCTGCTGGTGGAAAAACCCGCACTAAACTACTGCTACAGAGTAATTAGGAAAGTACTGTGTTAACGTGATTCTTTGTGTGTGTACAAAGAAAAGGAAGGCCAAAATCATACATTTAGTGCAAATTATTGTCAGTTAATTTTACTGAAAGAGTTTCTGATGCCTGTCTGATAAAACATGCTTGTTCCTTATTCAGTGACGTGACTCCAAGCCGGTGGAGGAGCCAGAAGTTGCGAGCGTTGGATTATTTTTAATTAAAAATATGGACGTGGAACTGAAAAGTCCATGTGAGGGGAAATCTCCTGTTTTCCCCACTGTGGATAATTAATTTATTGGGGGCCAAATGATGCAAAATATGAAATAAAACTGACATTGTTTTTATTATTTCCTTTTAGCTCCTTTTTATTGCTCCTCCTCTGAGTAAACACAGTGGAAATAAAGCACTCCTGCAGATGGTCAACTGGACCTTGATCTTGACTTTCACTGGGTCCTTTTAATTAAAAATGAAAATTGTTAGTGGTGATGGTGGCAGGAGTTAGTCCTGTAACTGGTGGGTTGCTGGTTCTGTCGGTTTCCGTTGTTCTGTCTTTGGGGAAAACACGTCACCCATCTTGATAAACTATTGTGTAACAGAATAATAATGGTAAGATAAGTACAGCACATCTACAGCTGATTGTCAAAAACAATAGCAATGAGCTAAAATGGATGTATATGAGAGACTTACAGAAGTTTTGGACCAACCTGGTCCAAAGTCTTTGGACCAGGTTGGTTCTATGAAAGTATGAATTTATTGCTGCTTGAAGAGATTCTACTTCTGTGCTTTAGCTTTTGTGCATACTTTTTTTTTTTCACAATTCGGCTTGGTTTTCTTGGATTTGGTACAAATTTCGTTGCTCTCGAGACCTCAGTTTCACAGTAGAACAACAAGAAAAATATAGCGGGGAAGAACAAAGCACAATAGGTCTGGACTTTTTTGCACACTGAAGTAAGCGAGATCTATGAAAAAAAAATCACGTTAGAAAGATCCTCGTCCTGCAAAGAAGAAGATTGGATAATTCATATTTTTGGCCACACCTGGGGGTTGGTGGGGTTCATCTTTCATCTCATCAAGATTGCCACATCAGTTTAATGTCCCCGTTGGCCGCAGGCATTAAGGAAATGGGTATTTAAAGAGTTCTCATGTCATGTGCCTTCAGTTCCCCTCACTGGGTGTCTGTCAATCCCATCAAGACTTTTAAACACATTCAATATGACATGTTGATGGGTCTCAGGCCGTTCTGTCTGATTCCACAGAAAAAACGAATCTATTTTACTTCTTCCTGGTTATTGTGCGCAAGGGTTTATATTTGTTTTGTATGTTATTTACCTACACTCCTTTTAGACACGTTTTGATCCAGAATAAATGTGTCAAAAGGAAGACAATGGTGGTTTGCTGGTTTGAAGCCCCGATCTGTCTTCTGTCTCAGCCATTGCTTCCTTTGGCGCAGCACTTCTCCTGCCTCGGTCTCGTAATTTCAGTATCAGTCTGAAGGATTATTTATTTCATTTTTTATTAAGCAATCCTTTTATCACATAAAAATAAGACATCTGCTGGCAAGCTTGTTCAATACTTTGGTGGTTCCTGACTTTTGATTCTGAACCTAATTAGGTACAATTAAGAAAATACTCTGGAGAGAGAATATTCAGAACACAAGTCTGAGGTTCATGGGGGAGAAATCAGAATTTTGCACTTTGCATAAAAACCACACACCAAAGTCTACCATATGATGCAAAAATAAAAATAATCAGTTAGCGCAACAGAATATATAGAGTTCATCTGGTTTGTTTTGGCTCTAGTTGGGGAGTAATCAAAAGTGATTGATCAAAATTTTTTAATTTAAAAGCATACTTTGTTATAACTCTTTGATGTTCTTTACAGGCTTTTAGTGCTTAAAGAAATAAAAGCTAGAGGTATGTTGTTGTCAAGTTATCATAATCAGCAAAAAAGCAAGCATTGGATTAATCAGATTAATCTAGCCTGTATATAAGGTAAATAGAAAATATATGCAAGTCAAACTGATATGATCTGCCAGAGTTAAGCAGAACTAACCTCGGATTACAGCACTTCAGGTTGGAGCTCAGATTGTTGCAACAGTTTGGGATTTATAAGATTTGGTGATGACCTTTGGAGAAGAGCAGCATGTATCTTTAGCACCGTTTAATCAGGTTCAGTTATTGTGATGTGTCTTAAAGTTGCGAGCTCTTCGCCCTGATGTGTTCTTTTGTAACCTTTTCTGGGCTGATTAGCAGTAACGTTCCCTGTTTTTCAGAGTTCCTGCCACAAACACCTCCACAGATCCATTTGCTTTAAATAGCAGCGGGCATCCAGTCACATGTAATTACCATCACAGCGATTGAAAACAATAAATCTAAATTTCATCTGTAAATAGCCTGCTGATCCTGATGCTTACGTAACTTCATCCGTTCAAGTGTTTTGTCTCAGGACATTCCTGTTTTATGCAAGTTAGTAAAATGTAGAAGGATTGAAAGAATTCTTACCACATCTATATTTCTCTGTTATTGATTTCTGGTGATGCAGGGCGAGGAGGTAAGGGCTGGATAGAGCTGGATATGTCTTTAAAGGCGTTCCCCCCCGTTTTTAATCTAATCCTGTGGTAATACTTGTAATTACTTTACCTTCACACTGGCACCTGTGATTAGATCAAATCAAACTGTTGAAGCTTCTGCCCTTACCTCCTCACCCTGCATCACCAGAAATCAATCACAGAGAAATATAGATTGAAGTCATGAACATCAAAAGCACTTTGTAGATGTTGAAACTCCATTAAGAAAAACCGCCAGATATTTTAGATCTTATGAATAGTCACATTTAATCTTAAAATTATTCAGACTTTGATTTCAAATTATTTTCTTTAAATCGATGTTAGAAAATGAGACCAGCATTTCTCAAAAGATAATAAAGCAATGCAAAGAGGACATGAATTTTGAAACACTTGTTACGGCATTGACTAGTTTTTTGAATGGCATGATAAATAATCATCTTTTATAGCTCATCTTTAGCGATGAGCTGCAAGCCTTTGAGGATAGAAGGTCTGTTTACCATAACTCTAATCTTTAGCTAACTCCACAGATTCTCCGTCAGCTTCGAGGTTGTTCCACTTGAGATGTCTGTCTTTTTACTAGTCAGAAAATGTTGGAAAAATTAAGAAGAAGTCCAAATGTGCCAGCAGTAAGAATTTTGGCCATAAATGTAAAACAATGAATTAAGTTTAGCAGATCATTGCAGAGATTCAAAATCAAGAAGGCCTTGTGTTTGATCTTTCTGACTGAAGTTTGCATGTTGTCCTGTTTGTATGTGTTTTCTTTCTCCAGCTTCCTCATCCAGTCCAAAAACATAACTGTTGATTAGACTCTTTAAATTACCTTAGGTGTGAAAGCCCATGGTTATTTGTGCTGTGCATCTCTGTGTTACCCTCTTGCCCATTTGCCCCTGGAGGAGAGGTGGTGACTCTGCATGAACAAGTGGATACAGGTGAAAATGTAATAAAATGAAATGTATTTATTCATTTTATTTTATTAGTAAAACCCTACTTTGATATAGTCTCATTTGCAGGGGTTGACCTGGCCAAGACTACCATCATTGCACAAAGTTTTATTAAAAAAGACAACATATTTAACTCTAAAAGTGAACTGTAGTTGGTTTAATCTTCAGAATTAAAAAAATGAAACTCGTAGGCCTATACAACCCACAGACTCTCTGCATACAACCTTCTGGTGTTGTTGTGCAGCTAGAAAGATTTTTACTTCTTCACAGTTGTTAAGATGTGCAACCATGCAACAGGGTATTGTTTTTACAACTGAGAGATGCTGATTAGCATCTCAGAAGCTCAAATAATGTATGAACTATTCCAGAGGAGTTCAAAGAGATACTTCATGGATGCAGAGCAGAACCAAAGAGCAGAGGGGGGCGGAGGAGGTTCAAATCATCTCCTCCGTCCATCCTAATGGGGAAGAATCATATCCCAGACTCCAGTGTCTCTTTGTCCAACCGTACAGTCGGCCAGACAGAGATTTAAAGATTAGATGAGGTGGATTGCCAACACTTAATGGTGCCATGACATATTGTGAAATATTGGCTCTGCTGATCGGAAATATCATGTCCTGATATTTGTGAGACTCTCTACGGCAGCAGTACTCTGACTGCTACTGGTTATACTTCCTGCCCACAACATGACCACCCAAAACCACATCTTTGAACATATGAGTCACAATCACATTTAACTTTTTCTTTGGGAAAAAACTAAATATTTCTTTTGGTCTTAAACTGTTTTGAAGTTGAACAGTATATCGTTCACCTGAAAAAAAAGCCCTGTGCTTTTAAATCTTTTAAAATGCACTTAAATGCATTCATTGAGACCTATTTATTATTCTTAGGTCGATTTGTGGTTTATTTTTAAAAGAGGGAGGTTTGAAATGGTTTCTCACATAGATTTGTCCTGACTTTAGGTAATGATATTAAAAAATATACCTGGGAGCAAAGCGATTACCCTTTGATAGAAAAGGGAAAGTGGAAACGGACAGAGCAAATAGACTTGTGAATTACTAAACATCATGTTCAAGCGTCTTTGGCTTAAGCTTTGGTTGAAATGCAGGCAAAAGCTCAAACATGAATGTGTAATACAGATTTTTCACCAAAAGAGGTCAGCAAGATACTTTTTGACAGACAATGCTGTTAACATGAACTAATCATCATACTAGTACACCAAGACATTTTCTAGGAAAACATAGAGGAAACATTTCTGAAATTTACAAAAAAAATGGATGTAGGTTCATATGTGATATGCAGTGATAAACTGTGTTTAAAAAAACATAAAATTGCATTAAGCAACTTATAAAGGGCTCCCAATTAAAACTTGAGTCAACTTAATGCTAAATCTGACAACAAAACCATTTGTTTTGCATAAAAAAATCACCATGAATTAATTACAGATACAAAAGCATAATTGTTTTGATTATGAATGTCAAATATAGATCTAATGTTCACTGATGTCTATTTACACCCATCAGTTCTGTGCAGCCTGCAATAACTCTGTGACCACCCAAATTATTTATATGATCAAAATCTGTCCCAGATCCTCCATTTGTTTCATGTTGTAAAAAAGCCTCTTTTTTTTTTTCTAGACCAATTTTGCAACAGAGCTTCAAAAAAGACGATTTTTGGTTCTTTTGTAGTCCAGATCAAAACAAAATAACAAAACAAAAAAACATTATATTTCACAAATATTTGCCTTAAGTTGCATTTAGGAGCATTGATGATTGAATGCAGAGTTTGACCTCATCTCCAACTCCTCCTCGGGGGGAGACAACCCCTGTCAGCCCACCCCTCTCTGCTGGAAGAGTGGCTTTGGTTTTCCTGTCTGCATCAGTTACATCTCAGCCTGATGACTACAGCTGCCGGCGCTGCATGGAGTAAGGCTCTTTGGTCTTTAAATGTGTATGGTTATATTTGCTCCGGTAAGTTCCCCTTTCTTTATTCCTTTTCAAGTTTGTTCTGATTATTGACTGTAAATCTAATTATTTTTGCCTTAGGTTGCAAATTGCAAGACTTTCACATGATAATATTCTTTTTTTCCTTTTTTTTATCTGATAGTGTGGCATAGATGATGCAAGGCATTTTTCTTGTGTTAAAAGTAAAAGAAAAAAAAAAGTTGTTGACTCAGTAAAGCTGTCTTTGGTTTCATCTTTACGTCAGAAATGTTGTAAATGTGAAGACAAATCAATGATAGAGTCCAGACTTGGTGCTACGTGAACAAACAGATTCTGACTCTACCGCTGTGGGCTCCCTCTAGGGCACAGTACGCGGCTCTGTTAATTATCTTCCTTCCTTTAAATTATTCAGGCTTTGTTTTCAAACTCATTTTGAACCGCAATAATCTCTCACCTGATTTATTGATGTGCATTCATTATGCAGCGAGCTCACACAATCAATTGGTGCTTCAGAAGAATTCATTCAAAGAAATCACCAACAGACAGATGGTTACACTTTCAAAAACTTTTTTTTTTTTAAATTTTTTATTTTTGATAGATTTTTGCCATTTGTGCATTTGCCACCTGCGGAGGATACCATGGCTATCTTCAGGTTAAAGTGGACTGCTCCGCCCGGAGACCGAACAACCTCAGCATCAATATTGAGTTTGGCTATCCTTTCAGGTAAATCAGGATTTTTTTTATTTTATTTTTTTTATTTTTTTTTTGTGACTCTTAAAAAAAGAGATTCATCTTGAAAACAGAGGATCTTAAAGTCAAGGAGACACAAAATTATTAACTGTAGAACAAACTGTCTTAGATTAAATCAACCAAAAGCTTCAAATATTTATATACTCTTAAGAATTTGGAGCAACAGTGTCTAACTATAAAGTCTTGTGAAGAGACTAAAATTTAGTTGTCCAGTTTAGCAGAGCTGCTCTCTGTTGAAGCTCACCCAGTTTTAAACCAGGCTGAATGGGGATGCCGACCCACTTTAACATCTCTAGGTCTTCAGCGTTTCTTATATAACTGTGCTCGCAGCAAAAACGGTCCCCTCAGCTGGTCCCTCGTGCACATTTTTAAGCACGTTGCCATTTTAATGCAAGAATTTTAGGCAGTGGAAGATGGAAACTGAAGTAAGGCTTTGACAACACAAGCTACATCAATAAATAACTGACGGCAGCAGGGGGCAGAAGTTTGTTTTATTTTATAAAGCTAAGGTGATCAGGATTTTGGTGTTTTTTTTGTTGTTTTTTTTTGTGGGGGAGGGGGTCAGGGGTGCATTTTTTTAATCATATTTTATCTCAAATGTCACATTTCAAAACAGTCACTGTTGCACATGCACTGTCTCCATTCTCCTCGCCTTTTATGAGAGGTTGGAATGTGACTGAGTTGCATTCAAACATAATGGGTTAATCTAAATACCTGTGACTTGCTGATTCATTATTCTGGTATCTAATGAATATTCTGGTATTCATTATTATTACAGAGTTAATGATAACCTTTATTTGTTGCTCTCAATCTGCCTCTCTGTGTCTTGCAGATTGCAGCAGATCCACTTCAAAGCTCCCTTATGCGACGCAAGCAGAGAAGATGTTGTTTTCCTCAATGGCGATTTCTCTGCTGCAGCTCAGTTTTTCGTAACTGTGGGCGTTTTGGCATTTCTGTACTCCTTCTTTGCAACAATTGTCTACGTCTTCTACCAGAACAAGTACCTGAAGAACAACAGAGGCCCTCTAGTGGTCAGTGACGTTTGATTTCAACGATCAGTTAAATCAGGAGCGTTGTGTTAAAGTGACACTAATAAGTGACTTTTGTGACTTTCTTCTACATGTGTGTTTCTGTCCTGAACAATGCAACAGGATTTTCTTGTCACTGTTACCTTTTCTCTAATGTGGCTGCTCAGCAGCTGCTGTTGGGCTAAAAGCCTCACTGATATCAAGGCAGCCACGAACCCAACAGAGGTCCTCCTTCTCATTGCTTCCTGTAGAGAGAAGGAAAATAGATGTGCAACCACGCAGGAACCTCTCTGGTCTCGCCTAAACACTTCCACTGTAGGTATATAATCAAAAATGAAACCGTCTGGACGTGATAATTCACTTACAACGGTTCCTTTTTTTTTTTTTTTTTCCCCCAGGTTTTTGGTTTTCTTAATGCAATCCTCTGGTCTGGAAACATTTGGTTTGTCTTTAAAGAGACAGGCTGGTACAAGACTGGCCAGAGATACCCAAGTAGGACTTCTTCCAGGAAACGATCCAGTGAGATGCGAGAGCGACTCTACAGCGAGTCCAGCTTTGACCAGCCAGATGACGGTTTTGGCCCCTTCAGACAGGACAGCTTCACCGAGTCAAGAGGGAACTACGACAAACAGTTGGAGAGACAAGCTAGCATCAACCAGTCGCAAGTAAACTTCAGCTTACCAGAGACATATCTGGGCAAAGCAGTGATTTATGAGAGAGAGAATAAAGTAGCTTCTCAAGGACCTGTGATTTTTGTTAATGAGATGTGACCTTAACATAATGTGAGCTAAAATAGTGCTGTATTCTTATATTACTACTCACAAAGGTAATTAGAAATCAGCAAATTTTACAGATGTAGGAGTTAAAATTTGTGTAATACAAAAATATGCTTGGAAAAATGCTAAGTTTAACGGTTATCAGATTTCAAGGACAAGGTAAGGTCAGTAAGGACTGGGCTACAGAGCTGTTTCTCTCTGCTTTAGTGAAAATCCATTAATACAGTAAACCCCTCCAGGTAATAGAAAGATAAAACCAAACTAAAAAGAATTAAAGCTAATCTCCATTACTCTTTAAAACAAAATATCTCATTAGCTTTTTTTTTTTTCCTTTTTTGCATACACAATGTCATGAGACGATTTTATGTACAAGATCTCTGAGAAAGCAATCAACAACTCTCCAAAAAATTCTAACACTTCAAAATAAATGAAAAATGATAGCAGACCTGTCACTTTACAGTCTTTATTGTCTTATATTAGGGATTAGCACCATTAGCTTGGTTAGAACTACTGATTGTAAGCATATGTCCCATGTATTTTCTCTATATAGAAAAACTCTAATATTTCCCAATAAAAGTCGCAGATGGAATTACAATCTTCTAGAAGATTGTAATTCTTTTACAGTATTTTACAAGGAGCACCACTACATATGGTGATCATTGTGGTGGTAAAAATCAGAAATAAATCATAATTCAAACAAAAAGATAAAATACCCCAACGATACTTAAAATAGCTCAAAGAAGCTTTCTGAGACTTCCACAATGAAGGCCAATATTATTGACTATTATTATTTTAACTTTTTATGGGACATTCACTCAAAAATAAGATAGTTTTAATGTTTGGTTTGGTTGGCAAGTGAAAGATTGTGTTAGTTTATCCCTAGTTAGCAGATTTGCTGTCTAATGAAACAAAATATTTTTTAACGCTAACTTTTTACTGAACTTGCAATAAAGCTTTTTAACATTGTTTTCTTTTACAGACCTTCAAATTAAAACTTCCAATTAATCTAGTTGTTTCAGATTTCTTTGAGTATTTTCCAAAATCTTTAAATCTACCCTAGGTGTCATGTCTGCAAAGTTTCCCCTCAATGTGTTTTGCTTTTTTGGGGATTTTCTGAAGGGATCTTGATTTATACTTTTCAGGACTTCTAAAAGGTAGTTCAGATTTGTGGTTTGAACCTTTTAGATTTTTTTCTCTCTTTTTTTTTTTTTTTTACCACTGATTCTTAGTTCAGTTAATGTGACAGCATTTTATTCTTCAAATGTTGCATTTTGGAGCCTATAAATGCCTGAATGGTTTATGTCAAACTCCAAAATATTCCCCTCGGTAGAGAAAAGGAATACAAAGCTAGAAAGGACTTTGAACAGACTATCACAAAGTCTAATGAAATATTGATAAAGACTGGTTTTAAAAATTGTAAGAAAGACTGTCGCTCTGAGACTGAAAATACAAAGGAATTATTGATCTTTGTTTCATCACATAATCTTTAGAATTGTGTTTTAAAAGTTAATATTCCTGGATGTTATGTTTGTATTTTAGGTCAGGTGATATGGTTTGTGCATGAAAATTGGAGTTTCAGTAGAAAAAAAAGAGTTTAATGTGTGATTGATGTCTATGATTTGGCATTGAAGTTTTGTTACATGGTTTTGTGTAATGGTGGATTTCTTAATATTTTAATTTGTATATCTCCTCTGCGTCCTCATTTAGAGATTTGAAATGTTGTAGTTCTCTTGATTGCAAATCCTGTAGCTATTTTATTTTTTTATTGTTTAAGTTAATTGAAGGTCAGAATTAAAAAGATAAACCCTTGTATAGTAACAACAAGTCAGGACTTTTGTCTTTAAAAAAAAATACTGCAGTTTTTCATTTATTTGAAAAAATTAAGAATAATTGTTATTTTATCTTGTTTTACATACTCACTAAATACTGATTAACATTTAGATTCTAATTATACTTTGAAGCAGGTGTTAATGGTTGTTTTCTTATTTGCTTTTATGTGAGAATGCATTGTTGCTCTTTACTTCTGTGGTAAATGAATCAAGGAGATTTGATGTAAAGTCTTAAACAATAAATGTGAGAAGTTTACATTTGAAAGCCATAATGGACACTTGTTTTCTCGGAGACGCCAACTTTTGTCAAAGGGTGTATTGCTGCAGAGTGTATTAGCATTATCTCGACTGCAAGGCCAGCGGGATAATCCCACCTTGAATCTATGTTATCCTCGTTAAGTACGTTAAAATAATACGGGCCAAATACCTGAGACCGCTTAGCCCCTTACTGTCACAGATCTAAATCTTTAAATGTGACAATGCACAAAATTCACTCTGAATGGGTTTTGGTTGAACTTCAAGATATTAAAATGATGGCTAAACCGATCAAGCAGTCACAGACTACTCCCATAGTAACAGCTTTTCTATATAGAAGGTCATGAAATAAACGGCCCAATGACTTGTTTCCTCTGTAGTGACTGATCCCTACCACAAATATAAGACACAAAGAGATTCTTAACTTCTCTCAAAAATAAAATTTATTCAATTAAGATTCCTGACATTCTTTGCCAAATGCTTTCCTCCTCTCTCCTAACTCACTTGCCTGTTTGACAACTGTAAAACAAAGGCCACTAGAGCTGAGAAAACCTTAAAAAGGTCAGATAATCAACTGCACAAACACAGCAAAACAAAAATTCAAACACAACTTTCACTTAGGATTTCTAGAGGTGCAGAGTTCTCTAACTAAGAAATGAACTTTAAAATTATTACCTAAGCTGATAAAGTTGAACTTTTATCAATTTTTTTGCGCTCTCTCTGGAGTTTAAAGAAAAGCCTTTGCATTTAATGTGGAGTTACAAATGTCTAACTATAATGCAAGACCATATCAAAAGCTGTGAGGTTTTGCTGAGAGGGGAAAGCAGCAAATCTCTGGAAAGACTTCAAAAGGGAAAAGCATCTACCATCGTCCATTGAGCATGCAATGTATCCATTTTTCTACCACCTTTATTTTCTATTTTAAAACTGTAAGAAAAACTTTATTAATTGTCACATAAAAGCTTTATCCTTAACTTAAATGCTTTTTGAAATAAGGAGACTTTGACCCACTGAACACTTTGTTTTCTTAAATTGACTTGTTTGGAGATGTGCCCAAACTTTTAATTTCTGCCTACGATTATAAAATAATAACAATAAAAATTTTCTTAATGTGTGTCCTCAACATAAAATTAATATGGCACATTTAATTATTTATCAGACTAACTTAACCCAAGACTACTTTTTCTTTAGAACCACAAGAAATTTGAACCTCTCCAAATGTATAGTTACATAACCGCTCCGCTCCTAAAACACGGCAAACCACAGAAAAACGCTGTAGCTACCAGAACAGTGATTTTCTTCTATCCTGCCTCACATTGCTGATTTTGCCTAGGGATTTTCCTCCATGCATCCCAGAGTTTGTTATTATGGCCTCTGCATGCAGCCCATTCTGTCTGATCCAAGCAATTAGAACAAAGAAAGGCGACACTCGCCTCTGCCAGCCCCCTGACAGAGAGACTAAGCACACACAGGTGTCCAGAGCAGGCTCTTTGAAGAAAATTACAGTGCATGTGGCCACAGCATGACAATTAGTATCGGGTTATCAGCTGGAAATAAAGGGGTACATCAAGATATAGATGGTTCGCTGGGTAAGAAAGAAGTGTGTGCTTGAAAATAATTAAACCCTTTAGATCTGTTTCTCAGTGTAGACTGGTGCATGAATTTTGTAGATAGTTGCTGCAGAGCATGAAGCAGCCGTTACTGTTACTTTCAGATGTTCCACAATGTGAAACATATTCCCCACAGCAGTTCTGCCAAAGGACATGTTTTCAGTTTTGGTGGGAACCTCCAGGGGGCACCATCTGGTTGATATACAAGCTGAAAGACTCCAACAGACATTGCACTGGTAAAGTTACAAGTTGTGTAATTCTCTTTATTTATTTAGTTGTAAAACCATGCCTCGTTTTTTTTGTTTTTTTTGTTATTAATTTTATGTTGTTGTCATATTGCAAAGGTTTTATGTCTCCGTATAGCTGCACATCAACAGCTCAACCTCAGGGGGACGACATAGCACAGCATCAGATGGAAAACACATAAGCCTGTTGGTACTTCAGGTCTCTCACAGCAAATTACCAATTAAAATAGCGAATTTATTTTACAGTATCCCATAGGCCTTTCTTCTAAATCCTCTCTTGTTCTTAATATCTCACCAGACGTTAACCACAAAGGAAATGTTTATAAACTGAAACTTAATGAGACATTGATTCAGAATTTATAGGCAGAGACTTAAATTGAACTAGATTTAGGGGGGGGGGGGAGTGTATGGTACTTATGACATACCTCTAAGTACTCAGTTGAACAGTCGAAAGTCTTACATGCAAATTATTTTTGAGCAAGTTAGCTCTGAAATGATTAGACTGAAATCAATAAGAAATTATTTTATGCTGCAATGCTTACAATTAAATAACCTTTATTTTCTGAAACGTGTTTATGGTTTAGCTTAATAATGTTTTCTATTGTAAGAACCTCCAAAATTAGATTTCAATAAACACACCACGATGTTTATTTTGATGCATGTATTTATTATCTACTCAAGACTATGTATTTTTTTGGTTTGTTTTTCCACAAAATGCATAAAAATAATTCCACTGGTGCTCCAGTAAAACATGTTCCCTCATATAATTACAAGAAAACGCCCCACACACTTGCTTGAACATTCAGCAACGAAGGGTTTTCAGCGGTTCACAGCCTGTGTTTCTGTAGTTGAGGTGTGCAGAGAGATCCCAGTTCAGCCACGCATACTCACACATACGTGCTCACATATCACACACACATTCACACAGCTGCTGTACAAGATAAACGGCAAGGTAAAATTTACACTTGGTGCTTTACACGCGTAACCAGATGAGACAGAATTCCTTTGTCCACAGTTGTTAAATCCATAAATTTATTTGGCAAAAGTCTCTCCCTTTTGAGTGGACTATCGAAATCGGAAAGCAATTATTCAGGAACTTGTCCACAGACTTGAAGACGTGATTAAGACACATGGTCCTTAAGCAGCAGTCGAGACTTCTGTCTTGCTCGTTGAAACTGAGGTCTCATCCTCCACCATGCCGCCCATTCCAATAGTGCTGAGCATGCAGTTACGGAACTGAAAGTCAGGGAAAGGAGAATATTTAAGTACTTGCATATAAATACATAAAAACATGGGTTGTGGCGTCTGTAGAATATGCCAACCTGTTTGTTCATCAGGACATAGATAACAGGATTGTAAAGGGCTGAGCTCTTTGCAAAGAAAGCAGGCAGGGCTGCAGTCAGAGCCGTGAAAGCCGCTCCTTTGTTCAAAAAGATCCAGCCAGCGAAGGTTGCGTATGGAGTCCAAGCTACCAGGAAGCCCAGCACCATCAAGACACACATACGTGTTACTTCCTTCTCGGCTTTCTGTGTGGAAGCCGAGTCCTGCTGCTGAGCTGCGGCCTACGGAGTTCAGTAAGGCAAGAGGTAAGAAAACACTTGTGCAACTCTTTCAGTGAGTTCATACGAAGTTGGAAGAAAACCTGTGTAAACGTCACTTACAGCTTTGACTGTCATGACGAGGCTTCCATAGGTGAAGAAAATCAGGAAAACAGGAATGAAGAAATGAACGACAAACATGTAGATGACATAAGATTCATTGTTGAATCCTGGAGCCAAGGTGTAGTAATCAGGTCCACAGGAGCACTGCATGCCTTCTGGAAGGTACCTGCACAACATATGAAACAATAAAATTAGGTTTTTATTTGAAAAAGATGGTAGTTAATATGTTCATTTATGGTAATTCACTTCATTTGTAGTAAATTAAGAGCTGCAGAAATCTCGATTAAATCATTTTGAATCAAGCAGAGGTTTACCTTGACCATCCGAAAAGTGGAGGTGCTGCACAAGCAAGAGCCATGATCCATGTGGAGGTAACTCCAGCAGCAGCATGAGTTCCAGTGAATTTGAAGCTGCCCATAGGTTTGCACACAACAATATATCTCTCAATAGCCAGAACAACCAGAGACCAGAGAGCAACTTCACCTTCAAAGACAAAAAAAAAACCATGTTGTTACTAACTGTAGACAAACCACTGAAGCATGATTCCTGACAATTTTTAGTTGCTTTCATCCTACCTCCGAGTGTTGCCATGAATCCCTCAATAGCACAGAAGGTGGGTCCAAGAATGAAGTAACCATTAAGAGCAGATGTGATGGTGATGGTGAAACCGAAGGCGCACATGATGAGTCCGGCCACTGCCAAGTTCACCAGGATGTAGTTGAGAGGCTGGCGCAGCTTTTTGTTCTGAGCTGTTACAAACAGCGTCAGGCCATTGATGGGAGTTCCAGTGCAGATCAGGAAGAACATGTAGAAGGCTAGGAGCTTGTAGATCATTGGGTCCACCATGTAGTACTGCGGGTATTCGAAGGGACTTCTGACGATGCCGGTTTTGTTGGACATCGGGATGTAGAAGTTTTTTCCCTCCGTGCCATTGGGCTCGTATCCGCCATCCCAAGCCATCTCTAGTTTCCTTGTGAGTGGGAGATTTCACTGCTCGAAGTGCCAAAAGCTGCGGAGTGGTAAATGCCAAACCTACACTGGTAGTTAAGGTGGACGTGGATGTTTTATACCTCCTCCGAGTTATCCCCACATTAGTCAAATTAGATTACAGGAGGATTGTGAGGAAGTGACCAGCTCAAATCTGACGGATAATTGACTTTAAGGAAGCACCGCAGGGTAATGACCTTAGGGTTAAAAGTCTCCCTTCTGCTTGACATACAGTCCACATTTCCTGATAAATTGCTGTCCTTCTTCTTCAGTCTTACTCATTCTTGGAAGTTGTTGCTTTGCAATGCATACCTTATTTCGAAGAACCAGAAATTACATTTAAAAATGTAAATTAAAAATGCCACATAGACATGTTCTTTACTGATTTCATTTACACATGAATTTAAAATATGGCACACATATCTTTATAGGCTTACTATGAAGTTTGCTGTAAAATTCTTAAAAATGAAGCATGACTGATAAAAGTTTGATCTGTTGACATACTTTGCAGAAAAGTTTATTGAACTTGGAAATTTTACTGTCTTGCCATATAAGTCGTGTTCTTTGAGAGACAGTATTTTTTAGACAGTAAAGGTTTGTCTGAGTTGTTCAGCTGAGCTAAGCAGCCATGGCTTCACATTTTTAATCCCCAGTGAGCACAAATGCAGGAAAGACTGAGGGATCAGACAAAGTCCAGCTTCACCCAAACATTCGCTCCCCATCCAGTAATGAAGGACGAGGACGTTTTGTCCAATGGTTTTATAAACTGTGAGCTACTTGCGTCTTATAACTAAGAAGATGTGATACATGCACATATTTATATAAGGGATTATGTATTGACAGATGTCATCGACCTACATTTGTGCTTTATTGTCATATAATATAGAACTGTAATTAAATCTTTAATTTTAGGAGTGTTGAGTTCTCCACGTTTAACAATTTCTTTTGGTTAATTTGTTACCTTTCAGAGGCAGAAGGAGGCCAAAGCATATCCTAGCTACAGTGCCATGAAAAAGTGCCCCTGTACAGGTTTCTTCTGTTGTACTTTCACGTCATATGTAAATGTTTCACATCTTCAAACTAAGTTCAATTTCAATCAAGATCTTCTTTACTCAAACCAACCTGGCTTTCGTGACAAACTATTTTTCATCCTTTGGAATCACATCCATTGCTTGGATTATAATAAAATCTAAAAAAAAAAAGTAGAGATTACTTGTATGTTGTACCCTATATTTAAACAACAGTGGTATGATTACATGCACATCCAAGTTATCCTCTTTACCACAGCATTAAAGAAATTACATTTAAGAATGTAATTTTTAAACACACAACACACAAACAGCAAGAAAGACTTCATATTGTTTTTTTGTGTTTTCCCTGTACACAAGAAAACAAACAAACAAACATGGGTACAAATATATTTAATCACCATCAATAACTAATAACTAAATAAATAAATATCAAGTTCAGTCAACTGGATGATGCTATGAAAAAATGACAAAAGAAATCTCAAAGTGACATCTGTAGAATAAGTAGCTTTGAGCTTTGCGTATTGCAAATGCTGGACGGCAATTTGTTTGTTACATAGGGCTGGGTTGGTATGAATAGGCTCCCCCCCCCATAGTACATGTATCATTATTTTAAAACTGCATTTCATATTTACTTTGAAATTAAAATTGGTTTGACAATCTTAAGTGCTTAGGCGTAACCAAAAAGACCCAAATAGATAGTCAGATTATTTGATCTCAACCAATAGCGTACAAGAGAGTCCTGCATGCTAATGCCTAATCACATTTGTTTAAGAAATACTTTAGCAGCTGTTTCCCTTAAATCTGTTATATTCCCAGCATTTAGACTCACTAAATACAACTACTAAAACTACTAAATACAGGGAAATATTCTCTGTTTCTCTTTATGCAATGGGAAATAGATAATTTAATCCAGAATTTGAGGCCTAAAACACCTTCTTCTGTTTTCCATTCTCTCTATTTTACAAGCTTACACTTATAAAATAGAGAGAATGACTATTTCTCTTCTGTACAAGGATTGAACAGAAGATATCCCCAGAAAAAAACAATATAAAGCCCAGAGGTCTACTCAGCAAAATCACTTTAAACTTTTGAAAGATTAGTGGTCCGTCTGCTTTCAAAAAAGAAGAAAAGAAAAAAAAACAATAAAT
>NW_006799941.1:5733024-5746450 GCF_000485575.1 Poecilia formosa
TATGAATTTGACTTTGTAATTTCACATCTTACTTCAGAAAGTCATCACACCATCGCTCCACAATGAATATTTTATCAGCGTTGCACTGAGAAGTAGCTTGTATAACGAGCTCAGCAGATGCATAGTTCCACCAGGTGTTTGTTTATTGCTGCTAGCTAGTCTGGAAAAAACTGAATGGGAAGCTTGGAGACTGGTGGCGCTGGGTTCACCCAGGCATTTCACACAGCTGAATGGCTGCCCTGGCAGATTAAAGGATTTCTCAAACATGCATGAAAGAATCAAGTCAACATAGGAGGTATGATTTTTTGAGGGAGTAACATTGTAACATGATGTAAAGCTCCAAAAGAGTTGATTTTACATACATTCACCTATATTACTTAATAGGTGAATGCACCGTTGTAGGCGAATGGGAGACATAAACTGCATGTCAGCATTTCAACCATTAGTTCATTGTCTATACCCGCCTTTCCCTGCAGCTGTTGCGGGAAATCTGGTGTCTATCTCCAGCGGTTATCTTGTGATAGGTGACTGATCGCCAGTCGATCACTGGACAACACAGAAGTACACAAGACAAACAATGCCAGGACTCAACTGGAGTAACAATTTTACCGCTGCTGTTTTGGGACTGTGTAAGGATGTCACAGAGGACTCATGCATATATGGGTCAAACATGCAAACTCGGAGGCGCACAGGGCAAATAACCATACATGCACACACTGACACCTAGGTACAATTCAGAATGACCAATTAACCTACATGCTTGCTTCAGCTCCAGGAGAGGAAGCCAGAACCAAGAGAGAACCCAGAAATGAAAAGAGAAATGCAGAAAGATTTAAGGCCAAGATTTGAATCCAGGGCCTTCTTACTGCAAGGCAATCATGCTACCAACTGCACCATTGTTCAGTTTTATTATTTGCTCAAATAATTTTTTTCGGGGGGAAAAAAAACAATTATGCTTTCATCTAGAGGTGAACACAAAAGCACAGACAGTTTTACCAAATGAACCCTGCACTTTACTTGCCACTTTAGCTGCCAAAGCAGTAAATTACTCAGACTCAGCGTTACCAAACTGATCTCACAGTCTCTTTTCTCATTAAACATAGGGTGACCAGGTAATAGGTGTTCTTAACCACTGGTGTGTTGATGTGAAAAACAAACTGCCCACTTCTTACAGTAAGCTTTTGATACATCATGGCAAGGCCATTGCAGGACAAGGAGATACTAAGGTTAATCCAATCAGGTCAGTGGCAGTTATAGTTTCTTCAAGCAGTGATGGAGACCGAGAGTGTGAATGGTTGGAAAAAGACCTAACATAGATCATTACTAAATGACTGTATAAATAAATACTCTTCTACAAACTTCTCACCTTAAGTGACAATCTAATGATTTTTATTTGAAAAGAAAAAGAAGGTATTGATCGCTAATTAACCAGTCAATATATTTACATGACAAATCATTCCAGCAGTCTGAAATGGTGAACCTTTGTCTTCAGCATCACATCTTCTTAGAACAGCAAATCGACCATAACTGTTCCCGTCTCTTCAAATTTCTTCATCATCATCATCATCATCATCATTGTACAGTTGCACACGTTAGTAAAATTTATGTAACATTATTTTTAACAAGTACTTACATATCTAATAAAATGTACCTATTGAACTCGTTTGACGATTGTTAATATAACACTGAAATCTGCACATTAATTCCAGTACTTGATGTACAAATGTTCAATACTTTGACTCATAAATACAATTTCTTAGATATTATCTATACATACAGGAAAATATAGCATTTTCTATTGCTTTATTACCTCTTCTGGGCATGAAATTTCTTTTGTAAATGTAATGGAAATAAGCTATGAAGTAACTAACTCAATAAGTTGCATTTCCATATAAACCAGGGATTGGTGTGACAGTTCAAATATTTCAGTTTGTGGCTTGGAGCTCTTGTAAGCCAGTGCATTCACAATTTAATGCAAAGTACTTACATGTCTCCTCTGCTGTTAAGTGGTAGAGCTATTTTTTCCTGCAACAAAAATAGTAATTACATAGTCTGGTTTCAAACACAAAGAGCGAACTGTTGCAATTAACTCTGTACTCTGGGTTAGCTGTAACATACCCCAAGGTGACGTGTAGCACAATACAGTAAGGATACTGACCATTCAGGTGCCACGTTCATCTGTTGAAAGACTTTGAGGCAAACATAACCCGAATCGAGAATGTTCAACCTTCACCGTTCAGGATGGAGACGAATTTCTGGGCAAAATGTTTTGTGCATCAGCTCCAGAACGAAAGCAAAAGACCTTGAGAAGATGCTGGTGGAAGCTGGTAAGAGAGTTTTCAACCTCGAAACAAATCTTGTCGTCCAAACCTACGTATAAATATTTGCGAGTGCAAACAGAAACAGATGTGTTGTTTTATGTTTTCAGCACCACATGACTGAATTGTTTGTTAAAACAACGGTGAGTCCATTTCAAGTAGCTGCTGACGAGCTTAATGAACTAAAGTGCTGCGATGCAAATAATGACTTTCTCATTAATGACCACTGCAGCTGCAAAGGCGGGTAAAGTTGTCTGCATTTCAGTTCTTTATTCACTTCTTAAATACTCTTTAGTCATGTTGTTGTGTTGTCAACAGGGAAATGGTCATGGTACAATAAGAGCCGATAACCTCACAATGTAAAGGTAAAAAAGCTAACTATAAAAAAAGCTGTAACTAAGGCTTAAATCCCTTTTTGTCCAATTCAGATTGATCAGAATTTATTTTTAAAGTAACTCAAAATGTCTGTTTTTCATGAAGAATTTAATCTATGTACCTGTGCTTCTACTTGTAATCTCTCTCTCAGCACGATATTTAAGGTACTCCAGTAAATATTTTGATGTTAAAAAAAAAACATGTTTTTGCATCTGACCAGCAGGGGGTGTCACTTCCCACACAACATACTCCAGAATTAGACCATCTGCTCAACAAGTCTGAACACAAACCTGAGAAATCTAAAGCTAGATCAAGATAATCCACTTATTGCAGGTGTAAGATGTGGGATGTGGGTGTAAGATGTGGGATCTTACTGGAATCCCACATGAGACAAACATTCCTTGGACTAGGTGCGGGCAACTCCAGGCCTCGATCTCCTGCAACGTTTAGAGGTGTCTCTACTTCAGCACACATGAGTCAAATAATGAGGTCGTTAGCAGGACTCTGGAGAACCTGACTGCACTTAGGAGGTGATTCGGCTGTTGGATTCAAGCGTGTTGGACCAGGGAGACGTCTAAGAGTTGCAGGACACCGGCCCTCCAGGACCAGGATTGCCTTAGACAACTTTGCTTAGTTATTTTTTGAGTATTTTACTGAGGGTTAGTCAACGTCATGTGGTGGAAACTTTTGACAATACAGAACAGGGTTGTCATAACAAGTAATCATAAATAAAATCTGAAATTTTGAAGATAATTTTTCCCCAAATCTACTTTATCTACTCAGAAGGGTGTGTACGAGGCACATCCACTAATATCATGATGTCTTTTTGAAACATGACAAACTTTAGTCAAAAATATTTCTTGTCATATTCACAATGGCAGTCAGTATAGCACTCCGTTTTAAACATGAGGATGTGGTTACAGATTGTAAATCAAAGCACTCTCCAATTAGGCTGTAAGGCAGCTTTCGTTTCGGAATCGACCTCAGCCACCCATCCTGCTTTGGTCCAACAGACTGAAGCTCCATGAAGACATGACAGGCCCATCTGGAGAGGCGATAACTTCAGCTACCAGCGATGCAACAAGTGCTTTTCTAACCTTCTAAAAGGAAAGTAGAAGCTTAGCCACATAATAACTTTAGGGGGGAAATAATTCATGGTTTTAGATCATATTCTGTGATGATGTTGCTTAAAAATAATAGTATGCCAGGCCTGAAACTGGCGTACCAAAGTAAAGCCAGAAAATGACGGCGTTTTGCCATAAATCATCTTGAGAAAATCAATAACCTCTCCATAATATGTAGATTAAATAATGACAACAAAAAACGAAAAAACTGGAGGTTTGCTCTGTCTTGCCTTCATCCATATTTGGGCTCCTTTCAATTTAAAAGGAAGAAAAACTAAAAGTCTAGTCCGCCGCTTACGTTTGTGAATTTCACCTTAGACCGACGTTGCTGGGATCAGGCACAGACGATGTGTGGAGGTTTGCTAGTTCCTAGCAAGAAGGTACGTTCAAGGAACACATGTAAACAGAAGCATTCAATTACATCTCGGAAATATCAGTACTTCAGATTAAGGCAGGAGATAGAAATAAAAATCTAGGTTCTGAATGTACTAACGAACTACAATGAAAAATGAACTCATCATAAAAAACAAAACAAATTGGGTGGGGTACCTGTGAACAATAAAATACAAACAGTAACAATATATTCATATGTGACCTGACCGTAAATTCAGTGTCTCTCACACAGAGACCTTTGCAATCACCACTCCAGTCTTTTACAACGACAAGTGTGTGTGACATGCACTCCTGCTTGCTGCAACGGGCAAAAAACGTGATACCAGGGTTCATTTGGTTGAATATTTTTATGACTACACCTATGGTAAATGCATCCAATATACCAGTAATACTTTAGGTGACTTGTTATCAACTATATATTGTACATTCACCTGGAATCACAGAGCTTTACACGTGACAGCGTAGCTCAATTAAATTTAAATCCCCGTCACTTTTAATATTCATAATCCGATTCATGTCTATTTGAACAGGCAAAAATATGCTTGAAACTTTTTTGGTTAATGTGAAATACCCAATTTATTTCTTTAGCACTGATTTTATTTTTGGAGACTTGTGAAAGAATTCTTCTTGTTCTTCTCAGCCAGCAGCAGGTGCTGCAACCAGCTCTTCCACTGCAAATGATCTATTTGTCAAGCAACAGTCACTCATATCTGCAAATTAAGAGCACAAGACTGAAGCAGCAAGGTTTCCGGAGTGCCAGCTTGACAGACAGCATCACATGAACCAACAAGAATGTTGTTTGCTTTCTGCTCTAAAATACTTTTAGACCTCATAGTTCATTTTTTTTTTTTTTTAATGGGTTTGCCTTTTCTCTATCCCTCTGTATCAGATGTGCACATTTAAATTGTATGTCTTACTGATGAGAGAGAAAGATAACAGCCTTCTACAAGCCAAAGACATTTAGGCTAATGCCAAAATCCTTTAGTTTTGCAGCTTTAGCTTTTCCAAAGTGCTCTAAAAAATAGTATTAGAAGAGAAAAGGGAAGCAGATGTGTATGACAACTTGACTGTACGGTGGAGGCATGCATCTATGTAGGAGGGTAATTGTGGTGTTAAATGTTCAGTGTGACTTAAAGATAAATCCAATTAGCAGGAGTAATAAGTCTATTAGACTGAGAACATGATAGACCATTGAGGCTCTTAAGACAGGCTTGCAGAAAGAATAAAACGAACTGTGGAAAAAAAAAAAGGAACACTTTGTTACAGTCTAGTAAAACGTAAATTAGGGTAGTAAATTTAATTGTGCTATTTTAATTTTGATCCTGTTTAGGAACATACATAACTAAGCTAAAGCACAAGAAGGATCATAGATGAATCAAAGTTTACAGCATGTAGATTTAAACTGAACTCTAAAAATAAAGAACAGAAGAGATCATTAAAATACATCTAAGCTTGTTAATAATCTGCATATATGTATCTAGAGCTGCATTTGGGCTAAAAGATCTTTTACAGTTCCAAGAAATATAGATGTGTCATTATCTAAAATTCGTGAAGAAATGGGGGAAAGTTTGAAGCATAAAGCATTTCAAAATAACACAATGTCTTTAAGTTTTGGATTTAGTCATAGTACAAAGAAAGCTTTCCTCTTTATATTTTCAATTGGTTGTCTTAACTTGTCTGTTTTTAAGATTTTACTTAACAATGGTAGAATTTCTGATATGTATTTTGCACACTTGAAGATATAGTCAAATATTTCAAACTTGATGGCTGTACACCAACATCCGAGTCTGGATGGATAGAAGGAAGGGTGGACGGACAGACGGACCAATGAGAAATGAAGTCACTGACATCTATCAGTGACAAAGATTATTATTTGTCAAATAAACGTTCTAAAGACTTTCTCTTTGTGAGTCTTTCCAGGTTTAAGTGGTATACTTGCAGGAAAGTGACGTAATGGACTTGCTTGACTGCACACTGACAAGCAAGTCCTGTTTTTTTGTTGTCCATTATGTAATGATTGATTGGCAGAGTTCCCACTCTTGGTTGCCAGTTGTGCTGTCTAAAGTTAATATTTGCTTTTGTTTCATATTCTAAATGTTTTGGCATAAATAGTGCCTTTTGCTAACAAAATGATTCATTTTGACCATGATTGTCACTGTTTAGGCATTTGTGTTAACTGTTTTGAAATTGTGGAGTTTGAGTTGACAAGTGCATCGAAGCGATCAAGAAAAAAAAAGGGTAATTTTTGTACATGTCTTTACATGCAAATGCTTGAACACGTTGTTATAATATGTCAAGAATATTTCTATAAATTTACAGTAGTCTGTTTTTCTAAATCTGTCATGAATTGGTAAATTGGTTCAGTTGAATCCTGATTTTCTCCACTGAAGGCCAATGTGTGAAACATCAGATCAACCAATGGTCAACTCATTTTTTTTAAACGGCTCAAAGGTGTATGTCATAAACTATTAACTGGCATGTATGTAGTGTATGTAACTAGAGCACAACCTGATGTTACATTTCTAACAATGTGTTGAGGAAAAAAAACTATTTTACTATTTTGTTTCATGTGAGCTGAGCAGTGTAGGTCTCACAGAGATGGCAGTGGCTAATAGAGCATTCTCCATAAAAATATTAAAAAAAAGAGGAGTAAGGAATGGTCTCACCACCAATCCTGAGGAAACTTTATGTGCTTTCACAGAACAAATAACCTGAAATTAATGAGAAAATAATAAAAAAGCACACAAGTAGCTAGTTTTCATGCTTCAATTAGTGCTACCAGTGCAGACGTTTTAACAGAAAAGTTTTTTGAGCATAGAACCAAAGACAGGTGTTTTATGCAAAAAGCAAACAAGGTTAGATCCAATAGCATGGTCACATGATGCAGAGCCAGCAACAAATTGCATCAGGTTTGGTTTAGTCAGAAGATTTCACTTAGTGAAGGTCAGAGTATACTGTGTAAAGGCTGAAATCAATTTAAATCTAGTTTGAAGGTTGAATTTAGGTTGATTTAAGTTTTTGTCTAAAAATAATGCAAAGTAGTCTCATTTGGCTAAATTGTATTCATACTTTTAAGGATTTGCAGGAGTTTGTAAAAATCCAATCATGGTTAGAAACATTTCAGCAAACAGAACATTTAAAGTTTATTAATCGTTATTTTACCCATCTACGCTGTAAATTGTAACAACATATTTATTCGAGATAGATGTGTGAATCAACTGAATTTAATCATGTTTTTTTATAGCACTCTAATTAAAGGAAGTCTATTAAAGATTTAAGTGTATTGTAAAGTCCAATTTAGAGTTTAGTTTAAAAAAGTAAGTGGATTTCACATCTTTTACTAGACCAGTAGTTAAAGTTAGTGCTTGCGTCAGATAAGCTCAGTCTTTTTAAGTAAACCTTTTCTTAATTAATTGAATCAATTTAATCAATTTAAAATATTGTGTAACATATTATGTGACACTAGGGATTGGCCAGCAAAGCATCCCATGATGCATGCTTTCAAAAGGTTCTTTACACTTCCAAAACAACCTCTGTTCCGATGTTACTTCATATTGTGCATTGTTTCATAACAGAAGTCATTTGGTGTTTTCATTAAGTGATTTCCAAAGAAAGAAGTTAAAGTGCTTAGGAAGCTCTGAGGTTGTTTGTTTTGGTTTTTAAGTAAAGAGAAAGATTGGAAATCTACAGTATAGTTAAAATTTTGCATTGGTTTCCTTAACGGTGTTATACATCATTATGAACATTAATTTCTAAAAAAAAATTCCTTATTATTCTACAAAGTAAAGAAAATATTTTTAAAATATTATATCCAAGGACGTTCATCGACGTCCTCAGATGTCCAGTCGAGGGATCCGGGTCGCGGCACCAAATTATTGTGGAGAAAAGCTATTTTACCAAGTGCTGTCAGGTGAAATCACTCAATCAGGTTTATTCATATATTGTGCACAACACAGAGAGTTTGTAGGACAACCAATAATGAAGCAGGTCTGGGTGAAAAGCTCTCTCAGGCAGAGACACCGCATGAGTTTTTATACCAAGGATAAGGAATTCAAAACAAGGGGCGAGACAGTCTGGTTCTGATGCAGCTGTAGAAATCAACTTCCAACCTTGCACATGTAACCCAAATAGTTATTTTGGTGAGAGTTCACAAGCATTTAAAATAACATGATCACCAGATGTTAACTTGTAGTAATTTTCCACCACACAATGGAAAGACAGAATTTGAAGGGGTCAACCACCATTGAGAAGAAGATGATGAAGAGGAGTGAGGCCATGTGGGAGAGGAATTAGGAGACAAACAGATGCAGAGGCAGAGATTGAGGACGTACACCAGTTTCCATCGCTCCAACATCATCAGGCAATGCTTAGCGACCCACAACAGGATGCTGCTGGACTTCCTCTCAACCTACTATTCGATCTTTTCTGACCTCATTGAGGAAATTTTGTCCTCATGGAGATAAAAAAGCATCACCAGCCACATACACAGATTGTCCTACTATGTGCCAGGGTGCAGAGGGTGATCAATTCACAGCAGATGCCTGCACAGGCTGGAAAGGCACAGAGAGATTGGTTTTACACCATATCACAAAAGAAGATATTTGTTGTGATATGAATGAGAGTTTGTGGGCCAACAGGTAGGAAAGCCAGGAAGTGTAGGAAGACTGCACTGTAATTCCTACAGCACTGCATGGACAGTTTCCTTAAGGAGATTGTCTTATGTTCCCATTTCTACTTTTTTTTGTGCTCTGAAGTGCTGTCTTTTCCTTTCTGAAACACAATGAGATGGTCTGTCAACAAATTGCAGTAAAAAGAGTAAATGCGAATCTTGTCCAATCTCTTGCCATTGATCTCCTCCCACAATTACAATTTACAAAACATGTAATCAAAACTTTAGCCAGAGTTTACAACAGAACACCCCTCAAGAGTTCACCATTATATTAACATGTCAGATTAATTCGACTGTCTTATCCATACACAGTGACACAATGACTTGTCATAGTGTTTTTAAGAGATGAATTAAGGATTTTGAGAAAGAGACTGACTTTTGCATACTAAATTATATATTTTTCCCTCAAAGCTGACACTATTTTTATAGTGTTTGAAGTTATGCCTCTCTTCTTTAATATCTGAAAGACGGTTCTTAGTTGAATAAAAATTATTAGACATTTAAATCTAAAAATATTATGCATACTATGTCAGGTCAGCCATACTGACCAGTACAAAACTGGACAAGAAAAAAAATTATTGAAAGAAAACATGTAGTTTTACTGCTGGGTATGATGCAAGTGGGAATGATCTAATTTCCAATTTACCTGCTCCTTCAATAAATTTTTTCATCTTTCAATTGCATAGACAACAAGGAAGCACAAACCAATATATCTTTTCATGCATGCATTTAATCTGTATCTCTATACTTTTTTTTTTTTTTTAGAAAATATTTACAGGCTATTACGACAGAGGCTGAAACAAATGCAAAATTTCACATTTCACAAATATACATAGGTGAATCTCACCCACTCATCATCTGAACATTTCACAAGCAGATGTTACCAACACAGTTGAGCAAGGAAACACACATCAGGCTGTGTCTCATCTTAAAGTCATTTTTTTATTTTATTTATTTATTTTTTGCTTATTTATTTGTTTTTATTGTTTTTTTATCATTTTTCCCCAGATGTAGATAATACTCATAAATGTGTGCAGCAAAACGTCACAGGCCAGTATTCAGAGATTAAAGTCCTTATGTTGCAGCAAAGTTTGCCTTGAATCGATTTCTTTATTTCCATGTCCGTAACACGCAGAATTAGGAAAACATAAGGAAGGAGGTTGTCTGAAGATATGTAGCTGTAATCATTAAGCTGCAGTGGAGACTTCCGTCTTGCTCGTTGACACTGAGGTCTCATCCTCAACCATGCCACCCATTCCAATTGTTGCCAGCATGCAGTTACGGAACTGAAATGCAAACATGAAGAAATATTTGAAACATCACTCAAGTTTTGGATCACATTTAACTATATTATTAAAATATTGTGTGTTTCTTCTCCATAGCAACAGTATTTAATCTTTTTGGAAGACACAAATGCTCTTCACTTTGAACTGTTGTTGCTGAAATGTGCTATACAAATAAACTCATCATTTTAAAATGAAATTATTACTTGACTTCATGTTAAAAAACAAAGAACAACTTATACTAAAGAATGGGGCTGTATAATTAAATTGATTCTAGAATATGTATCGATCTTTCCCCCCCTTGGAAGGTATCGATTGTTCATCTGATTTGTGACGGCGTAGCAGCAAGATTCCGCCTCCCCCAGTCTCACTTTCAACTTGTGATTAAAGAACACATTATACATAACACACCAGTTTTTAAATTGTGTCAATAGACCAAATAAAACCGGAGTTGTGCTAAAATAAGTAAACCACATTTTTCCAAATGACAGAGAAATGTCAAAAACCGGCTTTTCCGGTTATGTGAAAGAGAATGAAACGCAACATTAGATTCCTTTGCTTTTAGAAATCTCAAATCTTCAACAAATAATGATGGGCTGTATTTTGTTGCTAATAAACGAAGAAAAGTCACGCAAGTAACCATGAAAGAGAAGCGGAACGGAGTAGCGGCAAATACAGTGAGATCGCGAAATTAATGCAAAATTTGGATATTGAAACCACTGGTGGCATCCACTTCGTAATCTGTTTTTAGTTTAGTGGTTTCTGTTCTGTATAAAAAGAATCAACGCGCAGACGGCAGCGGCGCTCTGTTTTGAGCTGGAAGACGAAAAGGGGAAACCCGCAGCTGGAGTCTGGGCACAGCGAGGATTGCCATGATGACGATGGCTGATCGATCATTGCCTTCGTCGATCGATCATTTTTATTAGTAACTGACAAAGACTATCAGAGACTGAGAGTACGATGAGATTCTGGCAGTCTGAGAGGCAGGCAGCTATTCAGAGATCCAAGCAGGGGAATGGCGGAGCTGCGCAGCTGCAAGGAGTCGATCACTATGGGGTGAGGCAGAGCCACTCCCCCAGCAGCTAGCAGTAAACAGCTTACAGCCACGGCTAACTCCGGGAGCCAAGGCAGAAAAGTCTTATTCCCATAGTCCAAAAGACTTTATTTTACCTCCAACCCCAATCAGAGCCAGGTATTGTGTAGTTGATGCTTTTAATCAGTTTTCAGTTAATTAAATTAAATCCAACTGAAAACTGATTAAATTCAAGTCTATGGAACACAAAATGTCACCAAAATCACTCTGTCCCTCTAAAATCTTTCAGAAAATCATAAAAGTGTATTGAAGCGTATTGTTCGCCGAATATCGTGATATACATTGTATTGTGAGCAGAATATTGTGTATCGTATCGTGAGATTATTGTATCACGACACCCCTACTAAAGAAACACATTTTATGTTGGTCTAAAAGGACATACCACAAACTAATTATTTAACATTTCCACTGAAAAATTATAAACTGCAACTGAATTTCAAGGAAAATAAAATATGCATAGATTTTTCTGACCTTTTTTAGATACAACATTCTACACATAATCACTGTAAAAAAAAAAAACTCACCTGTTTGTTCATCAGAATGTAGATAACTGGGTTAAACAATGCTGAGCTCTTGGAGAAAAAGGCAGGAATGGCCATGGCTGTAGCTGAGAAGGCAGCTCCTTTGTTAAAGAAAATCCACGCAGCGAAGGAAGCGTACGGGACCCAAGCAAGAAGGAAGCCGACAACCATCAGGACGCACATACGCGTCACTTCCCTCTCAGCTTTCTGAGTGGAAGCCGAGTCCTGCTGCTGGGCTGCGGCCTGGAAATGAGTTCAACAGGTCATGTCAGTGTTTGACTGTTTTAGACATTTTATTATACAGTAAGATCGAGATTGCAGTTAGGAAAAAGGATGTTTGTAATTTAGATAGACGTTCCCCCTAACAGACATGACAGAGAAAGCAACAATTTTAATGTGAAGTATGAGTCATGTTTCAATTACTTGAATTTAATGAATTGCATTAGACATACAAGGCAGCTTGTGAGCTACGAACTCATGAAAGTGAGATGTTGAAATATTTAAAAGAAACTTCAAAACATTAATACCTCTGATCAGAGATAAATTGTGATTGCTTTTCTTAAATAACTTACTGTTTAGCGTTTTTCATTAACCATTGTCTTGGCATTAAATTTGAAGTTTTCATGGAACATGCCTTTCAATTTGCACCCTATGCTGTTGAAGGATCTTGAATCCAAGCATTCCAGCAATTATTTTTAAACAAATCTCAAAACAAACTGACTTAAGAGTTTGAGTAAAAATACATTTGTTCAAAAATACTGCATCATGCACATGCTTCATGCAATTTGGACTGGTTGGTGTATAAATGAATCCGTTAGCTGTCAGTTTGCAATATTCTGTAGTAACACAACATTAAAAACATGAAATTTATATTAATGACTATATTTTAAACGTCAACACTTACAGCTTTGACTGTCATCACAAGGCTCCCATATGTGAAGAAGATTGTGAAGACGGGGAAACAGAAGTGGCAGGTGAACAAGTACATCACGTAGGATTCGTTGTTGAAACCTGGGGCCAAGGTGTAATAGTCAGGTCCACAGGATACCTGAAGACCCTCAGGAATATACCTATGGACAGAAGACAAAATGTAAGCAACTGGTTGTCTCGGCTTACATTGTTCTAAGTTGGTGTTCATGTATGAACTTTCTTGGACAGAAAAGACTTGATCTTAAAATAAAAATTATTTTAAAAAGCAATTACAAGGTGCTGAGGCTAATGTGAAGTTGTGAGTGAATAAGCCATTTTTAAATCAATAGTTTAAGAATTAAAACAATGCCTAAGCTGCATTTCAGTGCGTCATCTCACTTTGGTATTTAATCAGTTTTGCCTTCCTTGTTTGTTTTGAAAGGTGAACCAGGCCTTTCTGTGAAAGTCTGAAATCTCCTCAGAAATTCACTGACTTCCTTTAGTCTCATTACAAGATAGCTAAATCCTATTATGCTGAAAACAATTACTTTTTATCTAAAATTCCTCCATTTCAGAATCACAACCTTTCCCTCTAAGGTCTTGGAGACCTTGTCTGGGACAAATATATTTTAACATGAATTCAGGTAAATAATCAATGTATTTTCCATATATATAAATATATATGTGTGTGTGTGAAGACCACAGTGGTGCCTGTGGTCATCGGGGCCCTCGGCGCCCCGA
>NW_006799941.1:5746700-5751677 GCF_000485575.1 Poecilia formosa
ATATTCTTTTTTTTTGCCAAATGCAAAAGTTCTCATTTTCCTTGCCAGTCTGCTGAATGAGTGCATCTGTAAATAAATAATATTCTCCTTGGTTGTGTACATCTATGATTATGATCAGGAACTTTAAAGAGAACAAATCCCTAGTTAGAGTAATGGTCGTCTGCAATGCACAAAAAGTATGATTCCCTAGGTTTGCTTGCATGTTACAGAAGGAAATAAACTTTTTTGCTCGAACAGCAGCTTTTGTGGTTACTCGTCAGCAAAATAACAAACAAGAAATTTTAAAATCCACAATCTAACACCCAGATTTGAAGGGGAAAAAAGGTACAAAGAATCACAAGAGGGAACGTTTCATTTTTGCTTCACTGCCCTACAGACGTGGGTATGCTATTGGATCCATTATTGTAAATTTCTCACCTTGACCAGCCCACCAAAGGAGGACCCGCACAGGAGAGAGCCATGACCCAGGTAAATCCACAGCCAATTGCAGAATGGGTGGCAGTAAATTTAAAACTACCCATTGGTTTACAGACTACTATGTATCTCTCAATAGCTAAGACCACAAGAGACCATAGTGATACTTGACCTGTTGTAGACAAAGAACAAAACGAGCTGTGATGTGAAACCAGTCAAAGGGTAATTGAGGTAACAATAATTTGCACAGGAAAGATTAGCATATTTCTAAACTTTACCTCCAACCGTAGCAAAGAAACCTTCCATATCACAGGCTATGGGTCCCAGAGAAAAATAGCCCACCATAGAAGAGTAAATGGTGGTCGTGAATCCAAAGATGACCATGATCAATCCTGCTACCGCCAAGTTCACCAGGATATAGTTGAGAGGCTGCCGGAGCTTCTTGTTCTGAGCTGTGACCACCAGTGTCAGACCGTTGATTGGGAAGCCGGTAATGATCAGGAAGAACATGTACGCAGCTAATAATTTGAATTGCCATGGATCTGCCAAATAGTACTGTGGATACTCAAAGGGACTCCTCACCAGCCCCGTCCTGTTGTTCATGGGGATGTAGAAGTTCTTGCCTTCTGTGCCATTCTCCATCTTCTCAGGCTGTGATTTGAATTAGCAGAATAGAGTAAAACCTAAAGCTCTGTCTTTGCAGCTGTCTCTGCTCTCTTACTTCTTACATGGAGCCATGGTTATATACCCCTTAGGCACGTTATAAGAAGATGAGCTAAGAGGATCTGGGAATTCAGCCCATAATCTCTTGGAATAATCACTCGTTAATCAGTGATCTCTTTTTTTCAAGTTTTTAGGGCAAGTTTTGGAACCAATGAGGTCACAGAATCGATTCCTAATATTGGGTTGAGGATAGAAAGATCTATCAGGTTTTTTCTTTTCTGTTTTTCTAGTCTGTTCTGTCTGGTTTTGATTTGGATCAACAGCGGTAAACAAATTTTCCCCGGAAATATGTGTACATACCAACTTAGTTAACTAATTCTGGTTTCGGTTGCTTCGCCCAACCTCGGACATGAGGTTTGTAAACAATTTAAATCGAACAAAGCAAAACAACTTGTTGGTTATAACTTAAATGGAATTAAAGGTGAACCCTGTTTGACAACCCTGGGTCACCATCCATTTAGACGGGTTACAAGCTAACAATTCCCAAATAGGATTTCACAGTACGGCTCTGTGTCCACTGTAAATCTGAATCTCTGAGTTGGTTTCCTTGAGGAACTAGAAGGCTAAGAAACAAGTTTTATATTAACATCCAAAGTGACAAAGTCCAAAAGTAAGTAAAGTAAAATAAAAAAAAGGGTATTAAATCATAACACAATTTCTATAGCAAGTGGAAGAAAAATATCAACTTGAGATGTAAGACAGAATATGAAAAAAGAAGCAAACAAGCTTTAATGTCTGCTTTATCAGTAGGTCTAGAATTAGGCTACAGGAAGGAAGCATCCCAGAAAGGCTCGCTCAACAAACTGCTAAAGTATAAACCAATCACTAAAGACAGATTTTGGAACTGTTACTGTGTCAGACATGGGATTGTTGGCATTAGGTGATATGCATGCCAGGTTTTCTAAGACCTACTTCTGCTTTTGTCCTTCACTTAGTCAAAGGATGACCCAGGACTCTGAAGTAACTGGCATCCAGTCTCCATTTAGTACTTTATCCCAGTGAAACATGCAGCGTCAGCAGGGGACAGTGGTTCCAAACAGTTGAGAAGCAGGAATACTGTTACAGATTTGTTCTGATTTTCCCTCTTCAACAGGTGTTGTTGTATTAAACTACAAACAAACAAAAACAAACCAATCTTAATTCCAACAGATATGATACAAATTGTACATTTAGTATTTTAGTTTTTTATGCCTTGCAGGCTTCTATTCCTCATCGCAACACTTTGAGACATAAAAAGTCAAAAGTGGTACATGTTCATCACTAACACAGCCTTCCCCTGAACAACCTGGGGAAGAACTCGTACATCTTGACATAAACCACTTACGGTGGTGTAAAGCCTCCATCACGAGCATCCATCATCGGTCTGATCTCAGCACCCTACACTGAAAGTCATCAATTCAGGAATGACAATTAAAAACGTCTAAAGAGCTCTGCTCAGACACTGTGCATCAAGCACATTATGTCAAATACCTAAATCAGTCTGTTAACTTTAAAGAAGATGTCCATTTGCCTCCTAATTAAGCTCAGAGGATTATGGTGTGCTGGAAGATAAGGGACAGACAAAGACATTCAAAAATTCAGCAATCAGTGCTGTGTGTGAACATTTTATTTATGAAATTTTATACATAGCCAGAGCACAAACCATGATTACAATCAAACAATACAATTTAACATTTGATCTCTCATCAACATAAAGAGAATACTCATAAAAGAGCCTGTAAGTACATTATATTTGCCCCAGTAATTGAATTAAGTTCTAATCAATTCCATTGCCATTGGTATAAAAAATACTTTACCCATAGATGGAGACATCTTCTACAAAAATGACTTCATATTCTTTTCAGTCTGATATATGTCAGCAATGTTATTTCTAATCTGTTTATTTTCTTTTCTTTAGATCCCACAATGATGAGTTGCTTTTTGAGCTCTCTTAGCCTACTTGATACTGTCAGGCAGATTGTTTAACTGATTTTACGTCTAACATTCTGACAGTAATGAGACCTGCAGACTGAAATGCAACATTTTTTTATTAATCTGGAATGAACTGATTTTTCCCTTAAGTGACTAAATCATGAAAGAAACAATATTTACTCAGGTTATCACTGTGTGATTTTGTTTGAAATGTGTCAAAAAAAAAAGTAGAAAAAGAAGAAATCTGCAAGTCTGCTTATTATCCTTACATGTCCCCTACTAAAACTGGTTAAAATTTACAACACTCTGGATAGGTGCACATTTATGCCTCACTGAACTCAATTTGCAGAAGTTTTAATAAATACTTACTAAATAAAATATCCTAAGTAGAAATTTCGATCAAGATATAAACAAAATTTCATTTTACACACATATTTAAAGCTACAGCTATCATAGGATGTGAAAAATCTAATTTATGGAAGTTGCAGAGAACTGTGAAATGTCTGGGCTCATTGTAACTGGCTGTCATTAAAACGAGCATCTCTAGCCAATGGCCAGCTAATGCTTACCTTGAGCAGATGCAATTTGCAAATCAATCAACAAGAAAGTAGATTTCTGGTTTGTCTAATTGAATAAGAACATGATCCCCGTTTTCTGGCCCGAGGCAAACAGCTGAGCCGCTCCGGATCCTCTTGACTAGCATCAATTGGTTTACCATTAAGAGACGTAATGTACAAGCCAACAGTCAAATGTAATGGGATCCGGCTGCTTTAAACAAAGTGGAATTACGGACTTAAAAGGCCTGCTTCTAGTTTCCAGAAAAAATCATGCACATTTGTCTACACCCCTGGTAAAGATGTTCAAGAAGCTTTAAAATAGTTTAATGAAAGTGGAAGCCTTATTTTATGCTAAAAGTTTTTGAAAAATTAAATTATTCATTGAAATATATGCATGCAGTGTTGAAAAACACTTATGTTATTTGGTTTTTTCATTAAGTACTCTATTTTAACCTAGCATACATGTATTTTGATTGTGGAAGAAAACTGGTGAAAAACCCACACATACATAGGGAGAACAAGCATGAAAACACAATGCCTCCATTATCACTGCAAAACCTTTATACCACAACCAGTGAGTCTAACATAGTCAAACATTACTTAAACCCAATAAGGTAAGTTAAAAATTCAATTAGACAAACCAGAAATCTACTTTCTTGTTGATTGAATTGCAAATTGCATCTGCTCAAGGTAAGCATTGGCCATTGGCTAGAGATGCTCGTTTTAATGACAGCCAGTTACAATGAGCCCGGACATTTCACAGCTCTCTGCAACTCCCATAAATTAGATTTTTCACATCCTATGAAGACATAATCCACCTGTCAATCAATCATTCCAGGGTGACCAATCGGCGGTCGCAATTTGTCCCAAAGCACACGGCCCCAATCTGGAGGAACTGTACTTCCGTCAACATTGCTGGAGTTTATCATTGCTATGCTAACAAGATGCGGTCATAGACAATTTGAGGAAAATAATAGTAAGCTATATATATAGTCCAGTGTTGTCAGTGGGGAACATGCAATCCCGACAGTCATTATCTAGAGCGTGTAGACGGCGGAATACAATTTATTACATTTCTAAAACCCAAACGGAGTCTGGAATAACGCAAGAAACGGATCAAGGCCTGCAGCCAACCTCATGTCCATGCCAGCTGAATGAAACTGTGACAGACAGCAACCATCACACGTTCGACTGCAGAAGGTAAGCATCCCTTTTTTGTCATAAGGGCACTTATTGACGGTCAAATTAAAGATCAATAAGTGAAGCTAATAATGTTTGATTGGTTTTATGTGTGTAAATTCCAATGGTAGTAAATGCGGTATTTACATTTAAGCAACTTTTTATGCTACGGATTTTTTTTAATGCATTTTCC
>NW_006799941.1:5751936-5789383 GCF_000485575.1 Poecilia formosa
CCGCCCTAAATCTCGTCAGCGACAATAGGCGAGAGCGGTCTATGAGGCGTCTATCCTTATATTATGTCTATGACTACCACCGCCACTGCTCTACTTCCTCGTGGGGACGGAAGTGGAGGGTTCAACTACCGGAAGTAACTGATTCCCATAGATTTTAAACCTAGTATTTAGTGAGCTGAGTTGCACAAATGAATTTTAAAAATGGAAAGGATCTCATAGTTTATTAAATATTTCTATACATCGTTATGTCTTTGTATTAATTCTGAGCATCACAGAAATACACCTATGAATACCAATAAAAACTCACAAGTGCCCTAAAATTGTGCTATTTCTGTTTGCTTCCCTTGGGATCGTCATTTAAATTTGTCTGACTGGAAAACGAATGCAATATTTTCAATACAGCTATTAGAGCAACACAATGTGTGCCAGAAATCCATTAGCTAAAGCTTCTAATAGAATGCAGAATAAATATATCCATTTCAATATTTTCTTGAAATACATAAAAAAAATCTATTAAGAGCATTCAGCCAACAAACTTGTAACAGAAACTGTTTGAGTTTCTAATACCTATTTAAATAACTAGATTACTGCCTGGGGTTACCCGACCCGTCTCACGATGAATAAAGTTTGGGAGCACCTGAGGTAATCCCTTTACATGCAAGTCCTGTCTGTGGACATGTAATCTTACACCATTTGATGCTCAAAATCCCATTAAATCGTTACATTTTAAGAAAAATAAATACTGACTGGAACACTTTGGTTCTGCTTAACTCTATAAGTGATTAAGATTTTAAATAATTAATTTATTATCAACTAAACATAAGGTTTTACATCTGTAGGTCTTTAAGTGCCCTTCATTTCGTCAAATAACATTAAGCAAGTCCTGACTTTTGGAGGCAAAGATTAAAGTTTATATTTATTATACCATGTGGATCTACATTTTTTTACACTGTACAAAATTGGAAAAATTACTTTAAGCCATCTCTATGAGCCCCTTGCTTTAAAAGAAACCAGCACTTTAGACATTCACTGAAGCAGGAGTATTTATATAATTTTTATGCACTTAAAAAATTATTTTGTATAAAAGTACATATATTTGAAACCACATATTGATGTGCTGCTGTGTGCTAAATTAAAATTTGTTAAAGAGCTGATTTAGCCAATGGCAAAAAGTTTACTTCTGGGCTGGTGCTGCCAGTTACTTAGCATTAACCTCCCAAAAGAAAATAAGCAGTTTTCTAACAATTTAAAAGAAAGAAGCCTCGGATCAATTAAAAAATGTTGAGCAAGTACATTTCAGGACTTAGTTTTCATTATTTGTTAAATTTATTGAATAAATGTTTACAGACTTGAAGTATAGAGTTTATACTAAGCCCCTGTTCTTTGCAAAAGACCTTAAATTCAGTTTTCTTATGAAGGAAAATGATGCTGAAACCAACATTTAAATGAAAAAAATGTGTACTGAGCTGGATTTTAATGAGATGTTGGCAACAATTTCCACTGAATCAACAAGATGTGTTCTAATAAAGAGGAGCTGACCTGATCATTGACTAATTGCCAGTACTAATTTATAATTAGTACCTAGCTTCTTAAATGCTTCTTATGTAACAGATATTTATATATTTTAAGTGTTCAACAAAACATAATCGGGAATTTGGCAGAATATGATGATTCAGTAATGATGGTCAATTCTAGCTCATGGTTAATCATTGCCTAATCAGTGGCTGAAGTAAGAAAACATCAGAATGAAATGGGATTTAGATTAAATTACAAAATTAAAATGTACATAACTATTGACTTTTGACAAAACACAATCAGAAGTTTATCACTACACAATTGTTTGTTCATTGTACATGGAGATACATTTAGTGAATGACCCAAGTTTCTTTTACCAAGTTACCAGATGCCTTTCATTTCTGCACAAACTGGATGTTTATATAAACAATAATGATAATTAGTGAATTTTCATAGCAATAATGTTACTGTAGAGAAAATAGAAACATCAAAACCACTGTAGTGACAATGAATGCCCGGAAATTTTCATTTGACAGCATTGTTTTATAACTAGCATTGGGATGACCTTAAATTTAATTGTTTATTAACTGGATTCTATTTGATTGATTTTGTTATTTTGATAAAATATTTCTGTGTTTGTTATTATTTGTTTGCCATGAGATGACTAACGTGCAGTACATTACATTTTTGCATCATTCTAAGTGGGTGATATTCAGGGTTGTCTAAAGTCTAGCTCTGTTTCTTCACTTACTGCAACAACTAAACTTTATATAGTTTGATAAAATGTTTTCAGTTTATTTTCATGTTTGGGATTCCTGGAAATAAGTTTTCTTTTCTTAGTTTGATAAATAAACTTGATCAACCAATAATGTATTACTGTTGCAAAGAGAAAGTCTGTAGCTAAAGATTTAATCCAGAAAAGAAAGCGATGTGCGTTATTGTAATGCAAAGATTTATGGAAGTGCCCTGGATGCATTGACAGGAAGCCATCTGCCGCAGAGTTTCCACAAGAATGCCAATTCCCACAAGTGGGATTTCTGGACCAAGAAGCTTGCGCTTATCCGCTTAGCATCCAAAAATTGTCACTAGCAAGCTGTTAAACCGGAGGGGTTTGGCCCTTCCTAATCCTCAATCCTAACAAATTGGATTCACACCTTCTACGCAAGTCAGAGGTGATAAGTAGGTTGTCTAGGAGTCACGGTGCACGTTGGGGGTGACACCTGTCGTCTTTAATTCATGTGAAGTGATTACGTTCAGGCTGAATTGTTCACAGAAAAGAGGTCAACTCGCATAACTCTCAGGTCAAAGAGTGAATCGGTATTCTGTGGGGATTTTTTTTTTATTATTGACAATAAGACTTATTATACAGCCATTTTTGGTAGAATTTCTACATGAAATGCTATAATGCAAATCTTTAACTGTCTACATTTTGAATTTAGCTTGTTTTCCCAGTGCATGTCTGCTTTCTTTTACATACTGTTGAGGCGCTTATCAAGCTCAAATACACTCACACGCATTCACACACCACATTCTCATATTTTCACACAAAAGGCCCTTGTAATTGTAACATCTATAGAAACTCCTTCGACTCCCGACTCCCAGGAAATAGAAACTTAGTTGATGCAAATGACGTAAGACATCAGATGACCACCAGGTGCATCCGTAGTATAGTAAACGAATCTTCCCGTTTTTGATCAGATACTGTATAGACTCGGTCACATTCACACCTAGTCTGTAAGAGTAAGCGTCTCCTTTTTTAGCGCTAAAAAATAATAAAAAAAGTAAAGTCTGATTGCTTGTGTTGGCTGATTTTCTGCTCCGTGTGTGGCACATTTTTGATCCATTTTCAACAATACCCTCAGGCTTTAATTTTGTAGTAGCTGTGTAATATGTTGGTGGCCTGTCTGGACTGAGTATCAGTTCTGTTGTGAAAATTAAAAATGATCTTGCAGAAGATATATACATATATTTGAAAAGTCTCAATTTAGAGAGATAACAATATTTTTTTTTTTTTACATTTTTTTCACTACCAGTGAAACTGACCAAGCTAATGGCTTGTCCGAGTGGAGCCATATTCAAACAGCATTTCCTAAAATTATTGTCAAAATTTAGTTGAATGCTTCATACAAAATATATTTAAACTATTACCTTTGTTCAAGCTAGTTACTTCAAAAAATTGTTGTGAGTGTTCAGATTATTTTAGCCTATTGTTTTTTCAGCTAACGGCTAAAAATCACATAGCTTGAATATTTGGGGAAAACCAGTAAGTCATTTGGATGCACTGAACTATCAACTGCATCTAATGGCAGACATTTAAAATATTTTATGTATTACAGTTGTTCACTTGCTGCACAGAGAATATTTTATTTTAAAATGCAGCCCTCCAAGATGGAAAAAAAAATGCAGATGAGCGCATGATTGGCGTCAGTTTTGTTGGAGGATATTGAACTCGCCTGATCTTGAATTGAGCAGAGTTCTTCCTGCGAACATGACATCTGTTCACGAGTTGCAGATAATGTTGACATTGCCTTCATTTATCTGTATAGGATTTGTGATTTTATTACAGTGAAAAGGAACACGGACATCATACTGCTTTAATGGCATAGCTCGCAGAGGCAAATTTCCTTTGACAATCAATTCAGTTTGACTTCAGATAACTAAAACAGGAAAATAAGTGAATGAAAACAGAGATTTTGAGTTTGTACAAGTAAAGACAGCAGCAGAGAGTTAAATAGATCCAAACAGGGTGAGCCTTCTCAGTACAGGGGTAGCCCAGATCTTCACTAAAGGTACTTGCAAAAAAATAAAAAATAAAAAAAAATAAAGAAAACAAATATTGTGTCTAATACAAAGACGCTTTTTAATGTTTGTTTGTTTTTTTTAAGTTGGTGCTGATGTGCCCACTTTTAAACTTGCCCGTAATAATTGTACATGCTGTAAATATCAAAAACCACCACTGATGATGAGTATAATTTACTTATAACCTGTGTGAACTGAACTTATTCCTGGAAAGGTTGAATTTGCACTTCCCCTCATTATGTGCCAGTTGACCCATTATTTTTGCTCCCCTGGTATCAGGCCTTTTTTTGAGAAAGGCCTGATACCTTTTTCAGGTATCAGGCCTTCTACTACCTGGTATCAGAAAGGCCTGATACCAGGTAGTAGAAAAAATGGAAGGCTTGAGGGTTGAACAGTCCAGTTAATGTTAGCTTTTCTGCTTGCAGTCATTATGTTTTGGTCATTCTCATAATCTGACTTGTGTAAATAAGAATACATATTAAGGTACAGAATACCTTAATATGCGTTAGGGTATTCTATCTATCTAAAATTAGAATAATTTTAGATAGATAGATAGATGGATAGATAGATAAATATGTGACATCTGTTGTAATGAGGATATCAGAGCTGAGCGCTAAATGAGATTTACATAAAAGCCTGAGCAAGGTGAGAAGTCCAAAAAAAGCTTAGATCACTGGGGTGCCATGCTACATGCTTACAGTCACGCATAAACAACAGCTAATTGGCATTAACTCTCTGCTTTGCAGCAACAAGTACTTAGCACACTTGTGGGGCCGAAGTGTGATGAAACTGTGACAGGAAGCAAACAGGAACTACATCTAATCTTTTAGTCGGTCAGGAAGACATAACAGTGATCTAGAACACCTTGTAATGCACAGAAATAAAGCACTGCAAATAGTTTTGTGTTTTAATTAATGAATGAGCGCATAACAAATACACAACAAAAACTGTAAAATCAGTGAAAGCATCTAAACTTTATTGATAGATAGAAATCTCACTGGGGTAAATGTTAGTTATGAAAGAAAGGACAGCCATTCAAACAACTCTGCCTAAGAAATATTTTCAGTTGGAAAAAAATATGTGTTAACGAGAAAAGTGTTCAAACCAAAAATAGATACAGCTTTAAAGAATAAATAGCACAAATTACACACGTAACATGGTAGGTTTTCTGTGATCAGAGCCGAAAAACATCAGCGGGCACAAAATGAGATAAAAGTCTATGTCACCACATCAGCAGTTTTGATTTTAATATGTTAAACACATAACCACACACACAAAAAAAAGTCTATAAATAAATTTTCAAATGAATTGGTTTGTCTTGTATAACTTAATAATGGCAGGACACTATTCTTTAAATAAATCTTAATTTGTAATTGCATTTTTTTGTGAAAACGACAGAAAACATAAAGAGAAGAAAACATGGATTCCCAGAAAACGGATCCACCATCCAGACTATAAGTCAGGTTGTTTAGGGTCTGCGGAAATAACTAAACGAAGTAAAAGAGAAACCAAATCAACTCTAAAGAAGCCAAAATTATTTCAGTCAGAAGCTGTACTAGGACTAATTTAGACATACATGTAAATCAGTCCTATCCAGCAACTTTTAAATATTCAATTTAAAGTCAGCCACCATCAAACAATCCAGTTGTTGTTTGATGTTCTCCCATCAAGAACACTGATGTGAGAGAAGTCTCTCTGGCCCTGCTGCCGTAGACTGACTGCTGACGTGATCAGTCCTGTTTAATCTCAGCCTTCACTGTGGCTTTGACAGTCGTGTAGCAAGGATTACTACCTAATGCCACCCTCTCTCCTCTTCACCTTTCCTATTCCTCTGTTATACCTTTTACCACACACGGATGTGCTGTGAGCATGCTCCGAAATAAAAAAAGCTGAGTGCTATTACCATGCCTGGATTCCTATTGCATATTTTGAAGATAAACCAGACAAGTAAAGGGACTGATTTTTACTACCACAAAATGTCTTTGTGTGCTAAAACTCAAGGATTACTTTATTATAGCATTAAAGAAAGATCTGTGTTTTTCATTGTGGCTGAAGCGCCCTCTAGAGGCAAACTTTAATTCACTCAAGATTTCTAGAATAGAAATATAATAGAAAAACCTTCTATCACCCCACAATGGGGAATTTATTTCCAACACATTTGTCATAACGGTCAAATAAATGCAATCATTTAATTCTGAATCAGTTAAGCCCTATCTATTTACATATAGTAAAAAAAATAAAAGGTTATTTATTATGTGCAGTCTCCTAGTAAATCAGACACAAACTGTTAACGATGCCCACAGATTTGGAGTATTACTTTTTTGTGATGGAAAAAGCTCAAGAAAATCCTTAATGTTTTGGGGTATTTCTCCAAATGTTTTTATTGTTTTGTGTATGTGAGGCATACAGTTTTGTTTTAATAGCATACCTTCACCTAAACTCCATGAAACTTTATTTCAATAGATGGGAGACATAATTTTCTTTTTGACTTATGAGGAGGACTATTTCTTTGTAAAAGGCAAGGCAAGGCAAGTTTATTTATATAGCACTTTAAAACAGTACCACTGACCAAAGTGCTGTACAATCACAAAATTAATCAAATAAAAATCAAAATTAAAACACACTATAACCAACAATACAGTGACTTAGAACACCCTATACAATACATAAACATACCCAGATAAATACAGGAAAGCAGCAGCTCAAACTGAATCAAAGGCCAACCGAAAAAGGTAAGCCTTAAGAGCAGATTTAAAAATTGCTAAAGAAGAGGCCTGTTTTACCGACATAGGTAAAGAATTCCAAAGTTTAGGAGCTGCAACAGCAAACGCCCTGTCTCCTCTCTGCCTCCTCGAAGTCCTCGGCACCTCCAGGTTCATTTGGCTCGCTGATCTAAGAGCTCGAGGAGGACAGTGTATATATAGCAGCTCAGAGAGATAGGAGGGAGCAAGGCCATTTAAAGATTTAAATGCAAATAAGAGAATCTTAAAATGCATTAAAAAACATTTAAATTTAGCATCTCCTTTTATCTAACAAGCACATTGAAAAAAACTGTTTCTGTATGTCTGTCTATATAAAATCTGATATATTTGCTGTTAGCATATTGTCTCCATCTCCATGCTTCACATTTGATACGCCCTCATAAGGTTTGTAAGCTTCCCACTTTTTTTTTTTTTTTAACCACCAAATATACACAAAAACAGTAACAGCACAGGAATGTCTCCAAAAGCGAAATTTTGTTCTTACGTAGATGTGCTAACTGTAATCTTTCTTTTTACATCCCACTTGAAGTAATGGCTTCTTCCTCTCTGAGTAACTTCTCAGCTCTTATTGACGATTCTAACAATGTATTTTCACAGCAGCTTCATCCAGCATCTTCACATGTCTTTTGCTTTTGTTTTACCTTTGATGCGTACATTTAGCCCCAAAACTCATTCATCTCTGGACCAACAAAGTCTTCCAGAACAATACATTCTTGTGTTATTAGATTGCGTGTAATTGTTTGAACATATTAATCTGGTATATTCAGATATCTGGAAAGTCTGATTCATCCAAATTAATCTCTTTCTGAAAATACCTTTTCTCATGTTTTGTGTACCTTCAGGTTTAGAGACAAAGAAGGCGCCAGTAATTATATAGAATGATGCATTTATTAAAATATAATTTATGTCCAACCATTAACCAAAAAAAGTTTTTTAATGCTCCATTCAATCCCAGCATAACATATCCTGGAATGAAATAGATGTTTTGAAGTTTAGGATAAGAAAATGAGACAAACAAGGAATAAAAAAAGGTTTTTGAAATATTCACTTGAAACCAAAAGTTTGCAGTTACAAAAATGAAAAATTATCAATCTGAAAATAAACTTAAAACAATGAAATGAGGAACGACTTGGTATGTAGCTCAATTATGGAAAGAAGAAACAACCCGACTGAGCTAAGCAGTAGATTGTAATTAAAGAAATATCAAATATTAAATAGGGCAGTTTTGCTTTATTTCGTTTGAACTGACAAATTTCTGTGTTTCAGATATATGATCTGCTATGGTCAAGAGAAGTATCTTTTTATGGTATGGTAACCAAGAACAACAACTTAAATAAGAATGGCTACCCAAACAGGTATATTACTTTAGTCCTTTTAGCTCAATTTCCCTCTCAGTATGTCACACAAAAGCTCATCAAATAACTTTGTAAAAAATATATATATTTGCATGTAATATTTCTTTTTCTTCTGGATTGATAACTGTGCTGTTTTTTGTTTTTTTACCACATTGGCAGTGGAATAAATGAAATACAGATAAAGATAGTGTGCTGTGTATGTAACCAGTACTGAATAATTTCATACCCACAGTATTTAGTATCTGGACTGAACTTGTTGTCTCAGTAACTAGTTCTCAGTCTGGATCTCCTTAAAAGGTTTCATGTTGCACCAGCTGCACCTGGTGCAACACGGCATGACAGTGTAAATTGGCTGAACAGTTTTGTTTCACATTACCCTCTAATCTGTCTGTGATTAAAGCTGTGAACTGCCTACAGGCCAGTTTTTCCACAGTTTCAAGTGTCAGAGTAGAGCTGGTTTGCTGTAGCAAGCTTCTGGTGTTTAATAAAGTGCTGGAGGATATTTAACCTGGGTTGAACATTTGTCCTTTTATATTTACATAGCATTTGGAAAAGTCTTTTATTGCTTCATAATATATAATTGAAATGAAGTTAAAAAGAATATATTAAGTTGATTTTATTTTCTTCCAATTATTTATTTTTCTTCCCTGACACATCAACCTTACAGGAAGTCAGAGTAACTCTTGAAGCACTTCCTAAAACCTCTGTACCCTAACAGAGTACAGTGTTATTCTTTTTTTAACTGAATCTTTAGATTTAATAAAGTTAACATAGTTTTGAATTTTTGATGTAAGCACGCTCCAGTAAATCTTTACACATGCTGTTAACTCTTATAAAAATATATTTTTATTTTGCTTTCCCTTGCCTTGAAATATTAATAACTCTGACTTTCTCCATTTCAACTTTCAGACCCAATCAAGTGATTGACTAACGAGTATTTCAAAAAGTAGCTCCAGGGGTTTGCCATCTTTCTAGAAGGTAGGATTGGTTTTAACCTTTGATCCACTTGTTTACAAAGAATTTGAACTTTGCTATTATTGCAGCAAAAACCATAATGTCACATTTCATCTTCGGATTTGTAGCTAGATCTAGTCCCAAATGATTCATATATTTGGCAGATTTAGATTTAAACTAAAATTCACATTTTATCAGTGTATTTGTTCTGACCATAAGTAATATTGACATTTTAGAGCATCCGAGCTAGAATATGATGAAGGATCTGTGGAGATAGCTAAAGATCCCACCAAAGGTGACAAACTCTGCTCCTCCAGAGCCAAAGTCCTACGACTTTTAAATTTGTCCAGGTCCAATTTATCTCCGCACCATCCCATCAAGTTCTACTGGGTTCATGCTAATGACCTACTTTTTCAATTCAAATGTAACTTTTTAGCACTCAAGGACTAGAGTTGGACAGCCACGGATTAGGATGCTCACAAGGACGCGTTCCTAAGTAATATACTTGAAGCTCATCACCAGAATGCTTATAACTGATGAGCAATGTAAGAATAGGTACTGTAGTGCCAGAAAATTTCCACTGATTATTAAAAAAAGGTATATATTTTTTTAACATGCCTTCTTTTAATCAAACAAAAATAAAGAGTGATAAATTACTATTATTCAAGGCTGATACTCTTCTTCTTTGCTTAAGATTTTAAATCTAAATCTGCCAAGAACCTGAATAATTTGGGCTAGACAAACAGACGTGGCTGATTAAACTACGGATGACCTCAGAATCGTGTTTTCTGTTTCCTGTGGATGATTGGCTGGACGCAGTGTGGAGAAGTCTGTGAATGACTGAAATGCTTCAGGGTTTGCTGCTTTCTTTATTGTGCCAGCTGGTACATTCTTTGCTGGAGTGCAGAGATGTTTTAACCGCTGTGTAGAAGGAAAGAAAGACCTTTTGTTATTTGTGTTAAGATGATTTAATACAAAAAAATGACAACGGGTGCAATGTACAAACTGGAAAGGTAGAAAAATATATTAAAGGCAAAAAAGATGTCCTACAATGCACCTCACTTCATTTATGTTCCTTGTTTTAATTTTCAGTTTTCTCTGTTTCAGTGTCAGCATACACAGATATCATAGTCCGCTGTACAGAAGCAAAAGTTGATTTTGTTTGCCAGTTTGATGTTGTAAATTAAAGCTTTTTTTTTTCTTACATCAGACACTCCGTTGTCCTCCCAGCCTTGATGCCTAATTAATAGAATAATTTCCAAATTCAGTATGTTTACCTGTGTCAGTGTTCCTGGAGTGATGCTCACAGCATACAGCATCCACAGCGGAACAAGTAATGTCGAAGAGAGAGTGAAGAATAGTCCCAAGGCGTATCCCCACCATGGATATTCATATGTGTTGTTGAATTTCAAAGGTTTGTGTTTGATCACAGAGAACAGAAACGTGAACTAGAAGAAGAAGGTACAAAAAAAAAGCACATCAGTTTATTTAATGCACTGCAACCTTAAGGCTTCAGAGTATTTCCTACATTTTGAAATTTGTTGGACTAGAGTTGGATCCTCACTGTAATATGCACAAGGATATTTCTAGCATCTAGTCCGCATTTAACTCTGCACCACTGTAGGTTTGGTTAGGCAGTATTTTATTAATCCAGAGGAAATTATGAGGTGGTCTGTTGCTTACATGCATATCTGTACATGATATATACATAATTAAAAACATAATTAAATACAAAATAAAAAAAACATAAAAACTACAACAAGTGGATTAGAGGGAAACGATCAAGACATTGTTTGGGGTGGCTGGTTTTGTCCAGAGCCGTCCTCAACTTGGACAAGTGATGTGCACAAAAAACAGATTAATGCAAAATATCACAAAATAAACACTTACGGTACAGATAGCTGGGGTGATGTACCTCCAACAGTATTTCATAAAAGGCCACGGACGATAACCAATCATGTCCTTCACATTGTCATAGTGACGATCTGCACCTGAAACATTAGATACTGTTAGTTTGCCGACATGCAGCAGCACAATAGAGGAAGCCGTTGAAAACTTGAGTTAATCAAAAGAGTTTGATCACATACCATAAACCCATCCAATACAGACAGACTGAAGAATAGCAAAAAATAGAAGTGTCATCCCGCTGCAGGCGTAGTAGTCAAACAGCTGGAAAACATAAAGGCCTCCCTGAAAAAGACACAATCTCTGTCACGCGAAGTATTCTAGCTGTATACAAACTGCAGGAAATCTTTATAAAAACACATTATTATTATTATTATTTTATTATAACTCTCATTTGAGTTTTACAGATGCCTCTGCGTAACATAACTCCAAATTACTCTAGGAAACTGTCTTGGGTCCACTGTATTCATTGGCCATGTTATGTACAATGTTACTTTTATTTCCAAAGATGATGTCACTTAATATCAGTCTATTATTTTTTTTGTTTTATTGTCATTAATCTAGTCATTCAAAATTCAGTTCAACACACATCATCTCAAGTCAATCATTTTGTTACAGTTCATTGAATGAGGCTTGTGAGTTTTTAATGGTTGAGAACATATTTTTGTTTAAACCGCTCAATTTTATAAATAACTAAAACTCCCAAGATGCCAAGCCAGAGTTGAGTTTTGTATTTAGGGCCCTACTTGAGGTGTGGACACCACATTTGGTGGTTCATACTATTCAAATCATATGAACTGACCACTTTGTTGGACTAGAAAGAAAACAGAAGACTTGTTTTCGTAACAGTACATATATTAATATTTTCAATGTCATAATCTCGAGCATCGGTCAAGATTCTGACCCGTTTTTAGTCGTATTTTGAAGTAAATTCAGCTTCGTTTGCATTTGTTCATACTATAGATAAAGGATTAACTGTTCAAACCACTCACCTCAGTTACCATCACAAGACCAACCAGGAAACCTCCGGCACAAATTGTGAGAAGAAGCAATCTACGTAGAAGGGTTTTTTGAAAGAAGGAGGGATACATGTCGGAGATGGTTGTAACCAAGGACTCCTGATATACAAACTGTTGAGGTAAGAGATATTGTTCAGTAAAATTACAACTGTACTTTCTTAAAAGAGTTTCAGATTTAAGTAAAAAATTGCTATGTTTCCTACCTGACTATCTAATCCCAAGAAGATGATCATAACAAAGAAAAATATTGCCCAAAGCTGAGGTAGAGGCATTAAAGCCACGGCTCGAGGATAAGCAATGAACGCCAAGCCTGGGCCTGTTAGATGGCATCACAAAGTTTCTTCAGTATGTTTTATCTCTATCACTTGGAATCTCTGATAAACATAAATCATCAACTTCCAGTACCTGATTCAGCCACCATGGAAATTTCAACATTCTGCTCTTTTGCCATGAAACCGAGCACAGAGAAAATGGCAAAGCCGGCCACAAAACTGGTTAAACTGTTCAGCAGGCATAGGTAAATACAATCCCTGTTTGGAGGAAGTGTGGAAGTGTAAAGAAATAGTGTTAATTATGTCATAGTGAAATAATTATATAATGAGTGGAAAAAAAAATATCACATGTACCTGTAACAGTTGTTGTTGTATTTGTTGTAACTTCCCAAAGATGTCAGAACACCTGTGCAAACTCCATAGGAGTAGAAAATTTGGCTGCCTGCGTCCATCCATACCTGAAAAGGTACATTTTGTTGTGTTATTAGGACCTAAGTGTGCATATCTCATTGAATTTAAATTTGATATACCAAAAAGGTCTACCCACCCCAGTTAAACCACCAAAACAGAACTTTCCCCACCTTTGCCTTCTTTAAACATGTCCAGTATTTAAACCTGATCGTGTCACTTAGTTCTTTGGTTTACATTGTGGTTTTTTGTTTGTTTTTTATTTTTTAGGTTCTGTAACAAAACTCAGCCATCTTCACAGAATAGTTGTATTTATACTGACATTAATTTAGAGGTATGTGAGCAGAGAGGGATCTGGATACAGGCCACACACAAAAAAAAAAATTAAAACAATGCATAATTTCACTATTTCGCAAACAAGCACTACTTTGTGTTGGTCTGTCCAATTACAACCCTTAAAATTCACTTATGTTGCTATGAAATTTGGAAAATCTCAAAGTGTAATAATATTACTGCAAAAGCACTGCATCTTGTCAATTTTGAAAGTTTCAAACTCCATATCTTAATACTCATCTTATGACCCAATCTGAGTGTGACTAATATTTAGTCACATTTATGTAGAAGAAGGAGTGCTGTGAAAACAAATTTGTGATAAACATGCAAACAAGCCATGGCTTGAATTTATTTATACGTAGAATAAACGTTTTGACATGACCTGTGAGAACATTTATTGAGTCACCGACCTTCAATGCCTATTTCATTGGTACAACTGCACTTTGTGCCTTTCCCTTATTACCACAAAATCCTAGAAGACAATAATCTTAACATTTGCATATTAGTAACACGGTATGCCAGGATTCTCTGAATTACGGTACCTTTGCAAAATACTTTTGATTCATAAGGATTTTAAATGTGGAGAATTGATTACATTTGCTACAAAAGATAGATAGAAAACCAAATATTCATGACTTAAGTCTTAGAATTAAAAATAAAAACAGCTACAGATTTAAAATGGTACCTCTGGGTCGGCGAGGCGGGACGGGTCAGGGTAGAGGTAGAAAAGAATGCCGTCTTTTGCTCCTGGTAATGTCAGACCACGGACAAGCAGCACTGCCAGCATCACGTATGGAAATGTAGCTGTGAAATACACCACCTAATGCACAAAGATTACAGTGACTGTGAGGACAAGATGACAAGAAATCAGAAATGAAAGGAAATCTGTTAGTTCTGTACTGCACCTTTCCTGTTGATTTAACTCCATTCCAGACGCAGAAATAACACAACACCCAAGCAAGAAGCAGACAAAGAGCCAGATCCCAACGAACACTTCCGATGTTGTCAATTCCATCGGACAGCCCCAATATTCTCCTCCTGTGACGGACTTTATTCAGTAACGCGCACAAACAAAAGATCTGAAATAATGTTTCACTTCTTGATACCTACTCCCAAAACTGAACAACTGAAGATGTCGTGTTGGCGTACAGGTGGAAAGAGGACGTGTCATTGTGACCATGTTCAAAACACGCAACTTATAAGGAAGCAGAGATGTTATTAGCAGGGAAAAAACAAGACTTGATGTAAAAGATCCTGACAACCTGCTTTTTACCTGTGTTCCAGCTGTTATTGCAGCTCACCCATGGAAGCTCAGTTCTGAAGGATGAAAACAGGTAGAGAAAGGTCCATGCCAGAATGACGATGTAATACACCCCGGTGTACAAAACAACAACCTGGCTTCCATAACCCAGGCCTATGGAGAGACAGGTATGTCTTTAGTAAGATATGTGACTTTAGTAAGATATGAGCTGACTTGAAAAATAGTTTCTCAAGTCAATATTTTCCATGCCTGGCCTGCCCATTAAACATTGTTTTAAACCTCACCTCACCTTCCAGGAGGACAATTGCTCAAAACAAACAGTCCAGCTATAATGGAATAGTTTTGATCAAAACCTTTTTTGTTTTTGCTTGATTCTACCCAGGTAGCATCAGCATTGCGACAGCTTTAGCGCATACCTTCAAAAAGAGGGCACATATTCCTCCAACATGTTATTCCACCCTGGCTGGTGAATTGACCCAAAGATGTCTCAAGGAAGAAGAGTGGAATGCCACAGGTGAATAGAAATAAAACATAAGGAATGAAGAAAACCCCTTAAAAACAAACAAGTCAGTGATTAGTATCTCAGAAATATCAACACAAGCTTGTTGTTGACTCTTACACCTTAGCCTTTTTTCTGACATTTAATAATATCAACAGTGCTGAATATTTTTAATCATTCGTATTTACTAAGAAATATGCTACAAAACAATACTAACATAGCTACTTGCCAACTCTGCTCTGTGACCACCTTTTACATTGGTTTTGAGGTGTAACATTAGCAAAACTTTAGCTCCTGACATTGCCTCAGTCCTCACATTAGTCACGCAAATCTCACAGTCTTTTGACAACTGACTTTTCACCAAGATGTAGTTAGCGAATGTCCAGCTCTCAGCAACAACAAAGATTTACCTCCTCCATTTTTGTAGCAAAGGTAGGGAAATCTCCAAACGTTTCCAAGACCCACAATATGTCCAGCCACCGCCAGGATGAACTCCATCTTTGTGGCCCACTGGCCCCTCACATTTGGCTCAATGCTGAAAGGTCTGTCCCCAGGGTTTGGTTTTGTTTTCACATGGGAGATTTGTTTTGGGTCCATTTTAACCTTGGTCAGGATTAGATAAGTGTCATTAAGTATGCAATGGACACAGTGTTTATTAGTTAAATACATTTATAAACTGCGTACATTTACAGACTGCAAAGCATTTAAGTTCAGTATGGCATAAGTAGAAAGCATGAAATCATAAATTCAATCAGTGTTACTTTTCCATTGCCAATATTACCATTTCTTTATTATTATTATTATTGTTTTTATGTTTGTTTTTTTTTACTTTATCAGTAGTATTATTTTTATTATGATCAGTATTGTCATGAAGGACTTGTACATATTTTTTTTATCGTATAACGGTTTCTTATTTTCTTTCTTTATGTACCAAGTCAATGAAAAACACTCTCCTTACTATGAATACATAAAGGACTGCATTAGACTCTGTTTATGATTTGTTTTTGCACATTTAGTTTTGTTTCTGTCTGTTCACTTAAGCTTAATAACTTTATTTTATTATTTTATTTGTTTATACAGTTTTGTGTGGTACTGACCCCCAGAATTGAGTGAAAGCAATCTAGTCAATATCATATTTTGACACTTAAAGGAAAATCTATTCATATGTTTCAGGGTGTCCAACATGCAGTAGTTATTGATATTTTGTTCAGACAAAATTATCTTCCTTTTGTAGCGTCAAGAATATTAATAATTCTCTTCTAAATAACACTCACGCATTCTCTGCCACGCTAATTTACACCAACAGTATTTATTTATTTATTTTTGTTAAATGTGTTATGTCCTCACTTAGTTGGCAACCTCCCGTTGCCATGGTGAATCGCGTTATTCGCGTTCGATTGTTGAGAGGTAGTTTCTATGCTCGCGCTTATATCGGGGTTAACTGCTCTGAAACCGACAACTCAAGAGTTTCATAGAGGTGAGGCGGAACTCTGCCCGCATCTGTGAGTCTTCCCTCTACGTTTCGTTGGGAGGGTCGCAGAGGATATCGGTTGCCTCTACAATCAAAACGTATAGACAGCGTTTGTTTATATTTACAGGGTTAAGGTGCGGCGGAGCTCATTGGCGAGTGAGGCGCAAGTTGAGGACAGCAGGTGTGCGACACGACGGAGCCAATACCGAGACGGCTTCGGAGTGGAACAAAGAGGTTCCTTCTCCTGGATTTGACTGGCATGATTCCAGCTTTTTAAGACTCCTGTAATTGAAAATAGAGAACAATCTTATCCTGAACTTGGGACTCCTCGACTGATATTGGGGAGGCATTTTATCGTACAGTTTTGAAAGCAAAGTGATTTATCCCTTTTGTGTTCCCGCTGGGAATAAATATATTTATTCAAACCTAAACCGGTCTCTGCTTCCCTGGGTTCTGACTCACTGGCTCCCCCTTGTTGTCGAAGAACTTGTCGACGTGATACTTAATCCGTATCAGCTTGGTGCATACCCACACATCATGCGTGTATCAATGTTTTTTGTCCTTGTGTCTCTATTAACTTCCATATCATAGTTGTCAAACAAAAATTCACGAATCTATCCATCTGTATAATACACACACACACACACACACCTTCACATATATATTAACACAGACTAACCAAATTAACTTTTTTTCTAATAAGAAACTACACTTTTGCATCATGTCCATACAAACAGTCAAATTTTAAGCAACTTTTAGTGCAGTTAAACAAGTTTATATCTTACCTTGAGCAGAACAGGTTCTTTCCTGTCGCGTCAGAAGATCAAAATACCTGGTTCTTCATGAGACGTGGAGAGTGGTTTCTGAAGGAGTGGCCATTGAGACTAACACAACCTATTTTCTCAGAACCAACAGAGACCAGAGGTACATTTACAGTTGTCTGTGACTGTTTTGTAAAGATAACACAGATAATCGCCTCAGACCCTCTGAAGGGGCTCAAACTTATCTTAAGGGCTACAGGCCAGATGTAGAACATTTGTTCCCCCCCCCCCTTACTCTCCTTAATGTTTTACAGGGAAATTAGTCTCTTTCAAATAATAGTGCTTTTACTTATTAGACAAACATTGTATCATTTGACTCAAAATGATGGAGAGTCAGCGCTATTTTCACACGCATGTCAAACATTTGAATCTGGAGGCTTCGTCTATTCACTCTGTTCTTTTGTATTGCACTGCGTATCCAGAACAAGTATTCTCAGAAATACTAAGTTTCTTGGTAATTCATGGTCAGACAAAACAATCTGATCAAAAATAAGATATAAAGTTTCCAAAAAAGAGCCACAGAAAGGATTTTTTTTTTAATTTTTTTAGAAACATCAAAAATACAAAATGAGCTAAAATGATCATACAATTTTATAAATGGTGACATTGTTGCTGATATTCACAGAAATCATTTCAACTTTAAAGGTGTAGTGTAGACAGAAGTCATAAAAAATGTTACAAATAAAGGTGTTTTATATATATATTTAATTACATTTATAAGTGACCATTCTAAATGTTGTTATTAAATAATAAAAGTTATGTCTACAGGTAAAAATATTTGCCCCAACTTCTGAACTCTTAAGGAGCATTTTTGTCATTGAGTCTCTCATTAAGACCTTTTAAGAGGCTAGTTCTTCTATTTACCACAAGAGGTCAGTATTTAACACAACTTTCGACATTTACAGAATTTTTTTTTTCCAACTGCTTTGCTGCATTTCTCTGATCAGAGTTGCGCTTCTCAGCGCTGCTTTTCATACTTACAGTTTCTCATTCCTATCAACAAATTGCAAATCCTCTGCTTCCATACAATTCTCTACTGGTTTATAACACTATCAATATATCATTTGCTGTCATGTCAGTCAAAATGAGTTGTATTTATGAATGCCATTGCAGTCATTCCCTATAATTGATTGGTTGGTTGGTTGATTGATGTTTGGACTCACTGTCCTGAAGAAAGGTGAAGACTTTTGTAGCCTCCAAACATATCGACTTACAGGATTGCAATTAACTTAAAATTTGTGAATTTTCATAGTTGTCTTACAAATTTTTTTCTTTTCTTGTAATTTTTACAAGGAATCATTAGTGAGGGAAGCACAGATTGGTTGGGTGCACAATTAATAGCTGAATAACTTCCTTCAGAATAATTCACTCTCCTTACCTGGCTTGTCACTTTGGGTGGGACGACGTCGCTTGAGGTTTGCTTCTCTCTGTGAGATGTCCGAAGCTCGGAAAATTGATTTCATAATCTAACCCTGCTTTAGACTTCACCACAACTCTCTCCCCATTCTGTTGCTGTGTTGCTCTGTCTTCATTAAAGCATTTATTTGACCAATATTCTCCAAGAAACCATCATTGAAATTACACAGGTGGACTCGATGTCTCCAGATTTTATTGAGGGGAATGAGAGTAAAGGGGACTAAATATGTAAGTATGTATGTGTACCACAGTTTCAGACATGTTTTTTTTAAAAACATGTATCCTTTTCCTTCTATTTAACACTTATGAATAACTTTGTATTAATCCTTTATATTAAATACCAGTAAAATAGATTAGAGTTTGCTGTAACGTGACAAAACGTGATGAGGTTCAAAGGGTATGTTTACAAGCGTACTTTACCTGTTGTACTTTAGAATCTCGACATAAAACCCATCACAAAATTTCTTGTGTAATTAAAAATAGCTACAGAGAAAAATGTCTTGTCCTGTTAAATCTGCACACAGCTGCATTTCCGTGTACTTATGTAACTTTGTGCGGTATAGCTTTGAAAGACACTGCCAAAGATAATTCATTTACAACCCTGTAATGATTTGTCCAACTTGTTTACCTGTGATCATTGCAAGCCCTTCAGTCAGATATTCACCAACAGATATCACACCAGTGGCCCTGAGGCAAGAAAAGCTGCTTTGAGATGGAAAATGCTGAAACAAAGACGGAGATACTCCCAGGATATCATCAGGCTTCAGAGGACGGCAATGAGTGAGTGGACTGACCATTTGATTCTCATACTTGCTGTTAAAGAAATGTCTCTCTGTGACTTTTATGAGTCATAGAGTGTTGTCAAGCTTTTTCTGCCTGCGTAGACAGCTCCATGTCAGCAAAACATGTAAATATTCATGTTGTTGTTTTTATGTCGACAACAGAAGTCTTCTTCATTATACTCAGTATGATTTATGATCCAAACTTTCAATTCAATTTAAGTTACTGATGTAGCAGAAGTTCACAAGTCCCATCTGTCTACAACACAAAGAATGGACATACAGAAAAATATAACCATGTTTTCTTTTTCTTTATTTATTTTGCTGCCATTTTTGCTATCCAAGAAAACTTAAGCTATTACATCAATGTGACTAAATCTGTGGCCTCGGCCTCATTGTGGTGATAATAAGGATAGTAATAGGAGGGTTTTTTTTTTATTTATTTATTTTGGCTTTATATTTAATGATTCAGTTTTATGCTCATCTTTTCAAGAACATTATTGCAGAAGTACCAGTTTTTGTCTGCATTTGTTCTATTAAACCTCAGTCTGACCTTCAGGGATTTCTTTGAGAGCAATTGTTTGTCCTTGCATGCCTCTCTTTTAAAATTAAACCTCTTTGATTTGTTTCTGATGCTGCAGACATCAACTGTCATATCAGCGGTAGCAAACGCCTGGTGCAGGTCCCAAATTGATATTTTAGGGTTTTCAGAGACTTACCTTAGCATTTTTGCAGTCCCTCTTTTTGGGTAAACTTCTCACACCTGGTTATGCTGGTAGTTATTTTCAATGTCCTCCACCTTATTCCACACAGTGTGCTATCTTATTTTAGAAGTATAATAAACACAAGTTATTTCAGAGTGCCTCTCTCCACTAGAATTGAGAAATAGTAAGGTGAAAAATTGTGATTTTGATGCGAATAAAGCCTCCTCTCTCTTATTACTGCACCATTTTATGACCAAAATACTTTGTGCACATTCAGGTATTTTTGTGCTTTATATTAAATCTGACATTGCTACTAGAACCTTAACAGGAAGCTCTAATATGTACAGGTCTACATCTCCGTTGGTCTTTCACCTACTTACTGTCTGCTTCCATATATTTTGAAGGTGAAAGGCTTTTTATTTAAAAACAGAGCTTTGTGCAGTGGCCCTATGATTCTCCTTCAGTCTATTTAGTTGTGATTCACCTTTATGCCCTTCAGCGCCAAGCCTGTAAATGCTATCAGCCATCTTTCTTTTCTACATTTTTCAGAGTAATACAGTGGGGCGGGCTGACCTCAAAGCTGAGGGTAAAGTTACACTTTGATTACATGTTAGAGGCTTTCTGCTAAGGCTCTAAAGTACAACTTAGTACAGCCTCCAACACACATAAGCTCTCTTTTTTGTTTGAAAATAATTTTGATAATTTCGGCAGCAAAACATTTTGCTATGCTGCCGCTAATATGTTTTCTGGATGTTTCATTTCATGATGAAGTTGTTGATTGGTCTTTATTTAGAAATAACTGATTTTGAATTTGGGATGCGCAGTAATGGTTGGTAAATCCCAGAAACATGCATATTAGGTTACTTCGCTGTGCTAAACTGCCTTTGTTTGAGGATGTGTTTGCCTTTGCTCTGCAGGACTTAGATCAAGATTAGGTTTCTGGAAACATTGCTCTGCCTTGCACTTTTGTGTTGTGTTCTGGACCCATTGAGCAGCATCTTCAGTCAAACCATTTCCAGGATTCAAGTTCAGCCTGTCTATTCAGGTCTGCGTCTCTATGGCCTCTTTTTTTTTTTTTTTTTTAGAAATATTAGAGTAAATGTGTCAAAAAAACATGTTCAACGACCATGGCTTCTTTTTTTTTTTTTTTTTTAATTCAAAATTGTGTTTCCACTTTTTTCAGTTTGAGGGCAAGTCTCTGTCCTTCAAAGTTGTTTGTTGTAGTAACAACAAAATTGTAACAAAGGTTACAACTTTTTATTACTTTAAATTCCTTGGCACCATAAAAGAAAAAAAACAAAAAACGAAACAGCTTACGTATATCTGCATGAATGAATTTTAACATAGTTTTTTATGACTACGTTTCCATTTACAACTTGCTTCAACTTGCAACAGGTCAAGAAGTTCTTCCTCAGAAATGTTTACTCCTAGATTAACAGCAGTTTAAAAGTCTTTAACCATTGCGACTTTTAACCTGAAGCTTTTTTTCAGGTTAAAATCTCGCCAGGATACATTCCTGTTGACAGATACTGATGTATGAGACCCAGTTTTCTGTGTTTAGTGAACAGTAAACCATTAAGCCTGTAAAAATGGAACACTGGTAGGTCATTTTTGTGACATTACAAGATGGATGTAGTGTAAAGTTGAGTGGGCCAAAGGGATCTCATGATGCTATCTTGCTTTATTTAATCTGCCAGCTCAAGGATGGCTTAAAGAATGTCATATTGCTGATAACATAGCTGATAACAAAGGGTTTTATAAAGGAATAAATCAATTTTCTGTGGTTGACTTGAATGCTTCTTCAGAGTCTCTCATATCTATTTCGTAAACACAAAAAGAAAATAAACATTTGGGTTCAAGCATGCAACACATTAAATTAAAACCAGGTAAAAGTACGTAAAATACTCTCCATATTCCCAAAAACCATTAGAGGGAGCCAACTCACCTCCCCATTTAATATTTAATACGACCAATGAAAGTTTAAGCTTATTGTGCACAATTTTGTGTTTATTTTTCCAACATTTTCAATTTATTTAAAATATATTATGCGTTTGTATGAACAAAATGACATATGTCTTAGACTTTTTAAAATATTTGCTACAGCTAAGCTTTTTTAAGTAAAAAAGGTATATTCTTCATAAGAAAAACAAAAACATTTACACTACTACATATCTAAACTAATTGATTAAACAATAGGAAAAAATAAAACTAACAATAAATAAGAAATATTTTTGATTGCAATTTATATACATTTATTTTATCTACCTAACTAGAAATAACCACAGTCGTCATTTACTGCAGATGCTTTCATTTTGTGGTTCCAGTTTGTAAAGCAAGTTTTCATCTAAATTCTGGAGGAGGTAATTCACAAAACATTTTCCCTGCTCTCAGCAAACACCAGGTGGCGCCAACTCCCCCCTTTTTTTTTTTTCTTCTCCCCATCTACAAACAATAAAACGAAAGCTGGCTCACGAGGCAACTGCCAGATCACACACCACACCTCATCCATAAAATGAAATTAAAGTTTCAGAGAGGCAATCAAAACATCTCAACCCCACAGAAATGGTGCCAGCTGTTTTGTCAGGAGGAATTATTGTGAGAAGCTTGTAGAAAGGTTCACAAAACATTTATTCAAAGTCATACAGCAAAACTACTTAATCTTAAAAATATTAGCAGATAATTCAGTGAAGAAAGCTATTAAAACTTCTGAAAAAAAAATCTAATTTTAGTACAGCAAATCGAAAGTATGTTGTTAAAACTGGAAAAAGTTTTGTGAACATACAGAGAGCCTATGACCGTCTTTACCGAGACCATGCGGCTGCTGGAACAGTCCCCGCCTTAAGTCCCTCATTCAGAAACAGTCCCACCCCTTGCTCCCTCTGTCCTTCTTACTCTGTGGCTCGGACTCATTGTCACACCACTCAGCTCTCTCAAACCTCCTCATGGACTCACTCATGGTCAGTTCTGGGCATCAAGTATGTCCTGGTGAGGCTGGGGCTTCTGCACTTGTATTTTGCTCTCAAGGCACCAAATGAAGTCTCTCGGAATGGATGCATAACTCAAAACTAAAGTATCATCTTTTTAAGGTACTCTTCTCTTTTTCATCTGTTGCCTCGGCATGCTTTCCATAATGTGTTTAGTTTAGAACGTTTCCAAGTGAAGTCTTCTGTTATTTCAGTTCCGTAAAGCCAAAGACACAGCCGGTACCCTGGCAGCTCAGCGGTACAGTGAATATGTAGGCCAAAGGTTACTTGTTATGCTGCAGCGAGGCGGTTGCTTCTCTTGTTTAGTACTGGCAGCAAAATGCAAACAAAATCATTTATTCTTCTTAAGCAAATATTTGAATTGTCTTCACAGGAAAGATCTCCTCTGAATTAGAAAAATAAGTTTTACATTACCAGTTGTGCTCTTTTGTTTTCTAATGTGTAAATATGTATGTTTTTATTACCTCACCAACACATGCATTTCATTTAACTAACAGCAGGTCAACATGCTTTTACATTTTACACTTGTCTGAATCTCTTGCATAAAAGGACTAACCTGAAAGTTCAATGGAAAGTTTCCACAGACTTCCTTGGACTCATGAGCTCATAATTTCAAGAAAGGTATGCCCCTGTTTCAAAAAGCAATAGTGGTAAATGATGCCTTGCATTCCAAAGATACAACTATGACCTGTTGAGGCTTAGATTGTACACATTGCTGAGGCAGTTCTCCTGCTCTGCTAATGGATTTCTGATTTTTCTGTTAATACAGGTAGCTTACACTGTAAACATGTAATGAGCCATTTCTCACAACATGACGTGCAGTTTTCAGAATAGCTTGTACAAAGTTGTCAGGTCATTTGTGAAGCTGATGCTAGAAGTTTAGATAGACGAAATAAAAACCCACACGCTCTTTTGACACGGAAGTTAAGTCAGACCAAAGTTCTCTTATTTTTGATCACGAAAAATTACGCAACCAATCCTACTTCTGTCAGGAAGTAGGATTGGTTTACAAGTTTATTATGATAAACAAATAATAATAAATTACTAGTTTATCATTAAACTAATAATTGTCATTATAAACTACTACTTAGGTTATTAAATATGCCCATACACTAATATACATTCTCTAAACTGAATTTATCAACTTTCACAATAGTCATATGATGCAGTATCATATGACTGTATGATAGTGCAAAGTCATATACTGTATCAGTATTATTATTAGCCTATTAATAATAATTTTATTAGTAGGGTAATCAAAGTTTGCCATATAAAAAAATAGATATTTTCATAATCATCTGAATTAAAAAAAAAGAGAAAAAAATCTCTTAAAAATTGCATAGCAGGAATAACAGATTACAGGAGCCAAGTGGAAATATTTTCTCTAACAAGGATCACTACCAAAGAACATTGGAGATGAGACTGAATTTCTATTTTGGGTTTGATGAGCCTAATTTTTCATATTCATCGGCCGCTGGTTAAGGAAGTTTCCATGTAGAGTGATGATACTGATACCACTTTTGTGCCTTATTTTAAAGAGGTTGTAGCCGAGATAGTGCTTGTTTTTAGAATATGTGTAACTTTTGCCCAAAGATTGATGTTAGTTAACAAAATGTACAAGTTACTTAGCTTTTCTTTTTCTTCCTCCTTTTCCTTTCTTCATGTTTTTGAAAAGCAAACGTAAACATTTTTCTGTGGTCAGATTGCATGTGTTTGCTCAGCAAAAGCTGCACCGCCCTGCATGTGAATATAGAGAAGCACTCTTTTAAATCAAAGGACCAAATACCGTTTTAAACTTGATTTGCAACACAATTTTGCAATAATAATAATAATTTTTTTATGAGATGGTGGGGTATAGCTGCACCCTGATCACCTTGCTTTTATTTCACATTCAGCTTGTTCTGTGGATAGCAATAAAACCAGTCAGAAGCTCTCCAGCCACGGCTCAAACAATTACATGGCAAGTATAAACATGAAGGGAATGTTCAACATCACAGCGCTGAGGAAGGTGACAGGTTCTATGTCCTAGTGTTTTGGTCTGAAATGTGCAAATCGACCATAGAACAAAAGCCAAAGACCTTGTGAAGACGTTGGTTGGAGCTGGTAAGACGGCGTCATTATCCACAGTGAAACCTGCCCTGTACGCTCATGAAAGGCTACTCAGAGAGGAGGAAGCCATTACTCCAAAAGAAACGTGAAAATGTCAGATTGCAGTTTGCAAATGCACACAGTGACAAAGACATTCATTTTTGGAGACATGTGCTGTGGTCTAAAGAAACTAAAGTGGAACTGTTTGGCCTTATGATGGTGCAACTGGTGCATATCGTAAAGTAAACGGCATCGTGAGGAATATTGAAACATGTAACGGCAGGATGTTAAGCTCAGGCACAAATGGGTCTTCCGGATGGACAGTATCCATAAGCATACAGTCTGATTATAAAAATACCTTAAAGACAACAAAGTCAGTGTTTTCACATCACAAAGCCCCGATCTCAGTCGTATGAAGAAGTTGTGAGCAGATCGAAAAAGGTGTGTGCAGATGAGGCAGCCTACGAACCTGACTGAGTCATACCAGTTCTGTCAGTGGGGATGGGCCAGAACTCCCGGAAACAATTGAGATGCTTGTGGAAGGAAACCCAAAATGTCTGACACGAGTCAGACATTTTATATGTAAACTTCTGATTTTAAAGATATTAATAAATAACTATCCAAAAGATTCTCTCAATACTGTGGGATTTAGCAAAAATAAAAAAATTTAAAAAAAAATTGGGTGATTCTAACAAACAGAAGAAGTTTGGTCTGATTTAACTTCAGGCAGTGAGGTGTATGTAAACTTCTGGTTTTAACCATACATCTGTTTTCTGCACCATAGCTTATTTACTCTCTTTTAAAAGCCTTCCCATCACCACATAAACCCAACACCACCGTGTTTACTCTATCTGATCCCCGTTTTGCGCAAGCCCTGAAGCTGTAAAGGAAAATATTTTAAAGGAATTTGTCCACCTGCTGCCAGGAGAGTGTTGATCCAGGACCTGCAATGCACTCAAAAGCAACTTGTTTTCTGCCCCATCAAACCTGTGGCTGCACTAAGAAAGAATCTGGACTAAGCATAAATATAAAAAAAAGCACCGCTCAATCAAAGTTGTTTCCTATCCAAGCCACAGTTTTATAGTGATATGACTATATCACTATAAAGAGCTCTAAGTGAGCTCTTTATAGTAGCTGCCAAACTCTAAGTGAGTTTGGCAGCTACCTTTCAACCGATATCAGGTTTCTTTTAGGTTTGTGTTAACTCTCTGTACACAGTTGCCTATCTCTTTCTATTAATATTATATACTGTGTCAGTGTCAGGTTTCATGGATGAACTGATTGCCTGTTAATGTTCAAATCAAACGACGGCATGACCTCTGAAACGCAGTGGTCATAATCAAAGCAAAACTAGAGGGAATGTTCCAACAGGTATTTAAACGGTGATAAACAGTTGCATTACTTTGCAAATGTTTCAAATTTGAGTTAAATTTTAACGTGGAGTTAAAGAGTTTAACTCCATGTCCTTTTCTACATGTCCATTGTATTTGTTTTAGTAGAATATTAAAGTTTTTTCAATAATTGCTCACTTTTTGTCACTTTGCAATAAAGGTCGGCTTAGTGGCTTTTGCAAGAGTGTTTGTTCATGAACACTTAATCTTAAAAATTTGAACAGTTCAAGACTTCACCAGTTGATGCTTGTTAATCTCTTCACTTGATTAATCTGCCAAATGAAAATTTTGCTTTTTATTCCATAGCTTGTTTGCTGATTGTTTATCTGCTGACGTTTTTTCCTTTAAATATTGATAGCTGTCACTACATGTTGCACCGCGAGGACAGACATTTCAATTTGAGTGCATGTCTGGTTTAAATAACAAATAGAAAGTTTCAAATTCTCCCACCTGAGCTGTGGATCTCTGCAGCTCCTTCAAACTTATAATGAGCTGCTTATTTGTAACAATGTTAATCGGCAGTTTGTTAGTTGAGATAGGTAGCCATGTTCATCAGGTTCACATGTGTGCTAAGGTCTTTCTAGTTTCATATAACTGAGTGAACAGTGCAGAGAAATGTAGCAATTTAAAACTGTTATTCACCAGTTGGTCCTACAGTTGATTTTTACCATGTGAAAAACCATTTTAGTCGTATTGTAGTTTAATGTTGGTTTTGCTATGAGTTTAGCATAAGCAATAATATATGCTTTATAAATATATAAGAGTCTTTATCTGCATGGTTGCTTGTGCTATTGAGTGCCTAGCAAGGGAGAGGCAGCTTCATGAAGTCTTTCGCTGACATAATTCAGATAAATATCAATACACTGGACCCACAGCAGCTGTGAAAAGACTCTTCCTGTGTTGAGCGGTTCTGTTCTTGCACTGCGTTGTTTCCCTGGACAACAATGTTGCCTTTTGTAGGGCATGAACTGAGCAGATGTTAAACATGGCAGCTACATGCTGTGTGTCTGTATAATAGTCTTTTGAAGCAAAGAACCACAGACAATAATTCCTCTCATAAACAAAAACACAAAGTTCTAAAGAACTGGCAGACGAACCTTTATTTCAGCACACAACTTGCAGGAAGTGAACTCCTCATAGTGAAAGCAACGTTTGCAAAATTTGGTCAAATGTCAGACCAAAAAAACCCAGACAATGATGCCTCAAGAGTTTATGACTGTTTATACAATAAACTAAAGAAAGTATTCTGGGCGATCTCCATCAAGAAAGATATTTTCCCATTATATTTGAACTTCCAAAAACCAAAGATCCAAATCAGGGGTGCCCAAGTCCAGTCCTCGAGAGCTACCATCCTGCAAGTTTTAGAAGTATCCTTACTCCAACAGACCGGGATCAGCTCTACAGAGGCCTGATAACGAGCCATTCATTTGATTCAGGTGTGTTGAAGCAGGGATGCATCTGAAAGTTGCAGGATAGTAGCTCTCGAGGACTGGACTTGGGCACCCCTGATCCAAATGATATTTCTTTCTTCAATTTGAAAAATATCCAGTATCAAAAACTGCATGCATTATTTTCTTCTTTCTGTCCACCAAGTTTATAGATAACTGAGTTTGGAAGTTGTGCATGATTCTACTGAAATAAACAATTTTAATCCACAAAATAAACCATTAAGGCTGCATGGGGGCAGATTTGGAGTAAGAAGGTCCTAAATTCAAATCCTGGCCAGCAGTTTTGCAGGAAGTTTGCATGTTCTCTTTGTGCATGCATGGACTCTCATGCTTCCTCCCATAATCACAAAACATCACTGTTAGGATAATTGGTCATGACATAAAATGATTAAAACTTGCATTAATAGTAGAAACCATGTCTCTTTTTTAATAGCACTGAGAATAATGTTAAATCTGCCTCTTTTTTTGTTTAAATCAGTATTGTTTCTATTTACACTGAAAAAAAACAATATGCAATTTTTTTCTTTGAAACAAATTGACTATTTACTTTCTTATATTAACATTGTAGTTTCTTATACAGAACTGTCCAACATGAATCCATCCCTAATCGTCCCACTTCTCCGTCGCGTTCCTAAATGATCAATAAAGGACTTCAGGAATGTTGTTTTCAGCATCTCAGGATTTTAAGCTCTTAACAGTGTTGGACGGCACATATTTTCCACTCTACTTGCAGCTCCCACTGTGAAACTATAGCAGCCACACAAAAGCAACATTGATGAAAAGAATTACCCTCTGTTAACCTAATGCAGAAAGACAGCTCACACTGTGCAGATAGCAGAGAGCAACATGCTTTGCTGAAAAGCTGTCATGTCTTAGACACTTTTCAACTTGTGTTATGTTATCCACAAATTGATAACAGACCACATGACGTCCTGTGCTATGTTGCAGATCAACATGTGTTATGTTATAGATCAACTTGTTCTATGTGCATTTAATTATATTTTTTTAAATACATAAAATATTTTTCTGGTTGAAAAAAAAAGAAAAACATAAGTCTCCCAACTTAAATGTTTGTTCTTCTCCCATCATAGCACAATGGATAACACCGACAGTCCAGACGTCAAGTTCAGACTGGACGAGGGCCCTGATCGTCCCACGACCCAGAGAGGACAGTGGTCAAGCAAAATTGAGTTTCTTTTAGCTGTGGCGGGGCAAATTATAGGGCTGGGAAATGTGTGGAGGTTTCCTTACCTGTGCTACAAAAATGGAGGAGGTAGGTTTCTGTAAAATTGACAAAAAGGCTCCCCCCCCCCTTAATTAGTGATAATACTGCTTAGCAATTCAAAATGCGAAAGAGTAAATCACAAACAATTCTGACTAAACATAGCCAACAATATTTAGAAACTACCATCAGTGGCAGATCAACAGAGAAGCTACTGATCCAGTTAAATTAAAGTCCACAAAGAAAAACATGTTTCTTTGAAGCAAATTTTTTAAAAAAATTACTCTAATTTATTTTAGCTAATTTTCTTTTCTCAAACTGTAATTCTCATTTGGATAATCCTGAAATCAGACTTATGGCTTGAACAAAGATAACAAAACTACTTGTAACAAATTAGATTCATTCCTTCTAAACTGGTTCAAATATATATATATATATTTTTTTTTTTTCTTTTTTTTTCAGTGCAGAGGCATAAAGTGACATATTTAATATTTTTCAGGCGTGTTCTTCATCCCGTACATACTTTTCCTCTTCTCCTGCGGCATTCCCTTGTTTTTGCTGGAGACGTCCCTCGGCCAGTACACCAAGCAGGGATGTATCACCTGTTGGAGGAAAATTTGTCCACTGTTTGAAGGTAAAATGATCACTATGAAAATAAACTGAAGCACAATTAAAAAGGAACATTGTTGTAATTGCAATCTGAAAATAGTCTGCTTTGAGCTTAACATCTGTTCATGTTGTAAGGCTTCGACAACTTATTGGTTAACAAATCAGCGGACTGATTATACCGCCTTGTTTTTCTCTCTTTTTCAGGGATGGGCTATGGCAGTCAGGTGGTTGTTTTATACTCCAGTATCTACTACATAGTGATACTAGCCTGGGCATTCCTGTATCTCTTCTCTTCCTTCAGCTCTGAGCTTCCTTGGGCGACCTGCAGGAACAGCTGGAACACAGGTAGGCCCACGACGTCCCGACCCGGAGTATGAAACAGACTACAAAACAAGAAACTTCATTTTTGGGCGATTTATTTTGGGGATTTTTGACTCGCAGCTGATCTGCAGTGACAGTCAGAACTCTAACAGGTTTCCTCACTTAAAAGAGAAAACCAAATGTCTGCAACTGCGTGCTTTTCATAAGCTGCCCCGGTGCAGTTGCTGCAATGCAGTTAATGTAAAATGTTCTCATTCATCTCGGCACATTAAGTGGCACATTATTTTTTTCTCTCTTTTAGATTCACATCAAGCTTTCAGAAAATCCTTTGCACAACCTTATTGGACTGTTCTGCAAAGTACCTGCTTTCTCTTTAACACGATGATTTATTGTCTTGTAATACTGATCCAGTTTCTGTTTTGCAAGTAAGTAGGCAGAATAAATACCCTCAAGGTGTTCTAGTTCCTGCAGCTGCAAACCAGTTTGCACAGTTTTGCATGTCCCTGCGTTAAAGACTATAAACCTAAGCTGATAAATCACACAAACAAAAACAAGATAAGAGTGACAAACATCCTGGTGACTTAAGAACATGTCAAACCTTAATAGGAATGTACTGCAAAAATAAGTTACCAATGTCATGTTAATAATTGTCCAAAGAACAGCATAATGCTCACCACAGCTTTAACAGGGTTTCTTCATTTGCTTGAACATATTTTTCAACATTTCTGTGTTTTGCAGAAAATTGTGTGGAGTTTGATCAAAGATCAGATTATTTCAACCTGACGATACCTGAGAACGCAACTTCACCAGTGAGAGAGTTTTGGGAGTAAGTATGAAAAAAAAAAATGAAAAAAAGGCATAGTTTAATGTTTGTTCATGAAGATATTGATGAAATGACTGCTGTGATTGATTTTCAGGAGACGAGTTTTAAATATCACAGGCAACATCAATGAGTTGGGCAGTATTAGATGGGAGTTGGCTCTCTGTCTGCTGTTGTCTTGGATCATCTGTTACTTCTGTGTGTGGAAAGGAGTGAAGTCTACTGGGAAGGTAGACTAGTTTGAATGTCGCACATACACAGAAAACAGCCTTTACAACTAATAACATGTATTTTCCCCTTCCAGACTTAACATACATTCCTGTCATAGCAGCTCACACCCCTATCAACATATTTTGGATCTACCCTGCCTTCAATTGTTCATGCTGATTCTTCCTCAGAAGTGATAAGATCAGAATTTACTATGTCGTAATATTTTTTTTGTCTTTCTGGACCAGCGGGGTCAGGGTCATGTGGATTGCGCTAAGCTAAATTAGGAACGTGCTCCGAAAACCTAATTTTAAGATCCTCTGTCATCGCGATGGGTTCCTCCTTTCTTATGGAAAACAGCCTTTTGACAATATAGAAAACAAAACAAAACAAAAAATTGTATTCAAGGATTTCAGAAATGTATCTCTCAAATTGAATTTTACACATGAAAACAGCTCCTGTCCACTGTTTCTCCACAAAGAAATCTCCTCATGTTTGCCCCACAGGTCGTTTACTGCACCGCTACGTTTCCTTACCTGATGCTCGCTGTGCTGCTCGTTCGTGGACTCACGCTGCCAGGAGCCATGAACGGGATCAAGTTCTACCTTTACCCAGATGCATCCCGCCTCGCCGACCCGCAGGTCAAAATCGTTTATTCACTGATTCAATTCCTGCATTGAAAAGTAATTGTTTTAAAATTTAGATTTCAAATAAATTCTCATTCTCTTTGTGACTAACTCAAGGATTTAGCTCCTCATGACAACAGCAAGATACAGAAATGCCCAGAAGTGTTAACACTTTTTCTGCCATTTGTGTTCAAACACAAACATTGGTGCATTTTATTGAGACTTTATGTGAGTCTGCATAAGAAACAGGAAACCAGATTAGCAATAAACAGTTTTGTCTTTATTCTGGTTGTTAATGGTGTATTGCAACCAAGAAGAACATGAAAGAAAAGGGAATGCTCCTTGAAGAGAAGATCAAGAGAGGTCTCCTGGGGTTTTTGCTCTACTTTGTGTCGCAGTTTGCTGTTTCCAGAAGATTTTTGACTCCATTTTTTTTTTTTCAATGAACATGGAGTATTGCCAAGTTTCTTTTTGAGCCACAAATACATGTTGCATGTCAAACAAGCAGAATGGTGACGAAGTAAAAGTGAAATAATTAATAGTGTTAACAGTTTAGTTTTCAAACAGTCTGTCTTGTCTTTGTCTTTTAGTTTTGGTTTGCCACTTCAAGAATAATTTTCTGGCTGTTCCTGTAAAATCTTTCCGTCTTGGCATGCCACACAAGCAGAGAGCCTCTTTAAAAAAAAAAACACTCCATAATGATTGCATACTTGCTGTAGGAGTAATTTACAACACAGTGCTTATTGCAAATATTTTACAGCAGATTTTTAAAATATGCCATCTGTTTGTCTTCCAGGTATGGATGGATGCCGGGACACAAATATTTTATTCCTATGCAATTTGCATTGGCTGTCTAGTTGCATTGGGCAGCTACAACAAGTACAACAACAACTGCTACAAGTAAGTTCAGGAGTTTTAATGCAAAATGCACTATTTATTTAATAAAAAAAGAAAACCAAGTTCACAATATTTGGTGCTTTAGGTGGCTATACAACACATCAATAAAGTTTCGGAGACTTAATGAGGAATATTTTATGTAAAACAAAAAAATAAGTAGAAAATATAAAAGAAGATAACTTGAATGAACACCTGTTTGGTTTCTGCAGGGATTGTGTATATTTGTGCCTTCTGAATAGTGGAACCAGTTTCGTTGCTGGTTTTGCCATCTTCTCTGCTCTTGGATTCATGGCCTATGAGCAGAACACTGACATATCAAAAGTGGCAGAATCAGGTGAGCTTGTAAAGAAAGAAAGAAACAAACAAAAAAAATCATTTTATTTTTAAAATGCAAGTTCAAGTTCCACAGTAAAAGTCGCCATGGATGCTGGTTGGTTGAGGAAATGTTCACATTGTGTTTCTGCAGGACCTGGTTTGGCATTTATTGCCTACCCTCGGGCCGTCGCCATGATGCCTTTTCCTCAACTTTGGTCCATATTCTTTTTCGTTATGATCATTCTTCTGGGACTGGACAGTGAGGTGGAGCACTGGTTCGCTTTTTTGCGTGATCAAAATAAATCAGAAAATTATTTGTAAAATGTTACATTAAACAAGGTTGTTACTTTCCGTTAAAGAAATGAATTATTGAAAACTGTGAAAACTTTAGATTGTACTTTGCATAGCCTGCTTTGGTGCTGCAGAAACCTTGACTCGGACGTCTGCGATTCAGTTTGTAGGTCTGGAAGCTCTCACAACGTCAATATCTGACCTGTATCCTGCCTTCTTCCTTGTCGGCCATCGACGTAAACTTCTGCTCCTGTTCATCTGCGTCTTCAGCTTTTTCATTGGTCTTGTCATGGTGACAGAAGTAAGATTAAATCTCGCGTGGTAAAATTCCCACTTCCAACAACATGACAGTAAAAATATCTAATATCGCACATAGGGAGGACTGTACATCTTCCAGGTGTTTGACTACTACGCCTGCAGTGGGATGACTTTGCTTCTGTTTGCCATTCTGCAGTCTGTGTGTGTTGGATGGGTGTACGGTGAGTCCGTCACCGGGGGGAAATTTACACAGATTCTTCTCAGTGGATCTTAATTGTCTTTGTTCCCATGCTTTCTCAGGTGCTGAGCACTTTTACAACAACATTGAGGACATGATCGGATACCGGCCGTTTCCCTTCATTAAGTACTGTTTGAAATACGTCACTCCAGTCATTTGCCTGGTGGGTTGCTGCACATTTTGCCAGGTTTTTTTGTTAAATTAAATATTAACTTTGCGTTTAAAATTGCTGTGGAGGATTGTGTGAGTTAGGCTGTTTTAAAATCTGTTTGAAAAGTGTTGCTTAAACTTGCTTTTTTGAGATTGACTAGTAAGAACATGTGTTTGATTATTTGAAATATTATTAAATAAAAGCAACTGTACGGATTTGAGAAAAATATTGAAATAACAAATTCATCAAATCATTTGCCAAGACTTTAACTATCATCTATTATCTTTTTCTCATTGATATTTTCAGGGTACTTTTGTTTTTTCCTTGGTTAAGTACACCCCTCTGAAGTTCGACAACACAATAGAGTATCCGTGGTGGGGTTACGCTCTGGGCTGGTGGTTCACTCTCTCCTCAACCCTCATGGTTCCCCTCTGGATGCTGTACAATCTGCTCATCACTCCTGGTACCCTGAGGGAGGTAAGTTATTGTCACGCCACCCAAAGATAAAAAAAAAAAAAACAGTTTCAAACAAACTTGAATTAAAAGTAACGCTCTGCTTCTGTTGCAGAGATTCTCTATCTTGTGCACTCCAGCTGAAGACCTTCCTCTGACCAAATCAGAAAAAAAAGCTCTCGAACTTCTCACCTTGCCCCCGTCTCAGAGCAGCATGGACTGACGAGGTGAATCTGTCCCAACAGGAGTGACAAACCCGATTCCAAACCTAGCATAGAATTAGACCCCAAAACAGCAAAATGTTGAATGCTAGTAGGCAACCTTGTTTTTATTCGAACAAGGTTGTTCATAGAAACTGAAATGCACAAAAACCTTATCAATTTCCAAACAATGTCTTTCTAGCTTTCTTTTAATGTTAGGCTCTCGTAAGATATCACGATAACAACCAATGCACTTCAAATGTGTTACTTTGTACTTTGATGAGCATCTCGGAGTTTAAAAGGCTGTTTAAAATTTTTTTTTTTTTTCTATTTGTTAAAAAAAGCAGAAAATGTTTAAGTTTTTGAAAAAAAAAACTAAACAAATTGGCATTTTATAAATCCTGTTACATTAAATCAAACCCTCTTATTATGACCCTGTCAGCACAGACAAGCTGTTGCATGAGCTTGTTATTCCAATCAGAAAATACACTAATACTGAATAACTACAACATTTTGCTACAGGCATAAAATCAGTACACCTAGATGGTGCTTTGGTTGCTAATTTTGAATAGTTTTTAATGTAACTGTACTTGAACTTGTATATTCCTCGAGATTATTTTTTTTTTTTCCATAAAACAACACCACAATGCACAGCTGCAGTTTATACATGTTCCTGGCAGATTTACGCCAAAAGTATATATTTGAAGGGGCGGCATTATGTATTTTCCAGGCACATAGTATCGTTTTATAGCACAATCAAGTAATTATGTTACCTTCATTTGTTAAAAATGCGTACATATATAAAACACAATTTCAAAGAAATTTGACTTTGCAATTTATTACCTTGAAATTGGGTGTCTGTCTCTTTAAGAAGCTCCTTCTCTTTCCGACACTCTGCTTTCAGTACCTCATCAGAACAGCGCTCCTCTATTATCTTTTCAACAATGTTTTTATCTGCGTTGAACAGAGCAACCTTATCAATTTCCAGACATTTCTGGGTGATCTGAGTGGGGAAGTCGTGTGGGAGGGGTTCTCTGTAAGGAAGAAGCTCGACTTGAAGACTGCAGCTCCAAGGAGGAACTTCGTGGAAAAGGCTGCGCTTTTGGTGAGAGTAAGAGTTTAGGCACTCCAAACGGCTGCCACAGTAGATTGAAGGATTTCTCAAACAAGTATTAAAGAGTCAAAGCAACAATCCAGGCATGTCTTTTGATGAGGGGATAACATCATAGCATTATTTAAACTTCGAAAAAGTAAATTTTGCACAATCCTGCCCCCTTGATTCTAACAATATTGACCAGGCTTGAAGTAATATTAAGATTTTTGAAAGGCAAAATCTCATCTTGAATGACGGAGAACCTCTGGGAGGAGCCAAAGAAGAGGGTGATGCCAGGGAAGAAGACTTGGAGTTCATCACCAGAGATAACTTGTCAAAATAACATTGGAAGGTGTAAAAAAAGAAAAAAAGCTGCATGGCAATTATTTTAAGGGATATCTGTCTTATTTCCAAACAGAAACAATGTCTTTGTCATATAAATCTGCCAGGGGTATGAATAATGTTGAGCTTAAATGTCATTCTGATTTTTAGGTCAAGGTAAAAACTCTTCCTGCTCAATTGTTGGGCAGTCTACAAACAAATTATAATAAAATAAGATTTTAAAATAAAAATAAAAAAGCGGTTGGAAAAAAAGTCTTCTCATTAAGAAAGTGTTTGGCTTATATTCCCTGTTTCAATGCATCCAGTTGTTTAAGCTGTTTCAGTTTGGCCACATGTTCTTTACCAAGATTTAAAACGATATTTCTTTGGTTTCTTTTCATGTCAGTATAAAAAAGGGAGAAGCATAAATGTGAAATTGTCTTTTAGCATTTCAGTTTCTCATGCTCAAACGGCCTGACTGATGCAGAAAATCTGCACTTGTCAGGCTCCTTTGGTTAACAGCGTTTAAACAAAGAGTTGTGTGTCTAGTCAACCTTTTTCAACCACACTGTGCCAACACAGATTAACACGTTTGTTTATTCAACGCAACGTGGAATGTTGAATGCTAAGAGGCAAAGATCTCTGGAGTGCTGCAGACTTACTGAACATACCAGAGTCGATGTGCTCTACTTTCACTTTAACCTGCTGTTTTGGTTCAAAACCCTGAGAGAACTTCTGAAGTGTAGAAAACATCTCTGTTGGAAAAATACAATATTTCTCTTTTTTTTTCTACATCCTGCACAAAGACAACACAACAAATGTTTAATTGCTGTAGCCTAGACTTTACTCAAACACTTTAAAAATAACAAATTTGTCATCATCTGTGCAAATGAATTATTCGAATCATTCGTATGCTTTTATAGTCATTAACTACAAAGTAGTTGTTAAATGTGTTGCAACTTAAAGTTGTGTTTGCAATCAGAAAATGTAAAAATTGTGTCCATTTGCAAAAACATTCTTTTTTTTCATTTCTACTACTTCTCCCTTTTTGTAGAACGTATTCTGTGTTGAACAGAATGTTTAATGCACATATGGACTTGCAATTGATGCTCAGTCTTTTTTGTAGCCAAGACAGCAAAGGACTAAGCTGTCAATGCCTCGTAAATTGTCTCCGAGTCAAATTCTGTGTTTACAAACATAACTGACTGTGTCTTTTTTAAAATATTCCTAAGACGATCGGA
>NW_006799941.1:5790643-5903855 GCF_000485575.1 Poecilia formosa
ATATGAGCCTCTCAGTGCCTGAGCACTTACCTGTGCATCTCCCGGTGCTGATGATCCATCTGCCGGTCGCTCCATGTCCTCCTGCCACTGCACCCTTCCTCCATCTCTGCGTCTTCATGGTTCCATGCGGCCAATCGGCTGCCCACTTCTGGCTCTTCAGTAGTCCAGTCTGCGCTGTTGCAAGCGTCCGGACTGGCCACAACTCCTTGACAAGATAGCGAGTGGAACACAGCCCGTGTTCCACCCACTATCTTGTTGATCAGTTGTCACTCTGACCCCAACACTGTACTCGTCCTGTCCTTCTGTGGCCTTTTCATAGATGAAGATGTACCCATTTCTGCAAATGTCAACTCCACAGTCGATATCTGCCAGTGATATCCGCTCATCCTCTGCCTTAAACACCAGCTCTCCACACATCAGATATGTGTAAAGGCTGCTGGTGTCAGAAGTTGTTGCCTGTTTCCAGCAAATGACTGAGGACAGATGGTATACCTGACTTCCAGTTTTTACAGGAACTTCAAGGGCTGGGTCAGGTATCACAGGATGTCTTATATCGTCTGGACTGTCTGGCCATGGGAGTATCAGGGTCATCACATCAGTACCATTTAAGAAGCAATCCATCGTTATGTTGGAGTTGCAGGTGCCACACTTTTCTGAAATCGTATTCCAGTATCTCCCTAGAAGAGAACATGTTGTGTCACCTTGTTGTTCTTTTGGAAGAGGAATGACAGGACCAAGTGTATGGATAATTTGTGAAGACTTCTGGCATCGTTCACAACAGTCAGCTGTGTACAGCTTACAGTCTGTGGTGATGCCAGAGTGGGCCAGATAGTGCAACATGTAAAACATCAGGACTCCTGGCTTGTCCTGATGTTTTACATCCCTGATCTGCAGAGTTTCAAGGAGTTCATTTTGAACTGCAAACACTTCGTGTGGAGGAAAGTCTCTACCTGGGTGGTGGTAGAGACTAACATTTGCTGTATTCTCCATTTATTCTGATAAAACAATAAAACAGCCTCGTAGGCAATGATCATCAGTGGTCATTTACAACAAGCATTAAAGCATTAAACATTATAAAAATCTTCATAATGNATTAGTCCTACAGAAATACAATAAGATGTAAAGTGAGTAACAGATTTTTAAAGAAGAATGTGGCATTGAAGTACATAAACATAACATTTTTTAGCATGTAAAATCATGAACTACCTAGTATTTGTTACTGATGCTGCTTTTTAGATGATGTAAAGAAAAACTAACTGATTTTGTTTCTGTGCCACTCCGATCGGAGAGTGGATGAGCTGTTAACGTCAGTTTTGTGTTGAATGTGATGACTGGTCAAATCTGTTGACTTTCACACTATAGATCACTGAAGATATATGCATTTTTTGACATCTTTTTTCCCTATAATCTAACGTTTAACTCTAGTTTTTGGAGATTCTTGTTTGGAGGTTATTGTTTATGTTATTTTTGTGTGATTTTTGTCATGTATCATTAAAGATTGTGTCAGTATCGGTGACTAATGGTTTCATGATACTGGGAAATGCATCAAGAGCGACCATTGCGCAGATGCTCTTGTGTGTTATGTGTGTGATGTGTGTGATCACCGGCTTCGGTAGGCAGTGATCATCAGTGGTCATTTACAACAAGCATTAAAGCATTAAACATTATAAAAATCTTCATAATGTGAGCATGATACTATACAGACTCAGAACCCTTTGATACAAATACGAATAATAATTATTACCATGACACAATAAGTTTGAGTCAAAGAAGGAAAATCAAACCAACCAAAAAAAAAAGGTTTTCTTATTTGCTTATTAATAATATCAGCCAAACTAATACTAATGGTCATTTAAAGAACAAATCATACTACTTTAGACTACTTTAAAAGGTTTGTTAATGCTTTCTGTATGATTTATTTTGAAATGCTGATATATTTTGACTAAAATACCAGAATGTTCATATAACTTTTATACTTTTGGCTCTCTGAGGAAACATTTTGAATATTAAATCAGGTGTTATGATCAGTTACTCAGTACTTGAGTAGTTTACCAAATACTTTTTACACTTGCTTAATTAAACGTGTTTAAGGTATGCTACTCTGACTGGAGTACAATTTTGGGGCACTCTAACCGACCTCTATGCATGAACGATTGCTCTATGGATCACTTTTTAAAAACAACAAAAGAACGCCATAAAATAACGTCTATCACTGCAGCAGACGTCCCACCCCATGAGAGTAGGGCGCCGTGGGGAGCGTCCCTTATTTTTATTTCTGAAAGGTGGCAACCCTAGTCCTAGTGACACATGATTAGTTGTGTTAAAAAAAAAAACTGAAACAAAGGACATAGTTTCACCTTGAACTGTGGTGAGGTTTAGATCTGATTAAACTATAAAAGACAAAAAAGTTTCAGCCTTATTTATTTAGCCCAAATGGCAGGTTTTATGTTGTTTGGACAGATTTAAGCAAATGTTTGGTCTAATTTGTGCCCGAATTTTATTGCCTTAAAGAAGATACAAGACATAGAATCATCATTCTATATAAGCTGCCATTTTGGATGCAAAATATGATATTTAAACATGTTAATAAACACACAAAGGACTGCTTAACATTAGTTCCCAGCTCTTTTGTTTGTTGTTCATCAGAGACTATTAGAGATACAGTTCATATTTTATAATTAGTATTCTGTGAGACACTATGAGTAGATTAGTCTTTGGAGTTCTTCCTTTTTAAATTAATTAATTTTCTTTGTTAAGTGAGTTATCTGCTGCAGGCAAGATACTGAAAGCAAGTGAAAACTTAAGTAAGTAAAACTTTATTTATGTAGCACCTTTCCAGATGAAAATCACAGAACGTCTTCAACAAACAGAATTTAAAAAAAAATACACGACAAAATTAAACTAAAGCAGATTAACAAAACCACACTTCAAAAAAATTGGAACTATTTCTTTAACTGATAGAAAGTGACCCAATTTCTCTTTTTAAAAAAAAATAACACCAGTATCACAGTTTTTCATTTCCAAGTTTAAAATTGATTTCAAACTTTCAGTAACACTTCTCTAAGAAGAAAAGACAGACCTTCTGCTGGAACCGCAAAACTGTATTTTTATCAACTCAAAGATATGCTAACATTAGCTATTTATTAAAAAAGGAAAAATAAAACGCACTAAATCTAAGTTGTGACGCTTCATATATTGCTTTCTAAAAGTAGTTCTACTGCCCTCTGGTGGTTAAATAAAGCAAACACTTCGTTTATCATCAAAATGGAGAATGAGAGAAAACTGTTCCGACTTGCTATCATTACAGGTTTGAATCTTTAATATTGATAAAAGATAATGATAGAAAAAATGGATGTCGTATCTAATGGATGTCACAACTGGACAGAAAATCACTGCAAAATAATTTTTTATAAACAGATTATTTTTTTCTTGTACCTAAAAGGGGAGAAATTAAATCCCAATCTACTGTTTATATATAAACTAACAATAACACTATGTAATATTTGTTGAGCAACAAAAAATGCTATTTGTATTACATCTAGTCATTTTAAATCAAACACATGCAGACATTTATTTTTATGTTTGTTTGTTTTTTTTTTTCCTTTTACTACACAATAGATCCACACAGTATATCGGTACAGCATGTAAAGTCCTGCTAAAATACCAGAATTTAGTGATGCAAAACAATGAGGCGGTGATGAATCATTTCAAAAGTATCTTACGTGTGACGTGACATTTATCCACAATCCAACTGAAAACACATCTGTACATGAATAACCTGGTTCCATAAATATGCATATCTTTAATATCTTGTTAAAGTACTTCTGATTAAATTTCAGTATTTTTGGTGTCCCACACATAGTTTACAATATTTGCCAAACTCCGTTTTGTAAAGGTTCTCCAAATCAGTCAGGTGACGGGATCAGGTCTTGTCATAAGATCTCTGTTTCTAAATTTCTTTTCTCTAGCCCATTGATAATTCTGCAAAGTAACTTAACTTTGGTCATTTGTCGCCTCTCTGTGATGTACGACTGTAGCCAATGGAAGCAAATGTCAGGAAAATCCTTCTGGGACAGTGAAATATTATTTCACGTTCATCAAATTCACTATAGATGATGGTATTTGTGGACACCAGGAAGCTGAAAGCTGATTTTGAATCAGCAGGTGTTTAAAACTGAGTAGGTGTGGATATTTGCTGCTTTTGTTTTCCCACTGAATTTGAGTGAATGCCACATTAAAACGTTTTAAAATTACTGATCAGCCTCCTATTTCACATCGCAAAATCCTGACATTCGAACAGAGACTTATACATATTTAAGAGCGACTGTGATTCCACCAGATGATTATTCTCTCAAAGAGCCGGTTCATTTTACTGGCACGTGTGCGCTTGTGATCGTGGATGTGCAAAGACGACATGAGTCACACACACAATTTAGTCTGAAAATATTTCTTTTGCATAAATGCCGATTCAAAACATGGATCATTTCTTTACAAGACAATGATCATTTCAGTACATGTAAACACATTTTGTGACAGAAAAGCCTCAACAGTTTTGATAAATCCAATCACACATCAGACACACTGCAGTTTACCCAGCTGCTTTTTCTCTACAGTTTTTTTTGTTTTGTTTGTTTCTATTTCACATCTAGAATCTCTGATTAAAATGAACCGAGAGGTGACAAAAAGAAGCCTGAAATATTTTACTTATAGTTGCAAGTTGGTAAAATGTCCTGTAAATCCTAGTCTACAGATTAAAACGGCTAGGAAAAAGTACTTCATGCTCATTTTCACTATACAAAATATTTGAATATTTAGAGGCAGCAGCACTTGAAAACATTTAGCAACAAGCTGTTTTAGAAACCTTGTCAAGATACAATAATATATACAGACACACAAACACAATGTTGTCACTTTTCTTTTTTTTTTTTTTTTCTTTTTTTTATGCAAAATCTTTAAGACAGCTAAGGTTTTCATTCTGAACCAGCCAAATGTTTCTAAAACATCTCAATATTATTGTCCAGAGAGATTTGGACATGACATACAAGAATGACAGTGTTGGTTGGACAGAAACCAAAGTGCAATATTGCCCTTTACACAAACATTAACACACTTTTATTTTATGTTTTGTTTTTTCATTTTTAAAAAGAAATGGATTGAGTATGAAGTAAGAAAAAACATTTTCAGAGCTAAGGCAAAAAAATAATAACAATTCATATCGCTAGAAAAATAAATTAAAGAAATTTGTGATGATTCCAAAGTTTCCCACACGGACGAAGAAGAAGCCAAATACAAAGGCAGGGGTGATGTCCTTTTGTTTCGGGTTCTGTCGTCACTATAAGCCTTCGAACGCATTGTGCCATTTTTACAGTGGACACGGGTTCAGTTTAACTCTTTAAATGTATTTAAAGCTCCAGAGTGTAAACAATAATTTAGGTTTGGAGGAGATGGGGCTGCAAGCTACTCTATCTGACACAAAGTTGGAACTAAATTGTGTTTTTACCAATTAACCTAACGTGCACATCTTTGGACTATGGGAATAAACTGATGAAAAGAAATAAAGGTCTCATATAAAGGCTTTGGGCGTCCTGCAGGATCAACCTTCCTGCTGTTTCTGCTGTGCGAGATCTAAGTGCTAAACCACTGCATCACTAATCACATAACACACAGGTGCATCTCAAAAACCTATGACATCATCCAAAAGTTTATTTACCTCAGCAATTTCACTAGAGAATTGAAATTATATATTGTCTAGAATCAGAGCACAGAGTGGTGTATTTAAAGCCCTTATTTCTGTTAACTGAGACTTAAAGCAGATCAAAACTTAATAAGAAACTTAGAATATTACATAAAGCGAGTACAAAGATCATTTTTAATGGAGAAATGTTATGTTGTGGCCTAAATACTGATGAAACAACTGTGAACTCTATCAGATAAGAATCGACGCCCTCCAGTAGGACGGTTTGTCAGAAAATCGCAGCTAAAGAAGCTGGCTGCTCACAGACTGCTGTATCCAAGCACATTAAAAGAAAGTGGAGCTGAAGGAAAAACTGCAACAGCCAAAAGGCGCACAAGGAAAACCCAGACAAGGATGTTCATGAAGTGGCTGGAGTCAAAGCCTTAAAAGCCACCGCACACAGAAGGCATCCAGCAAATGGAGCTGTAACTGCTGCATTCATTCTGAAACACAGATGCCAGAAGTATCTTATCTGGGGTAATGATAAGACTGGCTCGTCATCAGTGGTGCAAAGTCATATATTTAAATAAAAGTAAATTTAGCATGTCATTTGGATATCAACGTCCCAGAGTCTGGATGAAGAGCAGAGAGGCACAGAATCCAAGTCGCTTAAGGTCCTGAGTGAAGAGGATTTGGGAGTCATGTCTTCTGCTGGTGTTTGTTTGGTCCACTGTTTTTTTTTGTTGTTTTTTTTTCTCAAGTCCAAAGTCAAAGAACTTCATGTTTATTTCTACTGAAAAGCTTTATGGAGACACTGATGTCATTCTTTTCAGCCGAACTCGGCACCTGTGCACCATGCCAAACGATCGACACTTATTTGACCGTGGCATCGCTGTGCTTGATTAGGCTGGACAGAAAATATGGAGTTATGTCAAGAAGAAGATGAGACACACCTAACAACACATGAGCCGATCTTCTTCAGTACCTCAGAGCCACAGGCTGATCACCTCAGTACCATGATGGCTTCAGGCAAAAAGAGCTGACTAGGAACTGTAAAGTACATACACATACCTTTTTGGACTTTAAGTTACATTTCACCGTACAAAAAGAGGTCTGAATAAAAATTTGATTGATTGATTGATTGATAGACCCATATTTCGGTATGGAAAATATTTTTCCATTGATCTAATATAATATTCTAATATTCTGATCTTTAAATCCAGTAACTAACACTTTAAATACACCACTCTGTGTTATGAGTCTCTTTGACTTTCCATTTCTGAACTAAATCACTGAAATAAACTTTAAAATGATGCTAAAGTTTTGGAGAATACACCTGTATTTTGTATTTTTCATCAGACTAACAGTTTTTCAGCTGCAAGTGGCTTAAAATGTAATAATTGCCTTTCATTAAACCTCACACAGATGTTTGTCCTCATTTAGTTGAACTTATCACAGTACCAGACTTGGCTTTTCTTTAATACTGTCTGATTTGTGAAGCATATAAAATTAAAAAAATAAAAAGATATTATCATGGATATATAAATTTTAGTGCATTATCATTGTCAAAACAAGTTTAGGAAAACAAAGTGCTCAATTTTCACTCCTTTTCAGCTGTTGACACATTTTTTAAAAAATATCTACAGACAAATGACAATCAGGAATTGCCACGTCTTAAAAATACAGATCTTTGTTTTAGGACCATTTTGGCATCTATTTGTGCTTTTTTTTTTAAATTATTAGTATTTTGATCTGTAATTTATAAAATCTTTATTGTCTAAAAATGAGCTGTCCCTATGACTTGTCCATGTTTAACCCAAGCTTAAGCTAGGTCGTTGGGTGAAACATAATTTATCGTGTTTTTTTTTTTTTTAAAACACTACTGAGATAAAAGGTTCTGCCTTTTTTTCATCCAAAGTTCATATTGCACATTTTTAAAATTTTGCAACGTTTCAAGTCTGAATCCCAAACATGATACACACATGCAGCTGCCCTAAAAAAGGTCTAATACCAAGTCAGAAGCCTGAAAACCAGCAACACTGGTCTTGGGAACAAACTATGGAGGCACATGTCAGCACAGTGGCCAAATGACTCTTAAAAAAGGGGTGGATTCATTTGGGTTTTTTTTTTTTTGAAGAAGAAGAAGAACTGAAAGTACTTTTTTCTAATAACAGACTGGACAAAAAAGAAGTGTTCATATCAATATTCACTCTGTGATTTTTTTTTTGTAGTACTGTCCCCCCTGGGGGAGGAACGTTCAGGCTGCCCAACAGTACGCGTGACAAATAAATGCTGTTCAGCTCACTCTCTGCTTTATATGCAGGAATGGTCCCGCTGGATTTTGGGTTGAAGAGGTGCGGATTAGAGGCTTTTATTCAGCTTTGTCGCCGCCTCTGCTCCCTGGAGATAGGAGGCTGTCTCCTCTCCCTTTTTCAAAATGTTCCTGCTATGATGGGCAGTCCTGACTTCGTCGCCTTCGTTTAATGCCCACATCGCCGTTCATGCTGCCCCGCGTGCTCTCGTCCTTTCTCCTCTTCATTCTCCCAGTCTGTTTGGAGGAAATGGGATTTAACATGAGCGCGAAGAAGAAACCACTGCCAGAGATACTTGAAACACTGATTCCACATAAAAATGACAACGTAACAAAAAAACTGTACATAGCACTTTAAAGTTTCCGGTGTTTATCGAACGTCTTTCGAACATTTTGTGCCATTTATTCGTGTCTTTTTCTACAAAGCCATGAGTCGCCATGAGATGTTTCACCACTAGAGGTCAGTATAACACTGAAGAAGTACAGGCAGGATGCATCAGAAGGAACTAAACAGATAAACATTTCAGGTTGAAACAGATGTTTAGGATTGATCTCAGGATAGAAAATGGAGAATCTCTTACACTTTAAAATTGAACACATTTTTATAAATGTTTTGAAATTATTTCTATTTTCCTGTTTAACAAACTTTACGCTAAAGAATATGTAAAATAAGGTAGGATTATTTATGTCATTTTTGAGAAAATACACGCATTGTGTTGTGGTCACTATGTTAAAAAACTAGCACATATCAGAACATATGTGTATTGATGCAGTTAACTCTCATTTTAGAAACAGTTAAATAAGAATTATAATTTAAAAGTCTTACAAACATCAAAAAGTCAGTTCTTTTCTCAGTACATTAGTTTATGAAAGTATTTTAAAGTTACATTATGGCACCACTTAACTACAAGAACTTATTGATTTTCAGTTTCTTTTCAGAAGGGGAAATAAAAGGGAAAAAATGTGTTTTAGCACGATTCCTAAACTACATTTAGCCAAGAATGGACAGTGTACAGACCTTGGAGTCCCTCTCCGCAAATTTCTGGAACATGTTGGCGTAGATCTTCTTTTCCTGCTCTTGATGTTCCTTCATCTTTCTTTGGCAGCTGGAAAGCTGAGCGCGAGCAGCGCGATTTGAGGGGTTGACTTCCAGGACCTTCTGAAAGTCCACTATGGCCAGGTTGTACTCGTTGCGGCGAAGCCGCGCTTCCCCTCGGCGATACAGAGCCTTCTCGTTGCTCTCATCGTGCTCAATTACCTTGAACAAACAAACACAGGCACATGGAGAGAAATTAGCATGCAACAGCGGACAAACATAGCCGGAGGGGTGCAGACGTGCGCTTCCCATCAGGGCAACACAGCTCACCTTATTACAGTTGTCCACTGCTTGAGAGAACTCTTTTAGCCGAAGGAAGCATAGCGCTAAATTGAGGTGAGCTGTTAAAACGTAGTCTTGTATCTTCTTATGCTGCTCCATCCCGGTACCGCACTCCAACTCCAGCCAGGAAATGATCCGCTGGTACTGGATGACTGCCTGGTGGTGCCGTCCCGCCTAACGGTGAAACATGCGGATCGGTTCTGAGCAGATACGTAACCACAGCACTTCAATGGGAAACAACCAGCATTGAAAACTATACCTTGAAATACTGATTCCCTTTAGTTTTCACTCCAGAGACGAGATCCAGCTTTTCATTCAAGTCCATTTCCCAGGATTCTTTAGCCTGGTGAGATAAATTATTATTATTATTATTATTATTGGGATAAGATATGTTTTTCTAATCTGATCGTCTGTAAAGCAAAATTTCTGTATTCTATTCATAAAATTACCAAAAAGCAAAAACTGTCACTCACCCTTTTAAAGTTTTTTAGAGTAACTTCATACACAATTTCTTTATCTGGTCCAACTTTGTACTCTGGTTTGCCTTCACTACCAAACCCATACCTGTAAATTAATCAAAGCCACACAAATTTAATAATTACACAGAACAATAATTATTAATGGCCCTATTAATGGTAATTGTGATGAATGAGTGATACTCCTTGACTTCTTCCACATTTTGCCATATTAAACCTCAACTACTCAATTTCTAAAGATATTTAATGTTTTCAAACTACCTAACGGTGAGTTCACACTGCAGCCTGAAGTGACCCAATTCCGATTTTTTGGCAATTCCGATTTTTTTTGCCAGGCCGTTCACACTGCCAGTCAGTGTCGCAACTACATATTATTCAGGTGGATGCGAAAACATAAATCGGCGTCCCTCCCCTCCCCCGAGACGAAGACACGTGAAAGGTAAAACTCGCTACATTTACCCCGTTATGTGCACGAGGTGAAGGAGCGTAAGGGTTCGCTGAAGTGTATGCGAAGACATCATCGGCGCGCTGCCCCCTCCAGACGGGGTTTTGACGCCCCCTCTGGTGCAGCGCCCCCATGCATTGCATGCGCTGCATACCCACTTTTTGCGCCACTGCTGCCAGTAAATGCGACCTGTATGCGTTCTGCAGTGTTAATGGGCAAACGACCTGAAAGTGTCCCGCATGCGCACTAGAGGGCGCAATAGTGTCAGCGTTCTAAGTGTTCTGTCAACCCCCATAAAAAGAAGAAGAAGAAGTGCTCAGTGTTTGCGGAAGTAAACATGGAGGCTAACGGTGGAGCTTAGCTTACATATTTGAAGTTGTTGTCCGGCCGGAGCAGCATATTAATGACTTAACCCTCATATATTCCGTCATGGTTGTTGTTTTTCTTCTCGCTTGCGCGTATCAGGACGCAGAATAGTGAGATTTATTGAGAATCAGTGACGTTCAGTTCGGATGAATGTGACCTGGACGTTAGGTCACATTTGAATCGGATACGTATCGGATATGGGTCGCATTCGAAAAAGAATCCGACCTGTGCTGTTCACACTGCCATGAAAAGATCGGATACAGGTCGCATTACTCAAAAAAATCGGAATTGGGTCACTTCAGGCTGCAGTGTGAACGCACCCTAAGTAGATTTAATTCCTTATCAGCTCATGATTTTATTTAGGTGCATTGGAGTAAAGGAGTGTGAATTGTGTGCATAAAAGTAGAAAAAAATCCCAATAAAAGACATTTATGGCTATAACGTTGCAACATGTCAGGGTCAGAAAATTAAGTGTTTTCTTGCAAAAGCCACATATCAAACCAACCTTTTATTAAATTTGATAGTAAACCTGCATGACCAAATATCATGTTTAGGAACTAACCACAGAAGGTTAATAATGATGGCACACAGCCTAACAAGACTTTGTGAAAGAAAAGTTAACATCGTTGCATTTTGAGGCAACCAAAGGATTTCAATACGAAGCACATTCCAGATCCTCTGTTTCATTTGTTGCAAACCAAATGACTAAGCTTAACTTCAAAAGGTTTCTATGCAACTTAAAGGGTGGAAAAATGCATGCATATATAAGTCTAATGAGGAACAGACTGCTGCAAATCGACACAATAAATTTGCAGATTTAGATGGAGCCTCTGAAGAAGGACAAGAGCCAGAAAGAACAGCTCTGATTCATGCATGAACAATACTTTCCAGTCTTTAATGATCTGAGCCTGAGAAGCACTTGTTGCTCTTGAAACTATGGCGCTGCCTTGACTCTCAAGGTTATCTACTGTGTGAGTGCAAAACAGTTTTGCTACATATTTCTAATACCTCCTTTCTCATGCTTTAGCAGAAAGTACGACAAATGGCCACTGTGAGTAAATGGATTTTTTTTTTTTTTAGTTTGTTTTCATTCTCTGAAAGAGTTTTATATTTGCGTCAACGATCGCTAATGTGACGTGACATTAGCCATTGTCTGTTTCGTAGAAAGAGCAGTAATGTACTCTTTATTCATGTTTTCTTAGAAAAATTATGAATTACGCACAATTTGGAAAAATTCAATTTTTGACTTATGAAGTATACCGTTTAAGCAATTTCGCTAACAAATCTAGCGATCCTTAAAGAGTCACATAGCACATTTTCCTACACAGTTGATATCCTGCTATTGGAATATTTAATGCCTATCATCTCTGCTTTGTGACAAAAAAAAAATCCATAATCTCTGTCAACATTCTCAGAGCAACTTATAAAGAATAAAAAAAAACTGTTGAAGAAGGTTGGAAATGTTACATGCACACTATAAATATACGATATGTCAGTTTCTCGATATAATACCTTGGTTTTCATACCAATTGCAATTTCCATCAAGGCAAAGCAGGGCATAATAGTGAGAGGAACAAAATTTGTACATTGTTTAAATATTTTATATATATAAAATAAAAAGGTATGAAAATCAGATGTATCCCCATTAAATCAAAATAAAATGTTCTTTTAGAGGACTTCAGACAGCTTCTTGGCCTACAAGCAGAACTCTTTGTGTTGCAGAAAAGTAACACTCAAACACACCGTCCCTATAGTGAAATACGGCAGTGGCAGCTCATGCTGTGTCTGTGTTTTGCTTCCAGAGGGGTCAAGATGGAAGAAAGTTTTGTGACTCCACAAAATTTTGACCCAAATACAGGTGTGCTCCAAGAAAAGATTCCTTTCATTTCACGACATTGAAGTCTTTGTTTGTAACCCATTAAAAAGTGAAAATATTCAAGGAGTATGAATAATTTAACAAGCCACTATGTTTTGATTCAATAATTTTTTTTTTTTGAACTTAGACACATGCTACTTTACACATTTCTGTTTAATTTTGGTCAACTTTGAAGTTAGTTATTGTAAACTTACAGTCAGGAGAATAAAAAAAAAAAATCAAGAATCATTCTTGTTTGAAAATCACAGAGGAAGCAGGAGCACATTTTGCAGGCTTTAAAGATCTGTGAGAAACTTACTTTGGTTTAAGGTAAAGTAAGCAGCATTCTCCTCTCTGCATCTTGTCCATCGCTCGGTCCACCCCCAGAGGAATGCCTTTGTCTTCACCTTGACCAACAATGAAGCTAACGTCCCTGCAGTCGAACAGCCGGTCCCCACAGCGTCCCTCCAGGTGCACTGCGCGAAACATCACACACTCAACCTCCGACAATATAATTTAACCACAATGCCATTGACCTGTAAAACAAATGTTTGAGGTTACCATCGACGGTCGCCCCGTCGTTAGGATTGCTGTAACCTTCCCCTTTGACCTTTATTCTCCTCATAATGCCGCCATCAGCTGTAAGTATCTCTCCTTCAAAGTTAAGCAGCTCCATCTGTTGTCAAAAAAAAAAAAGAAATTCTTCTCACCATTTCTCACAAGTCTTTTTTTGCAGTGCTATCTTATTTTTAATACTTTGAACAAGTACTGAAGTTATCTAGCTTTGTGAAAGTAAACAGGTGGCGCCTGTGTGATTTGTAAATGGCTGGTTACTGAAGATAACAGTAACCAGTGACTGTGAACTTGATGATTGGTTTTTAGTCCATAAGTTACCATAATTTAAAAAAAAATTGACACTTCGTTGGGTTTATGCATTAATTTGGCAAATCAGGTCTTAAGTGTTGTTTAAAGTTCTCTGTGGCTTATTAAACCACCAGATACTTTTTGATTTTGAATTTTTTCCATATTCATTCCAGTAATATTCATTCTTTTTTAGCATTGAGACTATCAAAATACACTGTTCAGCACTATACACCTCACTGAGTCAAGTTTGCTCAGTTAGGATGTAGGTTAATGCGACACAAATCTTTTGACTGTTTCAGTGCATATGCATAAACATCTTTTCACACATTGCATAAAAAGATGCAATATAATGCTAATTATTTTACGTTAGGATAATTTCAATTTCCTAAATACCACAACAATAAGAGAATGTCTTTTTAGCTGCTGAAAAATCAAAAGTTTACATATATTTTCCAAGCTTTTAGTGTAACTGCCTTTTAAACTGTATTATTTATGTTAAATGTTTTAAGTTTCCTGCCATAAATGTCTCACATTAATTTGATGGGATTTTGTCATTTTCTTCCAGACAGAACCGCTCGAATTTAGAAAGTTTTGTAGGCAACCTTGCTCAAAAACACACACACGGGTTATCAGGACACTTACATCATGACTTTGTGATTAGCACTCCAAACTAAATTTATTTCGTTATCTCCAAGACACTAGAGTCATTGTCCGTCTTTCAATATTTCCATACAATGTTCTATCCTCACGATGCCATCCATCCTGCTGCAAAACTCCTACATAACGTGACGCTGCCGCCCCCACATAGTTAACAGTCGAGGCGATGTTCTTCCCCTATTTTCCTCTAAATGTAACATAACGTGCGTTATTGAGAAGAATAGTACAAAAAATAAGAAGTTTGGAAATATTAATCAAAATTACATTCCCCTTGAAATCTTCAATGCCTTTGGTTAATTAAAACATCAGTGTGTGTCTTTAAAGAACATGTGAAGCTTAGATGAGGCAACTGTTCGGTCAGTGAGGCATTAAAATAAAAAAAACTTGTGAATTTCATAATTAGCAACTCAGGCTTTGGACACAAAAGACGTGCTTCTACATTAGAAGAGTTCCTCAGACTGATTTATAATTAATCTAAGGCTGCAGCAACAGGGCGCACTGACCTCAAACACTACTGAAGAGTTGGGAGGAATTTTGTCTGGATTTCCAGTCGGTCCGTAGGCATAATCTGGTTTACAGAGCAGGGTGCACACCTCTCCTCTCTGCATGGACAGCACACCAATGTCCCATGCTTTCAGGACTTGTCCTGTGAGAGGATAAAGATTCAGAAAAGTCATTAAAATTTTTTACAAAGGAATTAAAAATGTGCTTCACTGTGAATGTATTTGCTGTAAAACATGACGCTACTTCCAGAGAGTACTGGATTATATTTGCATAAAAGCTAGACTGGAAACAAGGAAATGCTTCTCTGGTATTTGTTTAAGTAATAAATTACATATTCCCATCAGCTATTAAAAAATTAGGTCTGTGAACTAAGTACTTTTGCATTTCTGCTAATTACTATTTAAAGTAAAATATGGCACAAAGGACTCAGGAAGTTTCACAGTAATGACCGATGGCAGCTACCTTTTCCTACATTAAAGCAAAAAGGCTCCTTCCGTTCCCAACTGCAATCAAATTTCTTCCCAGTAAGCAGTTTTCCAGTGTAGTGTACGGTCACTTTGTCCCCGATCATTGGCCGGTCCCCATCGAGTCCCTGACGCCTCACAACCTGGAAAAAAAAATAAAAAATAGACGGAAAAAGAATTTTCCATAAAACAACATCCAAAGGAGCAGCAGCTGTAAAAGTCAAAGGAAATTGAAAACAATGTACAGAAAATGTAAGCAGAGATAATGCACACCTTGAAAACTCCCTGATCTTTCCGTGGTGTTACGTCAATACCGTTCGCAGCAAAGACAGCTGTTGCTGACTTATCGTCCATGGGCAAAAACTGATCTGTGGTCATTGCTGCTTTAAGGGCATCACACAATAACACTGCAAAAGACGCAAAGAAACACACAAGCCAACAAGTTAACAGTCTGATCTCTGCTGATTCTTTTTGTGTTTTTTAGCTTTGTTTATGGAAAATCAAACATTATGTAACTTTTTTTTTTTTTTTTTTGCAGCAGTGAACCATGAATAAAACCAAGAATAAAATGCTAAACATAATCAAGCCCGAATGAACAACTTTCATCTTCACATTATATAACCTGAACCTTTTAAGGACATGTGTTCTGAAGCTATGCATTGAGATGGACTCGTATTAATAGCTTTGCTGGAAAATGCCTCATTAGCAGCTGTATGAGGAGCACCACTGTAATACACCTTGTCTGATCCCCACACAGATTAGGTCATTACATAACCATGTGCATGTCCCTTTCTTCACCCAGCCGTGTTCCCTCACAAATTACGTTATTTGGCATTGTGCTCTTTGACTCTCTCTCCCTAAATAATGTCAGGGTATTGCAAAAGCACCAAAACTACGCTTGCAACACAGCGGAGTGGCATTCAGATGTTTGCACAGCGTATTTTTCCTAAAAACCTCTTCATTATTAGTGACGTCTTCTCTCCGAGAGCCTTAAACACGCAGGGAAAGCGTGGGCTTAGCCACACGCTCACACTGTGTGCTCATAAAGCTGTGCCGTCTCAAAAAGAAAAACAAAGCTCAGATATCCCTGAGACGGATCAATACGCTCATAATATGCCTCTTCAGAATTTGAGGTTTTGATTTTCTTAATTAAATCCCGTGCTGTAGTTCAAATGCCATCTTTTCGGTTACCTTCCTGACTGTTTTTGCCAATGTGAACACACATTTGGTGAGTTAACGCAACAGAGCTATTCACAAGATAGCAAGCTCTACAGTTACACAGATTTACAGTACTTCAGCTAAATTCAACATTCAATGCTAATGTTGTTCTATTAGCATTGAACAACATTAGCACGGGGGAAAAAGAGGCCTCCAGGACTTCACTGCATTCACACTCTTTGCACATGGAGATGCTAAACAAAAAACCAACAAAGAGTAGGACAATATTTTATATGCATTTTGAATAGATTGAAGTGAATCTGTTTCAACTTAAAGGAACATTTGACTGATTTGCCAAAAATAAAATGGAGGAAAAAAAAAAAAAAAAAAAGATTGGCAAAGAAAGTCTGCATGGGCATGTGCGAAGGGAGCGCCATGCTTATGGAGACCCACTAACACACTTGCCTTATTGTGGTTAAAGAGCATAGCTTCTTTACCCAGTGCTTTACACAAGCAGAACCAAACAATGCCATATTTGCAAAGAAAAACACAGTTAGTTCTAGCAATGGCATTGAAAAGAACAGCAACAAAAACAAGCGAGATTAAACCAAAGCTGCCTTTGTCACTGTTTATGTGAAAGAGGGTGACCATATTTTGATTTTACAAAAAACGAGGACACTTGTCCGAGTCCTGAAACACTTCAATGACACAATCCACATTGGTATTTTTATGCAATTTTTAAACATAGATTACCACAAACCAACATGGTTTGGCTATGTGGCATTTGTTCAGTGATATTTATGAAGGAGAGGCAGAGAAGCAACGTAGGCGGTGTGGTTGCTTTTAAATGGTGTTGAAAATGTAGGGAAATATGATGTATGTGATATCATTAAGTATTGTTAAATACTGCCATCCCAGCAGTACTTATATCAGATTGTCATACTAGTCCTAATTTTTATGCTGGTGCATCTTTAATGATGATTGTTGTTCTGCAGCTTAGAAAATTTACATTTAATAATAACCTCTCACTTTTTAAGTCAGCTGTTAATCAATTCACATAAAAATCAGAAATTATGTTTAATGTAATAGTAAAAATAAAAAGTAGACGTCTTATAAGGACACTAAAAAATGTGTTCTCTAGTCTTTAGTTTTCAGATTTACCCTCAGTCTCACTCTGCGCAGGGTTTTTATATATTTTTTGTGTCCATGTGATCTATTGATGCATCTATAAAGGGCCTCAAGACTCTAGAAGGCCATAGACATAGAAGTTAAAACAAAAAAACATATGTATGCTTAGATGTTATCTTATCATTCAAATCAAATTAGATGTTGTTTGTATTATGCTAAATTACTTCAGTGTGAAAAGGTGTTTTCTCAATACAATCTCCCACAACCCTTTGAGCCCTTTGAGGGCTTTCATGATCTTGATTGGCCCTGAAATGAAAATGAGTTTAACAGCCCTGGTTTTCAGTATAAAACTTTTAGTCCCAAAAGTCACTGAATTACATTAGTTGATGCTTAAATTACCATTTCCATAAATGTATAACAGAGTGCTGCAGAAGCATGTTACTTTTACGGAAGAAAATATTTTTTTAACACTACTGCATTGTAACATGATAACTATATTGTATAAACATGATAATCTATTGTACAGTCATGATAATTATCTTGCATAAACATAATAATTTATCTAGAAGGCGTCTACAGTATGCTTTTACTGCAATTTATTATGAAGACTAGTGCAAAGGCCAAGTTAGTCAAGTTTTACTACAAGTTTTACTATTTGGTCTAAGACATGGAGAGAAACTGATGCTGCTGCACGTTGTTGTTGAAGTTATTGTTAGTACAATAAGGATCCTAAACAGAATGGGCCTGCACAGAAGAAACAATCTGACCGATCCTCTCGACATGGCAGCCTTTCTCATTGACCAGGTGGAGAGTTATGGGAGGCATCAGTTTCACCACCTTGAATGTTTCCAATATGGAGATGTTGTGACTCGGAGTACAACGAGACATTTGTTCAAATTTATGGACCCTATCAGCGTGGAACGAAGGCAAAGTAGGTGGCTGATGCGACACTTTTATCTAAATCTTCTACCTAATTTTATGAGGCATAGATGTCATGGTTTACGTAGGAATCTCAACAAAGGGCCATCCATCTTCTTAGTCATTCATTCATTCATTCCTCTCCACATGTATCCCAGATTAACTTGGTGTTCAAACTTCTACCTACTGTTGAGTCTTGCTTTCAATGCAGCATAAAAGCAAACTACCGCCATCCACCATCTGGATGAAATTATCACATTCACACAATATAATTATCAAGTTTATACAATTTATTACCATGTTTGTACAATATAATTATCATTTTATAATACGACAGTGTTCAAAAACTTACTTTCCTCCATGACAGAGGGGCTGCAGAGAAATCAATAACATTGTAAGAGTAGCAATAAATTAGTAAAGCAAAACTACATTTACGTAAAACCACAAATGAACTTTTGTTTTAGCTCTTACACATATTTTTGAGTTTTAGTTTCTGTAGTTAAGTTTGCACATTCTAGTTTTGCTTTTAGCCTTGCGGTTCACTTAGGAAATACTAAAGGTCACAGTACAACATTACGGTTACCTTTTCTTGGCACACAATCTGCATTATTAATCTGATTGAACCAAAATTAGTTTGTAATAACTTTCTTTCCACTACACAAACAACATGATATGTGTGCATCCTGGCTGGCTGTAGGGGGGCTCAGACAGTGGCAACTTCACACATGCATGATTTATTAGCAGTCAGGTCCCAAAGGTTAGCAGCTCTGACCGAAGCTGGGAAGGACTCGCTTTTTTTTTTTTTTGAAAAGGAGCCAGTAGAAAACTTACTGAACGTAACAACAGAGCCTCAAAGTTGGCAAAACCGAGTCTTGTACATGTTCATTCAATTGGTGTCAGTGACTTCAATTATCTGTCCTCTGTAGATGTTGGGAGAACATCATGTTTTCAAATTTACTTAGACACTGAGTTAATTTCCTGTGTGGATCTGTTTCCCCACTTTTATACTGGCAAATGCATTCATACACTAAATAACACTACAAGAAATATCAAACGTACTTTGCTAAAACTGTAATAGATATTACTAAAACCAAGAACAAGTATTTTATTTAAAATAAAATAACTGTATATCTACAATAACAACAGCTGTTTTCAGGGTTTTTGTTTCCAGTCAGCTGCCATACCAGGAATAAGATGTGCCGTTCCTGTTTACGTTCCAGATGTTGTTAGTGGTGCAGCACAACGAGCAAAGACAAGAAGTTAGAAAACTAGTGGTTTGAAAATCCAGTGAGTTTTACCGGTTGTGGGAGACTTTTGGATAGTTTTATTGCTACATCCATATTGCAACAACTGTATAGGCAGGTAGTTGTGTTGGTGGGAGTGTTCAGTAACATTTTTGTTGTGGATGTTGCTTGGTGAACAACAGACACAATTATTCAAGTCCCTCTGGCTATTAGTCATATGCTGTAAGTGTTTACTGGATGCCACTGCTGTGAATTTTAGGTTTTGGGAACGCAGCTGAAGTGTTTTTAAGTTGCTATAATTTATTGCCTAGAACGATGGGTCTAAATTTGCACACAGGAAGGAAATTTGTTTTGAGTGTTTGAATTTATTGTCCTGCCTCAGTATTGCTACTTGTGTTTATCAATCTGAATACTTCCAAGATTTTATCAAAGCTCATGCCAGAATACATTTCAGACACACTTTAGTAACAACACTATAACAAAATTTGTATTATTATTATTATTATTATTAGAGGATAATGAGTATTCCATTCAGTTATTGTAAGTTTATCTACGTACAATAAGATTATTAACCTACTTTTCAAAGTACTTACTAAAGGTGTTAGAATGAATAAAAATGGTATTGGGTTATTTTAAGAAATCTCTTTAACACCAACTAACGAAAGAGCTACAAAGATACACAACAGACGTCCTAAGTCGTAATAAAACAAAATTTAGAATTAAATTAGCTTCAAATAGCTATTTTCTTTCTGATTGCCAAAAACTGTGGTTATGAATAGACAAGCAAAAACGTTTAATCGTAAAACAGAAAATGTAAAACTTTGCCGTTTACAAACGTGCCGATGCTCCGTTCTGATGAACCCTCAGTAAACTGGTTTCGTACTTCAGAGCAATTTGAATTTTATTACACAAATCTGACCTTTACGCCAGCGTTATCGCAAGAACATCTCCAGCTGCAAAGTTACGCAAGAGTGAGAGGCAACAAAAAATTACAGAAGTATTTGACACTTGCAGTGACGTAACAGTCGATGATGAAACAGGTCTGCGCAAAAAAATGTTCAGTATGCGGCCTGACAGACAGGTCTGTTGCCAACATCACAGACATCCATGCGGAGGGGAAAAGAGAAAACAGAAGTTTGCCAAGCCCATAAAAGCTGTAATGACACATTGCTGTTGAAGCTGCTGCATGATGACTCTTTTATCTCATCAGCAATTATGTTCCACTTTCCCAAAATCAATCCCAACAACTAAGCCCTCTTTGATGGAATTATCCTGGTATGGCGAAAGTACAATGGAAAAGGAACGGCCATGTTAAAGCATGTTGCCAATCAGGGTGGTTGCCATTATGCTTTCACAGGCAGCAGCTGAGATATTAACACTTGTGGATTTTGAAAAAAAAAAAAAAATAGGAAGTAACAAAAAAGGTTATTTTCACAATGAGATACTCTACATCTTACAGAAAAAAGAGTGTTTTTGTCTGTTTAGGGAGTGACATCTTTTTCTTTTTTCTTTGCTGCCATTACAGTAATTAGTTTAGATTTTTGATTGCAACATCAGAGTCTGTTCTGGCCAATTATCTGATATGAGAAAGCATAAAGGGTGTGGAGGAATAAGTCGTAAAGCATATATTTGACGTAAAACTGGACAAAAACCCCTTTTTTCCCCCCAGATATTCTGAATAGAACAGAAGCATTTCTGTTTCAAACAGGTAAAAAACGACTCCTATAGAAATGCAAAATATTCTGCTCATTAGACAAATTGCAAGATAAGAGATTATATCTTCTCATTGGGGGGGGAAAAAAAATCATGACTTTTTCAATTTTGTTCAAGTTAAAACAGATTAGGGGAAATTGCTTCTCTGTTTCCACTGATTAAACACTTACAATTCAGATCTAGTTTTTCCGAAGCAAGTAAAAGTCTTGGCTAAAAAGTCAGCAGGTGGTAACATTAGGAAGGGGATGGCCTACGCTTTGACTGCAATTCAGCAGTCAGCTAACATTTGCAAGGTGACTTTAACAGCGGCTTTAATTAGCTGCATCAATTTTCTGAATCTCATTTGCTTTGCAACTCCTCCAAATAAACATTTTGTTGCAGGGATTGCCTTCATAATGAATAATTTGAATTCATTTTATTCTATAAATATTAAACCTCAGCTGGATGACCCAGCAACGAGATTGCCTTTCTGAACACGGGTCAAAATTTGAAATGATTCTTATAAATTGGCCATTGCAAATTCTGCACACTTCAATCCACGAGTCAAAATCATGAAGACCTGAACGACTTGCATCCCGTCGCTCTGCTCCTTGACTTTTTGTGCCTCTCTTAGAAATAAAGTGTTTATCTGCAAGAAGAGTACAAAATGTTCCCTCCATCGGCCACAAAGCCCTTTTATGGACTTATAAATTTTATAGATTTGATCTTAGATGTAACTTATGCATGTGTCGGTCTTTGTGTGTGTGTTTGTGTCTGAACACAATGTTCCTTCTATTCACAGTTCCCGCTGGCAAAGCCTGACAGCGTTTGCCAATCGAAGACCCCCTCACGTACGATCCAGCTTCAAATCTTTTTATGCCGGGGGGGGTTGCAAAAACATCCCATTTCAAATTGTCAAACTGAGGATGTGCGTTCACATTCTGGCTATCCCGGTGCATAATCTGAACCACAAAACAACTACAACAACTCTAAATAACTGACATTTTCCACAGCATGAGTAAAAGTTTCCAATTTCACCCATTTTGATCTGTTCGTCTGCTGTGGTTTCCATCTGCTGCATTATCAAGTGTGAGACACTAAAATAAACAGGGTGTGAATATGGTTACGATACAGATAAGATGGCAAGTATGGGATTCGTGTACCAAAAAAAACTAAGATACCCTGCGGAGGAATGCGGGAAGAGAACACAATGAGCCAAAGAGCACATCCAGAGACGCACACAGTGTATCTGTACATTCTGTCTCACATCCGTACTCAGCTGCTGATTCATACCTAAACAAGTGGAGACACTGTGTGTGTGATAAACCTGTACACATCCCAAAGCACGGTCTGAGTCTGGTTTCCCTTCCTCGCTCCAACCTGTTACAATTTAGCATGAAAGCTTTGCAAAGTCAAGTTCACAGAGGTCACTTTTTTTGGGGGGGAAATGTTGCAACAGTGGAAAGATTTTTGTTTTTAATGACTAAGTATGCCTCTCAGTTTATTTTTAAAGTTTTAGCCAATAAAATGACATAAACACTGTATAATTATATATCTGTATTACTTCAATTAACTATAAACCTATTTTCAAAGACAGAAATAGTACCAAAAAAAAAAAAAAACTGTGCCTCTATACTTTTATCCTCTTCACCTGGTTTGAATCTAATACAGCCATAAATTTAGAGTTACTCAGTGAACTTGCAATGTGCCCTGTAATAAGCATCGTGGCTTTAAAAACGAAGCACACAATGTACCGGAGTTAATGTTATAATTCTAAGAAGTAGCCATGAAACCTGTAATTTATGAGAAAGACATCTAAGCCTTCCCGGGATTCTGGATGTTCTCATCCTCCTCCTCCTCCTCTGGGACCCACACAAACGTAGACGCATGCAAAAAAATAAAATAAAAATAAAATAAACAATCTAGCATCAACCCAAAAATTAACTAAATTTGTCTCACTTTTTTTTTTTTTAAATTTGCGTGTTTCCGAAATGAAATCATTGCGCATAACAAGTGTCCATTCACTGCCAGTCGTGAAATCGGACTGGCAGGAGGGAAAAGCCGGTAGGCTTGAAATCAACTTCTTGATCCAAGTTTTCCCTGCAACAGAGTTAATAAATATATAAAAAAAAATACACTTACATTATCTCGCGATCCGCCTTTTTTTTGTTGTTGTTGTATATAACACGTATAAAAATGTTCCCGGTCGCTGCAGTTGAACTCGTCTTCTCCCTCTATTAATTCAAGTCTGCGCTTCTTCTTATCTTAAATCCAGCTGGGTACTAAGTGTTCTGCCCATGTGGTTTTTAGGTAGCGCTCTTTTCTCTCTTTTTGCCCCACTCTCCTCTCTTTCTTTCTTTCTTTTTCCTGTCCTCACTTGATGATGACTGGCTGTGCCGGTGTAGTCCCCACATGCAGCTCTGTCTGACTTCAAAATGACACTGTGGAGACACTATAGACACATAGAGACGCACGGAGTCCGAAATTGACAGAGAGAGAGAGACAGAGGAGGTTTGGGGGGTGGAGGGGGGGTAGAAAAAAAAAGTGTGTGGCGGGGGAGGAGGTAGTGGGGGGGGCAGAAACGTGTAGAGTTGTGGGAGGGTGTTTAGTGTAAAATTACGGGCAGGTCTTGGAAAGCAGCCACAAAGTAACACAATGTTCCGGCTGTACTGTAGCTGTACCGCTGCCGCTGCTGATGAGAACACTGTGTTCCAATAGACACCCTGACCTGTAACCCGTTCCGTGCCAGGCCGGGAACAGCCTGTTCCGCAGCAGACTGTCCTCTCTCTCTCTCTCGCTCTCTCGCTCTTTCTCTTTCTCTCTCTCTCGCTCTGCTCAGCTGACAACACATATCAACAACACTCCCTGCCTGCACTCATACGCGGGGATGTGTATGCACCGAAATAAATGTACACCTCAGAGCCCGATAAGACGCGCGCTTTGACGGATTACTGTGTCTGAGAGGGACGGTAAAAACCCCGCCTTTCTGTCTTGTCTTCCAACGTGTTTTCTACTTGCTTTTAAAGTAATAGCTGCCGTGTTTCCGCCAGGAAATGCTTTAAAAAATGCCATTTTTATTCAACATTGCCATCGTTTGTTTTAGTATGTGTGTTTTTTTGTTTGTTTGTTTTTTTTTTGTTTGTTTTTTTAAAGAAAATACATCAGTAATACGTTGGTGCCTTCAGGCTGCAGCGGAGAAACAAGCAGCGGGGAGGGGGGAGTAGAAAACTAAGGGTGGGAAATATCAGCTAGACAACAAATGCAAATAAGAAAAAAAAATTGAAAAACTGCCCTAATTGATTATTTAAGGTCTACAGGGGTTAATGCATTGAGATTAAAGAGAGTAAAGCAATCGCATTAAATCAGCAACTTGACGCAAAAACTTACGTTCCTATTAAGTTCCCAAAATACAGTGACAGACATTCCCTGGCAAAAGGCTGGACCCAGAGCTGCAAAGTAAATGTCCTCATTTACCAGGGGCGTGAACACAAAGGCACACCGGGGCGCAAGATCAGAACGCCAAGTTCAGACCAAAATTTTTATGAAATGATGCAGATAAAGTGTAAATAAAATATATTTGTTCAGTTCTTCCCATGAGTCACACATCACAGAAGAAAATATATCTAAAAACAATAACAGTACATAACATTACACACACACACACACACACACACACACACACACATATATATAAAACATTTCTAATAATTTCTGGTCCTATACCTGAGACAGCAGTTTTACATGGAAATTGGAGCAATGGAACATTCCACTATGTTCCATTGTATGTCCAATATAAAGTCCCTTTTCTAACTAAACTGGTCTAAGATATTCATCTCCTTTCCAAAAACAGCACCTTCATTATTTATCCATACATCCATGTGCTAATTTGATGTAGTCAGACCTTTTTGTAACATTTAAGCATGGCTCTTTAGGCACTGCTGTTAAAAATGTTAAATGTTTAGTTTAAGTTTATTGGTGTGCAGAAGACATACTCCGATCATGTGCCCAAGAAAATGTATCTGGTAAGATACTGTAACCCTGTAAAGTTGATATAGCCTATAATTATATGTAATTAATATGTCTAATCTAAAGCACATTTTATAATTCCTACTAGAAACAAAACATTGTGTCTATTCAAAAGTACTTTAATATCTAATAATATAAACATATTTTGGAAATCAGTTAAATTTCCATCTCAACCATTACTTTCTCCGGCTTTAAAACATGAAAAAAATGAATGCATTACTTATGAAATTGATCAAATGATAACCCTGACTGAAAGCAGCTCAGGTTCACCTTAGAAGATTGTATCATCATCCCATGTTTAGGATCATAGCACATTCTAACAGTCATATAATAGCTGACATCACTTTTTTATTTGCAAACCTGATATATTAAAATACTAAACTATGGGTTAGAATGCATAAAAAACTAATTTTAATTCTTCTGGAGAGGAGACAAATGCAAAGACGTTTCCTTATCTTTCTTTCCAGCTTCAAATAGATAGAAACATGCATTAATATTTTATGATAATAACAATCGAAGGATAACCCTTCCACTTTTACTCTACTTTAAAGTTAATATCTAATTTTTATCTCATGTCTTTACTTACTTATGCTATATTTAAGTTTCTCAAATGCTGTTTTTGTTTCTGTTATCAGATTGTGCTGTTGACCCATATTGTTTGCATTTCTTATTTATGGCACATATTAATATTTATATGACTGCTGACATCACTTGCAGCTATGCAATGCTACAAATATTTAATAATAGAACAAACCAAATTGTTGGTTACTATGAAAGAATGTTAAACTTTAATTTGTCTTGAGAGGAAAGCTTTCATTTAATTCATGCAATCAAGTAAATCTGTATTTGTTAGTATCTTCATTATTATAGAGGTAAAAGGATGTATCATGCATGTGAACCCAGTTCTGAATCTGGATGTACTTTTATTTTATGTGCAGTTTCCTAATGCTTTTAGCTTATTTCCCTTATGATTAGACAACAGTATAAACATATTTAAGCCTTGTTTCGATGGCTTCCCTTTCATAATGTTGAGAAGTTTAATGTTTAATATTTTATTACCTTGTTTTGCAAGTCAACCTTTAATCTCTTAAGAAAATCATGCCACTGTTGTGAAATTACTTCTGTAGGAACAACAAAAGAGATCCCGTTATAAAACTTTAAAACTCCAAGTCATTCTCAAGCAGCCAAGTTGCAAGTACAGACTAATTTAAAAAAATGAAAATGTTATTGAAAAGTCACATTACAGATTAATTACACACAGATGGTTGTGTAAAAAAACAAACCTTTTATTTCATTTAATTATGATGATTTTCCAATTATGGTTAATAAAAACATGACATTTAAGATCAGAATATTACACCAGACCAATAAAAACAAAAAACAGAAATGGCTATTCAGAAATGTAGCCTTAATGACAAGTATGCGCTTATATGTTTTCAATTTTCAAAAAGTACTTGTAATCTGGAAAAATTAGCTTAATCGGAATTTATTGGATATGGCTGTATGTGTAACTTAGTGGACTAAAGTCAACATTTTGGTCTGGTAAGATGACTGAACAACAAAGAAATGTAAATGTTCATTAAATTTTATAACTGTAGTGGTGAATAATTCACAGTTTCAACACAGAGCCCATAAATACTGATTATAATCAAACACAACACAGAGAGTCAAATTAAGTTATTAGACATTGTCCAAGTGATGCTATAAAATAAATGATATTTAGCATTGTGGTTTTGCGTTTTAATGAAACTTTGTTAACTTTATTTATTGCATTTCTATTTCATTAATAAGTAACAGTTTAATAAATGTCCTTTGAACACACACACACACACACGCACACACACCTACACAGGTATATATATGTATACAAGGCCACTAAAGTATTAAGACTAAAATTATGTCTTTAAATCAAGTAGTGACATTATGTGTAACAGTTGCTTAATAAAAAACAAAGGTAACACTTTATTTGAAGGGGGTGAATAAGACTGTCATGACACTGTCATAAACATGACATAACACCTGTCATGAACATGAATAAGTCTTTATGAATATTTATGACTGTTGTCATAAAGCGTCATTCGGTAAATTATGACACTTTTAATACAAAGTTGACATTATTCAAAATGCCTTTGTTATGACAACTTGACATTAACCAGGAAATCATTACTGTTTAAACTTTACCTTTAATAACATAAAGTTACCTCATTTTTAAAGTGCAATCAGTAATACTTTTATAAAAAATGTATATCAGTAATGATTTCTTGGTTAATGTCAAGTTGTCATAACAAAGACATTTTGAATAATGTCAACTTTGTATTAAAAGTGTCATAATTTACTGAATGACGCTTTATGACAACAGTCATAAATATTCATGAAGGCTTATTCATGTTCATGACAGGTGTTATGTCATGTTTATGACAGTGTCCTGACAGTCTTATTCATCCCCTTCAAATAAAGTGTTACCAAAACAAACATTAAGGAATCTCCCCTGACACATAAATGTTCCTGCAGTTTCCTGGTAGTCTAATTTATATTCTAAGCTGAGATGTTCATAGCACATTGAATCACCTGTAAATACTGACAATTGAAGCACTCTCTTAATGGGAACGCAGGTTATTAAACATAATCAAAATGTTTATGAGTATGCATGCATACTTGGTGTTATAAGCATGACCTAAAACTGAAAAAAAAAGAAAAAAAAAACTGGTGGTTTATGCAAAGGTTTATTTGACACTTACATGAGAAAAAGTAAGAAAGGCTTCAACATGACTGTAGGTTAAGGTACTTTCCATGTTACTGATTCAGACATTTTTTTTTCATTCTGAGTCAAAGGGTTCTTTTTCTGTTTTTTGTTTTTTTTGTTTTTGTTTTTTGTTTGTTTGTTTGTTTGAAGCAATAACAAACATGAAGGAATAACATGAAGTGTAAATAATCATAATGGATAAAATTACTCATGTTCTCTTGAAATGCACCAGTTAGGCCATGGGTGTTCATCTCGTGTCTTCAAGTGTCCTGCCAGTTTTACATTCGTTTCCACTGAGTGATACAGCGCTTGTTGGTGTGGTTCAGTGCACTACTTTATGGTCCAGTGAGTTCAGAAGAGAGCTTCCACTAGGGGTGTGCCTGTTTGCATAAGAAGCTCAGTTTTCATCTACCATGATTCAAAATCGATATAAAATATCCTAAAATCGATTTTTAAAAATGAAACAAATCCACTTGTTGTCGGCCTCCTATAATTATGCGGAACATCCTAACATCACCATGCAGCTGGTTTTGGAACGTACTCGTGCGCAGAGAGCGCAATAACCAAACCACAAAAATGAAAGAGAGAGGTTCGACCTGCCCCTTTTTTGTTGAAGGCAAACATTTGGATTTGCTTAGTTTTTTTTTAATTCAGTCCCGAGAAGACCAAGCTTGACATAAATTTCACCTCACGCAAAATAAATACTAAACACTTTGGAAAAACCGCAGAGACAAGCAATCGCTGAGACGAGGTACTCAACCAGTTGGACCCTCAGTGCCGGCGCGGTTAAATCCAAACGCCCAGTGTTGAGTCATACCAGTGTGACAACAAACTTGACGCGCTTGTTCTTGTCAAACAGTGATGTTTTTATCTGTCCCCAATCTAAGAATTGTGTTGCGCTTCCCCAGTAGCTGCACCCTAACTGTACTATACCATTATTCTATGAACCTACAACTGAAGGAGGACCAGGGACGGTGGGGTACAGATTGGTTGTATCGACTGGTTTTATCATGGAAATGGACAAAATAGCATTTCAAACTGGTGGGTGGAAATGCCCTCATGAATTGAACCATAAAGTAGCATATTAAACCAATCTGACCAGTGCCATCACGCTCAGTGGTAACGAGGCATTAGATGTGTCCGTACTAAAACACGACTGATTCAAATGCTCTAACTTCTTCCTCAAAGTTTTGCAGAGGCCTGGTGTTGAACCATCATTTGATTTAGCTGTGTTGAACCATAGAAAGAGCTAAAATATAAATGACACAGGGCCTTTGTATCATGCGTCTGCTTTTTTTTTCCTAGATGAAGATTATTTTCTTTCAGAGTTTAAATGGAAGAGAAAGGGTCAAGATTTCAAAATCCATTATTTCGGTGATAAGATACTGAATCATTGTGTTCTTATAAAGTTGTTTTATGTCGCACTGATAGTCTCAATGTTTTCCCTGCTTTTATTAGCAGCATTTTCGTAGGTTACACTAACCAGTACACTGGTTAGGTTTTTCTGGGTTTGACATAGATTATGGGTTTCCGAACCTCTTTTTCCAATTTTTCTTTCCTAAAGAGTATGTCGTATGAAAGAGAAAATATGTGCTGTAGGTTCTTTCATAAAACAATTAAAGCACTACATGCTCAATGATACTTATTCATCTGATTTTTAATTAGCTCAAATAAAGTTCCCCAAAGTACATGCTGTTAGTTGCAGAACCGAAAAATTCTTTGGAGTTTCTACGAATGCAGTTATTTTTTGTGTCTGACCTTTCAGTATTTGATCTCCAATCAGAACAAAAATTAGTCATTTGTCTGTGTCTGTGTACATTTCTGTAACAAATGACATTTCAAAGAAGTGACGATGTTCTAAGGAAAATCTGATGTGTTTTGCTTCTAAAATATAAGTACAAATGTTTCTACTGCATAGCAAGCTATGTCTCATTTTCTCATAATTATTTTCACCATATATGTTTTTTACTTGTTTCCAGAGGTCGATAGCGTACCCAAATGAAGGAAACATTAATGTAAATACAGAACATAGTTACAAAAAGATAAACGCATGAGAAATACCTTTTCAAAATATGTTTTTGTCAATATAAAACTTATGAAACTAACACTTATAGTAAGTAGGTAATGACAGGGTAAAGTAAAGTACTTCCAGAGACAAATCTAGTGTTTACTGGGTCTTCCTGACCTTCAAATGGCACAACAGCAGATGGCTTTTGAACAACAAAGCTGGTGTAAAAATGAGAAGTCTCACTTCAACATATCCTGTAGGTGTGTTTGAGTCTGGTGTATCTTTGGTTAAATCATGTTTGTTTTGTCATTCAGTGAAGTTACTGGGTAGAGTACTCAGACATTTTACTCAAGTAAGAGTACCAATACTTAATTATATTACTCAAGTAAAAACTAATAGTGTAGATTTTCCCCCCCCCTAAAAAGTTTCTGAATAAATGCGTCATCATGTTCTTTTTATTGTTTCACCTTGTTGTTCAGCACCAGTCCTAATACTGTGGTCTTAAATGTGCTGATGAATAATTTTAACATTTGCAGAATGTGTGGTGTGAGAAATGAGTTGTGCAATTGTTGAATTTTAATATGTAGATCTCATGTAGGTCAATTGTAATACTTTAGTCTTTAGTTTTATCTTGTCACTGCATGCATAGACAAATATGTATTCATTTAAATAGTTGTTTGAAAGAAATCATAAAAGTGGATTTATTTGGCCCAAACGTCTTACAACAGCTGTAATGCAATTTTGTAAATGTAATAGAATAAAGAATAAGTATATCTAATTTCCAACAGTTTTATGCTTTTATCATCAATGTGAGGAACCACTGTTTTCACTGAGACTCTGTAGCTGTATTATTTCTCCTCGTAGAGTGTTTCAGTAAAAACAATTTTGATTTTGTAACATTTAATGCTCATAACAATGTTTTTGATAACTTGTACTAAACATATATTTTAAATAAAGTTGCGTAAAAATATTTTTAAAACTTCTTTTGGAAATGCTGTGATGCTTTTGTGTTTTTAATGATTCTGGTGTTTGAGTGTCAATACTAACTTTATTTATTTATTTATTTATTTACAATAAAATGCCTCACAAAAGATAATAAAGTGTGGTTAGACTCATTTTTGTGAACATGTCTTTGTCAAGAAGTGAATCAGAAATTCTCATTAAAGATATGAAATGGGAACTTCGAACAGTTTAGAACATGTTTCCGGTTGTTGAATCTTGAAGCCAGGTGTCACTGTTGACGACGCGGCCGGCTGACAACAGGGAAGAACATTATGATCCTGTTCATTACAAAGGTGACATAACGCATGTCAACCTGATTCTGCAAACCCGCAGGGATGTTGTCAACTAGCTGAGTAATCCTCTGACCATCTGGTTAACAGAAGAAAGCAGCTTTCACACTCACTTGTTCTAGAACATTTTATTTAAAAGAAAAAAAAAAGGAGAGAAAATAAATAGCACAGAGACAGAACCGCCATGGCCCTGTGATCTAGAAAAAAAAAAAACAACCACAACCTCTCCACTCATCATCACCTCTTTGCAGCTATTAAAAATAGACGCACGCTTAATTAGAAGCGAAATTCTGAAGACAGTGAACTGCTGTGTTGAGCTGAGGCAAATGAGTTCTGCCCTAACTCTTGACCTGCTCTGCCCCAGTAGCTTTGTTGGCACCTCCCTCGGTCTTACTATTTAAGAGGAGGTCAAATAAACTTTTGTGACCTGAGTCAAACTGTCACGCATGGTTAGATTTCAAAAGAAACACATGGCTTGAGATGTTGCTTTTCCTTCCTGGAGCACTGAGAGGATCTTGTTTCTGATCTAGCGAAGACCACAAGCAAGGAAGGACACAGGCAAAGTAAATTATGACCGATTAAATCAGCGTCTTTTTTTTATTTACACACAACATACAACTATAAACCCTGTTTGTGGCTTCTTGGACCCTACTTTTCTGCGTATATGTTTGCAGATCTTCATAAATAAGCAATGTCACTTTAATGAAATTATAATTGCTTGACACATTTCCCAATTATTGTACAAGGTCCTGAAATCCAACAGGCGGTTTGCAAGCGTACGTGTGTCTGAATGAGTGCCTTGCTGTAACCAGAAGCACGCGGGTAAGTTCATTCAGGGATAGAGGCTGTGCACAGTCATCAGGAAGTGAAACAGAACAGAATGTGCTGTACTAATCTGATTGAAAAACACTGCCCTGAGTGGATGTATGAAAAAAAAAAGATGTTTTATTTAAACAGCTACAAGGAGACCCCATGGCAGCGGGAGGATCTGTGCTAAAAAAAACAAATTGAGTCTTAACTCCTCATTTTTTGGGTGATATGAAAGCTAAAAAGGGTGGACAGAATGTTTGAGGAGCAGCACGCTCTGACTGAAATAAAGCTGAGCAGCATAATGCTCTTTGTTTGTGTTCCAGGCGTCCATGTTACGTAGATGGGAGTAATCTCCCAAGCAATTCCTTTTATCCCTGAACTTTTGCCCCCACAAAAGAGAGCTTGCTATGGCTGTCTTCCAAGAATCCAAAATAGATAACTGAGAAAATGCTGAAAACAAATTAAAGGGGGCGGGGGATACATTTTTCATCTCAACTTAAAGCTAATATAGCCGGGGGGGTTTTTTTTATAGGTTTGCTTTCATTCTGTTTTCTCAGACTTTGCAACAGAAGATATTTTAAGATTTCTGACGGGTTTAGTTTTTATGACAGCAATACTGTACCATTTTTCTCTATAAAACAATATTTCTTTCAGAAAATTGCAAAATTCTTCAAATTATTTAATGCCTGAAGATGACACCCAGCATTTGAGTTTAAAACTGTGCTTCACAGAAGTTTGCAAATCAGTTAATAGCTGTTTAACATTTTGTCACATCATAAGAACAAACTTTATTTAATTTGGATTGTTTGACACACACCCAAAAATTTCCAAGTAAAAGTGGAATGGAAGGAAAACATGCATATGGTTGATTTAATTATTTATTTATTTATTTATTTATTTATTTAGTTAGTTAGTTAGTTAGTTAGTTAGTTAGTTAGTTAGTTAGTTAGTTAGTTAGTTAGTTAGTTAGTTAGTTAAAGTGTGCCTTTTGTATTCAGCCCCATGTATCTTGATACCACCAAACAACATGAACAATTGCAGGCCTCAGAAGTTTTGTTGGAAAACATTAGTGAACAAAATATGTGCCGCGTTTTAAAGACCAAGGAACGGAGCAGACAGGTGAGAGGTAAAGTTATGGAGATGTTAACGCCAGCTTAGGTAGGTAAAGAGCTTTAAACATCTCACCCAGCAGCACAGTTTATAATCCATCATCCAAAAAGTGGAGGGTGGCAGAACTGCAAACCTACAAAGACACGGCTGGGCAAGAAGAGCATTAATCAGAGAAGCAGCCTAGAGGCCATTGGTAATGAATAAACAAATCTGTCAATAGGACAACTATTAGTCATGCACTTTGCAGGAGTGTGGCAGGAACAATCAATTGTTGAGTGGCACTCATACGACGTACAGTTTGATGTTTGCCACAAGCCATCTAGGGAATACAACAAAGGTGCTCCAGACAAATGAGAACAAGTTTAATTATCTGACATACCCCACATCAACCTGAACACACTATCTACATGGTGGAACATGGTAGTGGCACCATCATCCTATGGGGACGGTCTTATTCAGCAGGAACGGTGAAGCTATTCAGAGAGAAATCAAGCAAATGAATTAGGTAGATGTGCAAAGCTGATAGAAACATACCCAAAAGACCTGCAGATATAATTGCAGTTATAATTGCATCTGTAATTTACAACACAAATGATGACTCAGGGTGGCTAAATATAAATGCACACCACTCTTTTAGGATTCTTATTTTAGACAGGCCTGTGACATCAAACTCGACAAGACTGCACCAGGGCTCCTGGTTGTACCACGAAAAAATGTGTAAAAAAGCTATGAATACTTTTGCAAGAAATGTTTATAAATGATCTTCATACGTCATCTTCATTAAATGGTGTTTTACATTTTCCTATTGGAGGGAAAGTCTTTCATTTGTTGCCAAATAAATGAATTTGAATGTGTGTACATAAAGCTTAGGAAAAAAAAACATATGATATGTTTGAATATGCCTAGATATTTTATAAAGAGAGATGATTTATTTCAACCTCCATTTAGAAAATCAGAAAGCAAGAAAAAAAAAAACATGCTGTTCTACTTGGAGTCCAGGACAGCCTGATCCCGTTTTAGCGCCTCACATTTCCTGATGTCACACAAATTGCCTGTACTTTTTGATTAAGTGCTGTAAGGATCCATGGTGCAGCTGCAGTATAAGCTTCACACGGCAGTACAGTTAGGGTATATCAAGATTTCTATCTGTATTTAGCCTGCTGAGATGTTCATGCTATGGACTATTTGATAGGAGCGTCTGTCAGCTTAATACAATTTACTGGAAACCTCCAAGAAATACAGCTATATATAGCTTTGTAGACGTGTAAACTGAAAACTGACTGTATGTCCTCATGCTCAGTTCATAACACATGACACATTTCCTTATTTGGAGTAATAACAAGACTTTATGGTCATTTCCTCATCTTCTCACTATGGCTGCTAATATAAAACGTAGCTTACAGTGTGTCAGAACTTTAGTTAGAAGGAAGTTGCTTGATAAATAACTTAAACAACGATTTGTCCCAATTTATCAAGTAGAAAAATCATCAGATGTTTGGTTTCGAGTAAATAGCAGCTTTACTCAGGTTTCCTCTATCACGAAGACGCTGAACCCATCTTTCTTCGCCTTGTGTTTTACTTTTCCATGTGAGGAATGAGGTGACACCGTAGATCTAACGCTGCAGATCTGCAAAAACGTCGGTTGCTCTCTCCTTCCACTGTGTCACACTTTTTCATGAATGTGCCTTTGAACAGGAAGTGTGAAAACCGTTTCTGCCCGCCCACCTGCACCCTTCCAAGGGGTCGTTGGTTGTGTTTTGTCCTGTTGAGCAATAACGCAGTATTACCGATGTTCTTATGTAATCACTAAAACCCTGGCAGATGTTTTCCGTGTTATATCATTTTAGGGTCAACTTGACTGTCAGGAGTTTAACCCGTGAGTTTAAAAGCCTAACAATATTAACAGATCAAACCATTAAGATTGTGGTATCTAGAAACCGGTCCTTCCTACTGATAAGTCTTTGATGTATTTAAACTACAGGCAGAAGCACGTTGTAAAACAATGACTTTTAGCTACAAGCAAAAAATAGTCATGTATTTCAAATAGTTATAAGGTCCAACTGATTTAAAAAGCCTACACACCCCTGTTAATGTACTATTTTCTGTGGTGGAAAAACAAATAAAAACCAAGGTAGATTGTTTCAGAACTCTTTTTACCTGGCCTGTTCTACTGAAAAACAAGCTGCAAACAAGTGCTTGCATGAGTGTGCATGCCCTTACCCTAACTATGATGCAGTATATGTACACAGTCATATTAAAATATGTATTCTGCTCAATTTCATTTGTCAGAGAAGTACATAATTTTAATTAAACCAAGATTGTACTAAAAAATAATATTTTATTCATTTGATGTAATATTCAAACCTAAATGTGTGTTTTTATAAGGTTTAGTACTTTAAGTTTTGTACAGTTTTATTTATTTTAATGCCCATAAACACACCATGCCTAATAGAGGCAGGATATTGCAGTAAATGCATAAATCACTCATATTGAAAGCAATGGTCTAACATAAAAACAGTTTAAACAGACTGCAAGGCAGAGAAAAATTAAGTACCAAGAAGGAGAGTCTGAGTTATTATATTTCCCTACACAGCGATGGGTATATAATTTGACTTACAAGGAATTTGCGTTATGCCAAAATTAGATACTCTAAGGCATAGGTTATCACCACAAGTGGAGAGTTGCTACACGGGACCTTTAAAATAAATCCGTAGTGAGTCAAAACAGTGACCTAAGTTCACAAGACTCAAATACTTACCAAGGACATTTTAGAAAGCAGAGCCTGACTGGGTTTCAAGTCAGGTGGCTGGGCAGGCACCTGTCCTGAGGTTGAACAAGACCTTAAGTTCAGTTTCATTTGAAGACCCACTTTCAGGCAAACCCACTGCAATTACTACACACTTGTAAGAGTTGGAAAATTTGCTTACACCTCGGGCATGTTGTTGATTCGTCCGGTATGTGGGGCACACATGTGATGGTAGCCTGATATTGGAACCAATGAAGTTGGGGCGTCCATGCATGTCACCCTGCACTATGTTAAAGAGTAAGTTCAGCTTGCCAGACCATTGCACAATATGACCACCCAGCTTCTCGTCTCCCAAAAATGGCACCACCATCAGTCTCCGTCAAGTGCTGGTAATCCTATCAAATATCTCAACAGGAGATCTTTTCCTGCACGATCACCTTCGCTCACTGGTCTGGGGAACTGTCGGATACTTCTCCTGCTGGCTGTTGATGTATTTTTGACAACATGGTGCCAGATGACACAATATGTGACTGCCCTCACTTACAAGTCCTTATGCCACAACTCAGGTCCGTTAGTGTTAATTATGGATATAACACCTCCTTGCAAACTGGAGCAATCATCCAGCAATCACTTGTCAACATGTTTACCATATTATGTTAAAATTGGACCATTTGTTCAGGTAGCTTAACTTTTTTTTTTTTTTGGTTAGTAAAAGTGATATGGCTCTCTGCCCAGGGCTGCACAAAAAGCTGCCACCTGAGCTGAACAAGTTCTCTATTCCTTCTTAATTTGTTGGGTTATGGGAATGGGCGCCTCCCTGTGGTGTGCACACTCTATGAAAATGATGGCATGCAGTGAGTACTGCCAACTAATAAAGTGGAAGTTTATGGTTTGAGGCTTATAAATTGGGCTGAAGTAAAAGGACAAGTTGTTATTTTTCAGGAATACAGCCAACACTTTATTATCTCTAATTTAAAGAAGTACATAAGACAGCTGCAGAAAACTCAGATGTAAGTTACATAAATCTACACACAAATTGAGATTTAAAAAAAAAAAAACTTTTGATTTGTGATCAAAAGGAGCTTTCTTGGCTTTAGGATTACCTTATTTAATGATAGCATAAAAAGGGCACAATATCAGCTTATTAAACATTTACTGGATTATTCATCAGATGCTTTAAAACAGTTTATGGTTTGCAAAAACTCTGTTTGAGAAAAGGAAATTGGTGGTGTTCTCAAACATGTTGAATTTAATGAAGACATTTAGCCAACAGCTGTGGTTATAACTCTGACAGTTATATAGTTTTATATAGTTGGGTATATTTATTTTATTTGTTTTCTCTTTGTGTCTCTAGCTTGCAATTTTGCTCTTCATGGGGAGAAATTTGTTAAGTAACACACTGCAGTACAGTCTGACTTTACTGTGCTTTCAAATGTCAGTTTGACACTAAAGAAAAAGAGATGAGTTAAGCAGGAAAGGCAGATCTCATTTTTACAAGACACAATGTACTGCCAAATGTGCTAGAGAAGAAAATTTTCACAAGGTGTTCTCGTGACAGTTTCTCATAAAGCATTGCTTTCAAACACACAAAATGTTACAAAGCCCTAATTTAGAAAGTTCTTTAACTCATTTACAGTGAGCCAACCTTTAGCTGTTGATTACTATCTTTAATTTAGTCATGCACTTTAAAGGATAAATCAAATCTTAGCAGTGGAGTCTTATCTTTCTAACAGGAAACTTTTTGGTAAAAAATAAAATAAAATAAAGAAAATAAAGGAAGAAAAATCAATAAAAGATAGCAAAAGCACCTTTTTCTTGTTCTTGTTCTTATTTTTTTATTCTTTTTTTGTAACCTGCAAACATAACTTCTTCATGTGTTTTTTATTTTATTTTTATTTATTTTTTTTTTATTTTTTATTTTTAAAAACGGCTTCTTTTTTTACCCATTCCTTGAAGGATAGATTTGTGGAGCACACAACTAATAATTGTCCTCTTAACAGATTTTCCCACCAAAGGTGGAGATCTCTTCAGCTCCAGACTTAGCATGTTTCTCTTGACTTCTCTGAATATCTTCTCCTTAGGTGGCTTTTACTTTATCTGGGCATCATTCACCAATTAGTGGAGTTCTTCTGGCAGATGGTTGCACTATATTTTATTTGTAATAGTAAAGGGAGTTGAATATTAATGCAGACTATACTTCTCACATTTTCATTTGTAACATTTTAGGAGAATTACCTATTTTATGTGATACGTTGTCTTGCTCTATTGCATTAAATCACAATAAAATATATTTATTTTATTATATGAAAAGAATCAAGGGATGTGAAGCCGTTTTGAAAGGCACTGTGTTTGAACGTATGGATTGTTCACAGTCGAACGGTAGGTGGCAGTATACTTATTTGCTGTACATTCACCAATCACTCAGAGAAGAAGCGGAGTTGGCTTCTCTGCGGCGCTGCTCCTGCTAACAGGCTAATAGTAGCCTCTTGTTGTAAAGGGGTGGTGATAAATCCGCATTTAATATTTTCTGACCTTTTAGTTGAATAAAAAGGTAAGTTTATTATTCTCCCAACATCCGCATCTTCTTGCTTATCTCCACAATGTTTCATAGAACATTGTTTGGACCCCTCAATGGGTTATGGTAATTATATTCGTCTCACTGTGACAAATGCTAATGTGGAGTTAGCTCTTAGCATAGCGTTGAAATAGTGGGATTTGGAAATTCCTATGTGGGTGTTTTGATTATTTGAATTTAAAAAGCATTGTTATTTTAAAAGAGCGTTTAAACTTAGTATTTTAAATCTCATAGTTTGGTTCTGAGGGTTTATAAACGCACACGCTCATCAGTAAGGCGAGTTGCTTCATTCATTCTGCTTGCACTTGTGCAGCTAACATTATCGTCGATAAAGATTTTGGTTTGGATATTCTAGCTGAATGAATTGATTGTTTGAAAACCCAAGCCTGCATTAGCTAACCATCCGAAGGAAAGGATATAAAATATTTATTTATGGACAACAATTAAAGACCTCGAAGACATGCTAAATGTCTATTTGAGTAACATAAACCCCTCCAATTCAATGTATTATCAATAAAGGTCAAAATAAAATGTTGCATCATTTGTAAAATAAGGGACAAAACACTGTTTACTACCACAGACCTTTCGATGAATTTTTAAAAAATTAGATTAAGTGTAAGTAAAAATGAACTGGTCCAGTAAAATCACTTATTTTTCTATAATAAAAAGTCCCAAATATGGAATGCAGTTTTCTAAGTGGAGAAATAACCTAAAGAAGATTTTTGTTTGCTTTTGTTATTATATTATGATGCTTAGATAAGGTTAAAGGAACAAAGTTATCCCCTCCACTATCATGTTCTCTGAATGTGTTTTATGTTTTAATTTTATCTCCAGCAATTGAAGCAAATGTAGTTGAATAAACCTCAAGTGTAAGATTAACAATTTATTTCTTCTTTCAGAATCATCTCATTATAGGGCACTAACAAGCTGAGTGTTGACATGGGAGGTATGATGTTTATTTGTTTTCATTTTTCATATTTCAAAATAATCTTTTTTTTTCCTGGAAAATAAAAATCTTTGGCGTGTTATCTTTAAATTTAAGCAGTCTTGCTGTTAACAGGGTATCATTTTAATATAACCCACCTTTTTCAACTGTTTGTTTTAATGTGGAAAATTATAAAAATAGTTTTGGCAGAATTTCTATCTCATGTAAGTTGGTTTGTATTGCAAGGAAGAAAAAATAATCATTGAAATTGTAACAAAATTTGTGAAACTTCTGCTATAATGTCAATAATATGTTTTCAGAATAGATAAAGGCATTTTTTTTGTTTTATCTCCGTTGTGATCTAGCATTGTGATTTTACTTTTGCGTCTTACTTTTGAGACGTTTCGTGCTTGAATGTGACACACCCACACTAAACCTAGTTACTAATTATACATCTGCCTTTTGACATCAAATAATAAAACACTCCTGTTTCAGTATTTGAATTCTTCAAATGGAACAAACAGACTTTGTTAAATTATATTTTCTCTGTTTCTTTCAGATCCTGCTTTTCATCGAGACTGTCCTCTTGACTGCAAGGTTTATGTGGGAAACCTAGGAAACAATGGGAATAAGACAGAATTAGAACGAGCTTTTGGGTATTACGGCCCTTTAAGAAGTGTTTGGGTGGCCAGGAATCCTCCAGGTTTTGCTTTTGTAGAGTTTGAAGATCCTAGAGATGCATCTGATGCTGTAAGAGAACTGGATGGCAGGTAATGTCCAGTGTTGTGAATGCTAACCCCTGTGGGGAAAACATGAAGCCAAAAGTGTTAGTCAAACACCAACAATTTTCTAACCTGGTTTGAATATTGAACCCTTACCCCTAACTCCATTTCTATCCATGAATTATGCAAACAGGAAATGTATCTACCATGATTATGGCAAGACAAATATTGCCAAACATAATTTTTAACCAATATAATTTCCAGTCAAGAATCTCCTGGATTTAAATGGATAAAGAAATGTGTGTGTAACTCATTCTGTGTAGAACCATGTGTGGCTGCCGTGTGCGTGTTGAGCTGTCGACCGGGGAGAAGCGCTCGAGGAGCCGCGGCCCCCCTCCTTCGTGGAGCAGACGTCCGCGAGATGATTTTAGGCGACGTAGTCCTCCAGTCAGACGCAGGTATGCATTTTAATTTAAACCTTTTTTTTTTTTTCTTTTCACTTGCACATCTTAAACATAAACTTGGCTCACCTCAATTCCTTTGGCAGAACCAGTTTAAAACTCATAAATCTTTGTTTTGGAAACAGTTATCCCATAAAACGTGGCTTACCTGAAGGTTAATTCTTTAAAAAAGGGAGAGAAAAAAAAACAACTTAGTTCTCAAGATCACATTATTAACACAAAACAAGTCCTAGCATTTCTATGAGCATAAAGGCTCTATATGGTAATTTGTATCAAGTCATAAATCTGTGGTCATTTTCACAAGTATTTTTGTTATTTCATTTAAAAGTGTTATAAAACCTACAAAGTGGTTTGAATCCAGATTGGCTCTGAAGAAGAGGGTCTGTTCTGTGTTGTTCACTTCAGCTGTCTAATGCAGGTTGAGCCTCTTTCCTTAGAGGCTGTATGGAAACAGGTCTTTATCTAATATGATTAGATAAAGACCTGTCTGTGTATTCAGTGCCTTGCAAAAGTACTCAAACCTGTTGAACTGTTTTCACATTAATGCAACAGTCCACAGTTGTTGTTTTTTTTTGTTCTTGTTTGGGGGATGTGGGAGGTTGGGTTTTTATTTTTAGGGTATGTAGTGGCTTTCTACAGTTTTGTGGAAATGGCTGCAGATCAGTCAGATTGCAGATGCAGATCTTTTTGTGGAAAGAAATTTCCAAGTCTTCATACCCAATTGAATTTAGGTCTTTGCTTTTGACTCAAATCTAAATTCCTGCCACCACCTTGGTTTTGATGTGTTGGCCTTTCACCACGCTGCAGGTCATAAAGTTCAGTTTTAATATAGTCTGACCAGAGCACCTTCTCCAAAATGGTTGTTATGTCAAACAAGACCATTTGACTCAAACTACAAACTGGATTTGTTATACATTTCTTCCAACAGGTTTAGAAGCGTTTGTCGCTCTGACTACAACTTTGTGCCTCCTGCTTCCAGTCGTATTCAAAACTGAAGAATCTTTTTGGGTGAAAGGTGAAATGTCTCCAGGAAACACCAGAAGTCCCGTTGCTTTTTCTTAAGTACTTAGGATGGTCATGTCATGACTGAGAATCTTCACCAGCAGAGTTAGAGTATGTGAATACTTTTGCAAGGTGCTGTAACTAGATGTGGAAAGGTATTTAACCTTTCCACAGATTAAATACCCGAGGTTGCTCAGTTGCAACCTCCTCTGGTTGCAACAGAGCAACCAGAATATCAGCAGATATTCAGCAGAGCGACCTCTTCTGATTTGGTTACTCAACAGAAACACATTTTGACTTCTCAACACTTTGATCACTCATGTTTTCACTTTTAAATGTTTGGTGATCATGGCCATGGTTACAGATTTATTGTACAGATTCTGAATCGCTTTTGCTCAAAAAATTAAAATTTGAAAGCAATTTTTATGAGTGGACAATTTGCATTGAAGTTCAGTAAGTATTATTTAGGTGTCTGGTAGACCATTTGTACTGTATGGGGTGTTTCATTACTTTATCAAACTTTTTTTTTTTTTTTAATCCATAATTTTAAAATAAGTTTCTAAAGGTGTAATTTATTTTACTTTTTCTGAGTTCAGTTTCCATTTATTAATAAAACTGAACCCCATTGCAGAGTCACCACCACGCTTCTCACCATCTGAGTCAGGCAACTAGTCTTCTTTCAGCATCATGTGACGGCTGACCAGCGAGCCTGGTGTTGTCACATGACCCAGGCGCCACCGCCAGTCATCAGGTCCCACCAACCTTTTGGTTCCTGAGCATGCAGTTCCCAGCATCCTTCTCTACTTCCTCCGACCTTTATCCAATCAACAGTGGTCCACTTCAAATTATCAACCAATCGGCGTCTTTACACTTTCTAGTCTCTACACATCTGCTGTATCAACGGGAACAGCCGTTGGGTTACATCAGTCTCTAATCTTCAACCCCACTCCCCCTCAAAATAAAGCAGGAAAAATCTACAACTACTCCCCGCCCCCTTCCAACCAGCCACCAAGCAACTTCATATCTGCAACATTTGCATCATGTGGCAATTCCTGTCTGCAATTCGACCTCCCTCACCATCAGTCTGGCTTCCTTGCTTCATTTCTATCTTGTCCAAACCCCCCAAAATAGTAAGTTGCTTTTATCCTGCTCTTTATAGTTTTTTTTTGTTTGTTTTTTTTTTCTTATAAATTCTTTTTAATCTAGCTTTTAAAACTGGTTGACAATTATGTTTCATGAGTTGTATTCTGTAGAGGAAACTCGGTGGAAAGCTTAAAGCGCAACTGGCTGGACCAAAAGTCTTCCAACTTTCTCTTGCAAAAATTGCTGGGTTTATATTAAAGGCTCGACATCAAGGCATCTTGGGTTGGATCTGCTGTGCTAAACTCTGAAGTCTTTTACACTTGAGATTTTATTCGTTTCAGCCTCACAACCTTTGCACAGTCATTAATATTACAATCAGGAAGTCCAAACTTCTTTACCAAAAGCAAGCCTTTATTTCGAGCCCTGAATCTGACTCCGTGATTGGTGCTCTTTGAACAAATTGTCAGTTGAATGAGCTGGCCTTGCTGCAGTTCAAGAATGCAGCTTATCTTCTTAACAGATGAAGAGTAACGCGTAATCGCATTTCCATATATACCATGGCTCTCGGGGAGCCATTACCCTCAGGTAATGGCTCCCCGTTTCATGTCATTATTGACATGAAACATAGTTACTTTTCCCTAACTTGGTTTCAATATTTTTAACAATGCACACCTTAGATCACCGAGGAGGAGGAGCCTGAGCCGCAGTCGTAGCAGGTAAGATTAAGAGTCATTGCATTTCAAATTGCTGTACTTATCTGTGGTGAATTACATTTTTATTTTTATTTTTTTTTACTTGACTTCCAGGTCTCTGTCAAGAGACAGACGCAGATATCGGTCTCTGTCCAGAGATAAGAATCGTAAGCGTTCACGATCCTTCTCCCGATCAAGGAGGTAAAGCCCATGTCAAAACATCAAATTTATATTGAACCCAAGCTTCTTTTTATTATTAATGCAAACTGTTAACCGGTTGATTCGTTTTACAGTCGTTCCAGGTCTCACGAAAGGAAGTGAAGATCCTGGATTGCTCTGCAAGATCATACAAAGATTGTGAAGAGGAAAGTTTTTATAGTGCCACTTTTCTTCCTTAGATTTTGTTTGAAACTTTAAAGCACCTTGTGCTGCTTGCCATCGTATGGCTCGTTATATCCGTTAAAAGTACAACAAAGGACGGGATGTTTCTCATTTTGTCAGCTGTCTAGACAATTTTTTTTATTTTTTATTTTTTTAAGGTCTTTTGTTTTTTGGAGGGTATAAATATTCACATGGAAAAATTTGTCTCATCCTGCATGTTTTGAAACTAAATACTGCCTTTAGTTTAGCAGAAGACATTTTTAACTGTTAAAATAAATTCTTGTGACTTTTGTTTTATTCATGGTTGTTTCTACTTTCATGGGGTCACTGTGAGATGCAGGGACTTAACAGATACTGGTGCTGTTATTTGGAGGATGTCCCTTAAACACGGTCTCTAATTCTGTATTTTACCTACTGTATGTTCGTCACAAAAGACGGTATTTACTCTGATTATCTTGACTCTGAACTTCAATTTGTGACAATGCAGTTAAACAACTTGTTCAATAAATGTTTTTTCCAAACTGACAAGTCAGTTTTTATATATATATATATATATATATATAGGTATATATATCATTGTGTTAATTTCATCCAAATTAATCAGTTTAAACTGAAAATGGAAAAAAATATTTTATTCATGCAGGAAGTTAACTGTCAATGATTAAGACTGCAAGTGTAGCCCACACAGGAAGCTGTCAAACAGCCTTAGTTAGGAAACACTCCCCCGACGAGTGAGGTGCTGCTCCTATTGAGCAGAGCAGATGAGTTGACATTACAAGTTAGCTTATGAGTCGACAGATGTGCTAGATTTTGGAGGTAAGAAAAGTAATTTTGTTTTTAAATAGTCACAAATTAACCAAATGTCAGTTTGCTAGATTTGTTGTTCATGTTATCGTTGCTGCAGTTTGTGCGCTCCAGGTGCTTGCTATAAGCTTTTTGTTTATATTGAATTTGTCAAGTTTCTGAACCTCACCTAGTATATTTTCTAGAAACAAGCATTCCCTGCTCACATATACTTGTATAGCGTGATTTCCTTAATGCGTTGCACAACCTTTTCTGCTTCAGGCACATTTTTTTTTTTTTTTTTTGAAAAGTCAATTCAGGGCATCAAGGAGATAAAATCTTTTGAGTGTCAAAGACTGAATGTTTGTAGCTTCAAATCAGGTACTAGAAAATTATGCCAAATCAATAACTGTGTTCTCTAACACTGACAGTTTAAAAGCTGAAACAGCAGCCAGCAACACGTGAAATCAGAATGAACAGAAGAAAGTTGGCATCGAGTCGAAGAGGTAAAGGAAAGTTTCTGCGTGTAGATGATGCAGAAACACAGCCAGATGTTGAATCTAGAGGGGGTGTTCAGTATGAGGCCAGCGGTAATGAACATCCAGAAACACATGGGTCTGTAACAAAGCAGCCTAAAGTGCAGGAAGAAGTAGCTCAAGAGAGTGAGCGTGACATGACTGCGCCACAAGCTGCCTTCTTGGTCTCTGCCTCTGCAGCTGAGTACTCTGAGGATAAAACTGGCATGTTATGCCCAGAAGATGTCAAACACATTTTAGACTCCAAAGATGTCAGTATGCAGCCTTTTAAAAAAGAGACCAAGCTGGAAGTCATTGAGAGTAGCAACACTCTTCAAAGTGAGGAAGTCAATGAAAATCTGCATGACCGTCTCCCTGAGCTAACCAGTTTAAGTGCTTCTGCATCAGATCAACAGACGATCGGCAAACAGGCTGAAGATTTTAATCTGTGTTCTGTGGCTGAATTAAACAGCAGCAAGACGGATGACTCAGGCTTGTTCAGACAAGATGGGCGTTTACACGGCAACTTTTCAGTATGTGAGTCACGTGTTAATACATCTATCACGCCTCAGATTACTGCAGATAACGCCTTCAGAGAAAACATTCAAATTAACGATGGTGTTGAACAAGAAACATTTTTATTTCAAACAGACGAGTTGCCTACAAGTAAAGACGACAAACACTGTACACCTAAAGTCAGAGATGCCAGGCTTTCACAGGAGATGGAAGACAATCAGTATGATCAAAATAAGTTTACACAAGAGCAAGTCGAGCATGAAAAGCATAACTCCACTGAAGATCTACTGTATGACGACAAAGATTACGGTTCTTACTTTGAAAACCAGAAATCTGAATCCGATAGTTGCCAACGTTTGTTTCTGGTGAAAAGCACTGCAGACAAACAGGATGTTTTGACTACAACAGAAGAAACTTCTTCGGACCGGATGGATCAGAGCGGCAGTCTTGTGGAGGATAACATACAAACTCTTCCATCAGACTTTAAGGCTACTACAGAGCCTCAGCTTCACAACAGCTCTCTGACCACAGATGACCATACCAAGGCGGGTTCCAGCTCTGGTGCTACTAAAAGAAAATTTGGATCTAGTCGTAAAAGTAAAGGAAGACATGTTAAAGACTCTAAGGAGGACATTTTAGAAAATACTCTGAGCAATGAATTTCTTGAAACACCAACTGTGTTGTCAGAAACACAGGAGACAGGGCATGAAGAAGTGAGTGATGTCACTGCTGCTGACACAATCTTGTCTCTTTCAAATAGAGGCACAGTTTGTTTGATATCACCACATGATCTTTCTTCTGAATATCCTGAGCCAGACACGTATAGTTTGACATTAACATGTGAAAGTCTTCAAAAAGGTCAAGACAAAACAAATTCAGAGATTTTACCTGAAATGGGTGAAGACCCCATAGATTCTCTTTCAGAGGACGTTCCAACAAATCTGCAGAAAGTTGAGTTTCATCCAACTCAAATGCAAGAAATCCTGCAAATTCAACATTCATCTGAAATTATTCCAGATTATGTTACAGAACATTTTGAAAACATTTCTGAAAACCTAAATGACCGACCTGAAATGTCTGATTCTGCTGGAGAAAGCACTGATAATGTTACCGCCAAACAGCAAGATCAGCAAACAGAGGAAAACATCTTTGAATATACACATAGTGTGGAACAGAAAAATGAGAGTTATGATTTACATGATCCAAATTCTTTACAAATCAGTAACTTGGAAAAGTCAAACTCTACTCCTACTCAGGTTTATGAGTTTAAAAAAGGAGTAGAGAAAGATATAAAACTTGCTGCAGACCAAATGTATCACCAGGAGAAAGGATTCTTTGAAATAGGGGAGGAAAACCCTGTTTTGATTGACTCACAGCCTCAAGAAACCTCTGGGATTGTAGATGACCAAACCAAAGGCTTTTGTAGCAGTGGAAACAGAGGGAAACTGGGGTCTGGCCAGAAAAGTAGGGGAAAACACGATAAAGGCTCTAAAGAAGAGGTTAGAGAAAAGACCAGTGATGAAGAAACCACACAGATTTTAGATACTAAGATTATGAGCCAAGAAGAACTGAGGCTAGACATTTTGCCAGTGTCATCTGACAGCCCAATTCTTTCAATCTTTGCTCCTGGCCATTCCTTAGAGGATCCAGATAGTTTGATTACAAGAAGTGTAAATATTCCAGAAAGTCAGAAAAACTCAGAAACAGACATCAATATGGATTTATCTGATAAATCATGGGGAGAGACTTTGGGGCGTCAGTCTGACACTCATAAGAGTAAATCAGGGAGTCTTCAGACTGATCCAGGTGTTGATATGAGAAAAAGTCAACACGAGGCACTACAAGAACCACAACCTCAGCAAAACGATTACACTGTTGCTGGTCAGGTGGAGGAAGTTGGAGTCTTTGTGGAAGATACCAAACACGATCCTTCTAACCCTCTATTTCAAGCCAATTCACTGAGCACAAATGAGCAAACAGATACTGGCTTCAGTGGGAGCAGAAGAAAACTGGGGTCCAGTCAGAAAGAAAAAGGAAGACAGCAGGGTGAAATACCTCAACAGGAAGTTTTAGAAAGTACAAGAGATGATGAAATACATGAGAAGCAAACAATGTTGATGCAGGAAGAACTAACTGAAGACAGTGAACCCAGGACTACCACTTCAGTTTCAGATAACTCATTGTTTCCAAATTCTCCACTTGATCAATCTTTTGAGGAACTGAGCTGTGTGCCAACAAAATACTCTGAAACCGACTTGGAGGATATAAGTGTGAACAGTGGGAATTTTCAGAAAAATCAAAATGAAAGCAAGTTAGACACTGAAAATGCAGTGGATGTCTCTCAGCGAGCTATGGATGAATTTGAGGACAATTTAGATGCTGTTGCAGGAGATGAAGAAATCATGGACGGTGAACATTCAGATAATACGGTAAAACAAGATCAGGAAAATGAGGACCCACTAAAAGACTTAGAAGGAAATCTGGAATTGGATTACATATCTGAGATTGTGGCACATGATATTTCTAAATATCCAGAAACAGTTTTGGGAGGCTTGGCTGACCAAGCTAAAGTCACCAGCAATATTCATTCAGAGCTCACTGTGAAAAGTACAGAGGATTCTGCTACCAAACACAAACTTGTGCTTATTGAAGACCAACAAAACACGTGTTTCACAGCAGAAGGAAATGTGGAGGCTTTAGATCAGACAAGTAAGGATGGCCACCTGTACGATTCGAAGGAAACCTCGATCAACAATCCAGTTGGAGTAAGCGCTAATTTTGGTCAGATGGATAAAGGTGGGAGCCTTGTAGAAGGTAGTGAACGCAACCCTACTGACACCAATCTTCAGGACACTTCTCTGACCACAGATGAGCAAAATGATGCTGACTTTAGCTTCAAAGGGAACAGAAGAAAACTTGGATCTAGTCGTAGAAAAAAAGCAAGACAAGATGTTAAAGAATCTAAACAGGAAGTTTTAGGAGATAATGGAGGAGAAAAAGTTGGTATTGATACATCGCCAGTGTTGTTAAAAGTAAAGACGTCTGAGCAGGAAGAACTAAGTAAAGCCAGTGAGGAGGACATCTTTTGGTCACATAGCATCTCCATGTCACATGTTCTTTCTTCTGAGGATCAAACCTCTGAGGTAACAGAAGGGCCCGGCACACACTTGAAAGGTTTAATTATGAAATGTGAAAATCATCAAGAAGATATAGACAAAAGAAATTTTAATGTTTTGGTTCAAGATGGTAAACAATCAGAGGATTTATCATTGAGTCAATATAAAGCTCACCCTGAAGATACTAAAGATGCTGGTTTAGAGGACGTTATGGTGGAACACCCAGAAGAAGTTCATTCAATAACAATGCAAGACAATCTTCAAATGGGATATTCTTCTGAAACTTCAACTAATATTGATCAAACATTTGATATTATACCTGAAAATCTTACTGAACAAAATGAAAGGTCTCAGCTTACAGTAAAAGGTAATGGTGATTTTACAGAAAAACAGGGAGAATGTCCTACAGAAGAAATTATCTCAGAGACTCTAGATCTGCAAAGTGGAGAAATAGTACAGGATGACACAAAACCCAAAGTTGATCAAACATTTCACGAGGAGAAGCAAGTAATGTTCTATGAAATGGAGGAAAACAAACCTGTTTTGTCAAACTTTCAAATTGAAACAGTTTCTTTGGCTCCCAGGCCTCAGGAAACGTCTGAGAGCACAGAAGAGCAAATTAACACAGACTTCTCCAGTAGTGCCAGCAGACGAAAATTGGGATCCAGGCGTAAAGGCAAACCAAAACAACAAGTTAACGAATTTACAGATGAGGTCAATGAAAAGACCAGAGTAGATGAAGTAGATGAAACCCACAGAACAACACAGATCTCCTTAGATACAAAGACAATCAGCCACGAAGAAAAAAGACAAGACATGGAGCAGGATGCAACCTTATTGGCTTCTAATGACAACTCATTTTCAGTCTTTGCTTGTGGTGATTCATCTGAAGTTCAAGACCCAATACAAAAGAACCATCCTGAGGTTGAGCTGGACAGTTTAATTCAAGGAATTGTAAATTGTCCAGAGAACCAAAATCAATCTGAGTTTCTGCAGAGTAAAGACAAGACGCTTCAGAATAAAGAAGTCATGAGCCCTGAACATTCAGACAATGCTGTAATACAGGCTCATGAACATGACGACACACCAACAGACATAGAAAGAAGTCTGCAAATGGATTCCTCATCTGAAACTGTGACACATGGTGTTCACAGCTCAATGTTTGCTCCTGGGCATTCATCTGAATTTCAAAGCTCAATGGGAAACAACCATCCTGAGACTGACCCGAAGAGCTTAATTCAAAACAATAAGCCAGGTGATCATGATAGAATACATTTATCTGATAATTCTGAGGAAGACTCTTTATTGGATAAATCTGACTTTCTGCAGTGTAAAGACAGGGCTCTTCAGAATAAAGTCACTGGTGATGAGCATTCAGATAATCCTGTAAAACGTGCTCAGGAAAATGAGGATCTGCCATCAAACATAGAAGGAAATCTGGAAATGGATTACACACCTGAGACTGTGGCACATGATGTTCCTAAATATCCAGAAACTGCTTTGCAAGGAGTGACTGACCAAGCTGAAACCAGCAGTGAAACTCATTCAGAGCTCACATTGAAACATACAGCGGATTCTGGTACAGACCAGGAACTACTACCTGCTGAAGACCAACAAAACATGTGTTCCACAACAGGAAGAAATCTAGAGGCTTTAAATCAGACAAGTAAGGACGACGACCTGTATGATTCAAAGGAAACATCAGTCAGCGGCCCAATTGGAGTAAACACCACCCTTGGTTACATGGATGAAGGTGGGACCCTTGAAGAAGGTAGTGAACACAACTCTAATGTTCAGGACAGTTCTCTCAGCACAAATGAACAAACAAATGATGGCTTCAGCTTCAGTGGGAACAGAAGAAAACTGGGGTCTAGTCGTAGAACTAAGGGAAGACCAGGTTTTAAAGAATCCAAGCAGGAAGTTTTTGAAAGTCACAGAAGCAATGAAACTCCCCAGACCTCAACAATATCAGTAGAAACAAGGGGATCAGAGCTTGAAGAACTGAGTGAAGATATTGAACATAAAATTATTCTGTCTCTTTCACAAGACTTGTCTTCAGTATCACCACCCATTATTTCTTCTGAGAATCAGAGCTCTGTGTTAAAAAATGACTCTGACACAAACCAGCAGATTTTAATTCTTAAAAATGAACATTTTGGAGACAAAGGTGAAAGAAAGTCAGAGACAGAAGTTGAAATGATTGAGAAATCAATGAATGTTCTGCAACAAGAGGTGGGTCAGTCTGACACTGTTCACAGTGAAGACACCAGAGATGCTGAACCAGAGGATGCTCTTAGGGAACAAGAGAAAATTGAGTTTCACCCAACACAGATGCAAGATAGCATTCAAACTGAATGTTATTCTGAAACTGTTGTCGGCAATGTTTCAGAAAATGAGGAAGTTATCTCTGAAAACCTGACTGATCAAACTGGAATGTCTGAGCTCAGTGTGAAAGCAACTGATGATTCTGCAGCAAAAGAGGAAGCATATTCTGTAAAGAAAAATTACCCAGAGAACTTGGATGTGAAAAATGAAGATTCTGGAGTGTTTGATGACAACAAACCACATATCACTGACTTAGAAAAAACAAACTCTGCTCCAACTGAGATGAATGAGTTCGAAGGGAGAGTATCTGATGATACAAAACCTAACACCGGTTTTGTAGTTGATCTTGAAATGGAAGGACTCTGTGAAATGAAAGAGAACAGCTCTGCTTGGTTAAATGCTCAAACAGATATGGTTTCTATTGACTCCAGATCTGATGAATTTTCTCAGAATGTTGATGAACAACTGAACAAGGGCATTTATAATACTGGCAACAGACGAAAACTGGGTTCCAGACGAATAATTAAAGGAAGACACCAAGTTAAAGAGTCTGAAGAAGAGGGTAAGGAAAATACATGGGGAGATGAAACCCTGGACATATCTGAAACAAAGATGGCATGTGAGGAACTAAAGCAAGACCTTTCATCACCTGACAGCTCAGTGCTTGCTCCTGGCAATTCATCTGATGTTCAAAGCTCAATGTTAAACAACTATTCTGAAACTGTCTCGAAGAGTTTAATTCAAGAAAGCCATTCAGAAGATCAAGATGAATCAGAAACGGGTAATGTTGAGTTATCTCATAAATCAGAAGAAGACACTTTATTGGATAAATCTGATGTACAAGAAAGTAATGATCAGACTCTTCAGAGTGAAGTTACGGGTCCAGGATGTTCAGATAATGCTGAAAAACAAGCTGAGGAACATGAGAACTTACCAGCAGACGTAGAAGTATGTCTGCAAATGGATTATACGTCTGAAACTGTGCCACATGATATTCCCACATATCCAGAGAGTGATTTGGGAAATACGATTGACCAAGCCGAAATCATCAACCACAGCCAGTCAGACCTCACCACAAAAAGTTACGGTTATTCTAATACCAAACAGGAACTTCTATCTGCTGAAGACCAACAAAACCTGTGTTTCACAACACAAGAAAATTTGGAGGCTTTAGATCAGGCAAGTAAGGATGAGCACCTTTTCGATTCAAAGGAAACATCGATCAGCAACCCAGTTGGAGTCAACAGTACCTTGAGTCAGGTGGGTGAAGGTGGGAGTCTTGTAGAGAGTACTACGCAAAATCCTAAAGAGACCAAACATCAGGATAATTCTCTGACCACAGATGAGCAAACTGATGCTGGCTTACGTGGGAGCAGAAGAAAGCTGGGGTCTAGCCGGAGAAAAAAGGGAAGACAGCAGGGTAAAGAATCTCAAGAGGAAGTTTTGGAAAATACAAGTGGTGATAAAACCTTTGAAATGCCTGTAATGTCATTAGAAACAAAGACAGTAGAGCAGGAAGAACAGAGAGAAGAAACTAAGCATGAAATTATCTTGTCTGTTTCACATGGCGGCTCCATGTCTTTAATCCCTCCAATTATTTCTTCTCATGATCAGAGCACCTCTGTGCCAACAAATTATCCTGATGATGATGTGCAGAGTTTAACTTTGACAGATGAAAATCTTCATGAAGATGTAGATGACAGAAAATCTGATGTTTTAACTTCAGATGACGGAAAACAAAATGTTTTCCATGGAGAGCCCAGAAATGCTGTTTCAGAAAATGTTGTGCATGAAGAAGTTCATTCAACACAAATTCAAGACAGTGTGCAAACTGATTCAGATAAAATCTTTGCAGGTGATGCAGAGAATGTTGACATTATTTCCAGGGCTCTTGCTGACCAAACTGAAGAGTCTGAGCTCAACATGAGCAATATTGATGATATTACGTCATTACAGGAAGCATGTCCTTCAAAAGAAATCATCCCAGCAGCTCCAGGTCTGAAAAATGAAGAAACAATCCAGCAGGATGTGCAACCCAACACTGATCATATAGTTAATCAGAACAGTGAAGGACTCTTCCTTCAAATGGAAGAAAACAAATTTGCTATGTCAAACTTGCAGTCAGAAAACGTTTCACCAGATCCCCCTCCTCTGGAATCCTCTGAGCGTGTAGAAGAAAAGACAAAAGTGGATTTCTACGGCAGAAGAAAACTAGGATCCAGTCGTAGAAATAAAGGCAGGATTAAGGCAAACGATATAGGGCAACCTATAACTGAGGTTGACCTCAATGCAAGTATGAATGAACTTGGTGAAAAAACAACAGAGACAGTAGCACAGGGCCAGGAAGCTTTAATGGGAATTGTGCTGGATGAAACTGAGGAAAATGACTCTTCTCAGACCAAAGATGCAAATATCAGCACTTCTATTTGCACGACTGTAGGCATGCAGCTATCGCCCATTGTTGATCAAGAGGATAGTGACACATCATGTTGCACGCAGATTATAAATAGGGAACTACCCAAACACCACAGCAGAGATCATGATGAATTCAGAGAGCTGCAGGATGGAAACTTACAGGAAAGCACATCATTGCCTGAACCACATGGAGGTCCTCCCCCAGCCCAACTGCATGCAGAACAAAACAGAAGCTGTGAACATACAGAACCTGAAAGTGGGGATGGGGATGCTTTCAAGAAAGCTTTTGAACAGGAGATCGAGCCTGAACAGAGCCAAAAGATGCTTGAAGCAGCTGAAAAAGAGAGAGATATTACAGAATATCCTGAGGCATTTTCCAGAAACTTGTTCAGTGAAAATGAAAAGAATGCAATGAATGAGAAAACTGAAATATTGCAGCCAGATAAAAATGTACAGAGTGAACAGCTTAGTGAACCACCAGAAAGAACCACAGAAAAGGGGAGCAACATGCAAAATGCTCAAGTTGAGTACAGCATTGAGCAAGGTGCCATTTCATCACCACAAGAGATGTTTTATACTGATGGGGAAGAGCATCGGCACATCATCTTATCTAGGGCTGCAGAAACTCATTATTTACTTGATGTTCAAAGTAAAGAAGAGAAAGAGCAGATTAAAACAGGACAAACGCAGGAAATGCATCAGATCTCATTTCCAAATGACAAGACACTCAGAGAAACAATGCAGTCAGATAAAGATGTTACTTTGGACTCTCATCCTCAGGACAATTATCAAGACCTCAAAGATGACGCTCACCCAGGCTTCAAAGCATCAGGAAACAGGAGAAAACTCGGGTCAAGTCGGAGAACTAAAGGAAGAAAACACAGCCAGGTTAATGAGCAAAACCAAGAAAACAAAGACGAAGCTTTAGAAAATACAGGCGATGATGAAACAATAATATTAGCTGGAAGACAAGAAGAAGTAGAAAACTTCATAAGGCCTAAAAACTTAGCAGCATTTAGCTCACCTGTGACTGAGAAGCTGCTGGAGGAAAACACAGGTTTTTCACATGATGTTTTGGAGGACAGCACAATTGCAAAGTCAGATTTTAATTCAAACTCAAACCAACAAACAAAAGAAAAAGATGCTAAACGTATTGATGAGGCTGAGGATTCGACTCAGCTTACAGGACATGACACAAACAAAACGGGTTTGATGCAATCAGGCCAAGACTCTGTGTTGAGCAGTGACTCAGATATACAGAGTATCTTATTTCATGACGGCATTTTCAGCCCAAAGTCAGAAAGTGTTTGTGTCATTGATCAAGAAGAAGAAGCCTTACAAAGACGAAAGACAGAAGCTTTATCTTGTGAAAAAGACCCGACGGGAGTCGAAGTCCATTTGAAAGAGACAAACAAACAGATCGAAACAGCTGGATTTATAACGACAGAAGTCTGCAGTTCACAGGCGGAAAGCTCAATGGATGTGCAAAATCCTAAAAAGGGTGAAGTGGAAGGGAACTATATGTATGCCAGCAAGCAGAAAAATACTTCAAATGAGTTCGTTTCTGCTTTGCAGGAGCCAGCTATGGATGCATCATACCTAGGGGGAATTTCTGCAACAGTAAACCCACTGGAGAGCCAAGGAGAGAAACCTCAAGAAACATCAAAACAGAAGAAGAGGAAGATTGGATCTTCTCGCAGGACTCCATTGAACAGAAAACGAGATGGTGAGAGACATGAGAGAGACGAGGCAGAAGAAAGCGACTTTAGCGCAAAAGCTGAGATGACGAATCTGGGCGAGATAGAGGTTGTGGGGAAAGTACTGGTGAATGAAGAAGTGCGACAAAGTAAAGATGTGCAACCACAACAAGAAGCTTCATTGCAACAAGAAACTCCAGAAACCGAAACTGGTGATGGGCTACAAAGCAGTAACATGAGCCTGGCTTTCCCTCCTGAACAATCTGCCACCATAGATCTTATTTTAGGAACACCAAAACCAGATGATTTTACCAACAGTCAGACCCAAATATGCCCCAAGGATACAGAGAGAAACAGCAGCTCATTAAATCAGCCAGTGTCTTCAAACACTGGCACCCCAGGAGAGAGCTTAGAGTGTACACAAGGTGATGAGCTCAGTCCTGAGAGCATAGAGGTAAGCCAAGTCCAAGATGTTCAAGTCCAAATGCCAAGTAGCACGAATGAAAGCATTCAGAGTCAAAATCCTGGAATGAGGACTGGAAGTCCGGATTTAACTCCAACCAACAGGAGAAGAAAAATGGGCTCCACTCGTAAAAATCTAGGAACACGGTCCAAACAGGAAATCGTAGAACCGGAAAAGGAATCCACAGATACTGTACTGTCTTCTGGAGATGTAACTGTGGCAAGCGTCTCAGGAAAGAAAGAAACAGAACTACAGCTTCACGCAGAACACACAGACGACAACACTTATCAAGAAAAGCAGAAAGAAACTGTGGAAATCAGCCAGTTTGGTGAGTCTTTACTAAGAGCTCTGGTTGAGGAGGAGAAGGCTGAAGAATCTTCAATCTCGCAGACCCAAGCAGCAGAAACAAAACGACAGTGGGATCCAAGTGGACTTTCATCCAGCCCTTCCAGTGATGGCACATCAGAGTCAGCCTTTGGAGGGAGGAGGAAAAAATTTGGATCAAATCGGAAGTCAGGGTTACAAAGAAAACCCGACCAAAATGCACAAAATGAAGATGAAGCTGGAGGACTGATAGAGGGAAGTGCTCTTAAGGCAGCTGGAAGAGAAGAATCATCGGGGCTGAGAAAAATATCAGAGGTAAGTTCCAAAACTTGCACTTTTTACTGTTTTCATAAGTTTTTTATGGTTTATTATAAGGACATATATTTCAAAGTATATATTTCAAAGTAAATATGACACAAATATGTTTGTGAAGACCTCGAGTTATGCAATGTCTCTGTGCACAGAACACGTTGAACCGAGATCATTTAAGGTCTAAGTCTGACAAGAACAAGTGTTTGTGGGCAAGTCAGTGTTTTTTTTCCCCTCATAGAAGATCAACATCGAGTGACGATTAAGTGCTACTTCCTATTTGTATAAAACATCTTGTACTTCATTGCATTTTTGTTCTAAGAAAACAGTGATGCAACTAACTAAAATGAGGAACATGTGGTCGTCACTATGTTTTACATTGTGAAAAGGAGAACATGCATGTGTATCTGGCTTCATCAGAAACTTGACACATGCAGACTTTAAATAAGACCAGGTTGTTTTGATCTTGAAGAACACTAAGTTAAGTACAGTGACATGATATGCATGTTAACGAAATAGATATAAAACCAAAAGACCCAGTGATGTAGAATAAGTTAAGTATTTTATGTATATCTCTTTTTTTTCTTTTTTTAATTTCTGCAGGTTGATGAAAATGGGCAGAAACCATCTTCCAGCACCGATATTTCAGGAGCTGCAGGGTCTTCAAAATCTATGAGGTAATTCTGGGACTCGCATTAAGCACAGATAATAAACTCAGTTATCTTGGACATACGTGACTAGCTAGCTGTCGCAATGAACTGCTGTTGGAACTGCTTTGTAACACAAACCATAACTCAATAACAATCATCATTCAACTGCAGAGTCACCAGTTTCACAGGGAAAACTCAATATCTGTTGTTAATTTCATGAAAAGCAAATGCATTCATTTATTCCATTTGCAACATTGAATAAGTCCAGAAAGGTTGATTTGTGTGTAGCTGCATAAAAGTATCACTTCTAGATTTTGGTCTTTATTTAGTCCATCTGAGCAGAGACTGCACTTCCCACTCTCTCTGTCTCATTTGCTCTTCAAATTCAGTTATGTGTCACCTTTCTGATCGCTCAGAAACCCCAGGTCATCTGTGAAACAGACAAAGTAAAAAACAACAAGTATGCAGTGTAGTGAGGGACTTAAATTGTTTAATTATTATTATTTTTATTTTACAAATATAATTCAGTCTCGTACTGAAATTTTAAAATGCTAAAAATCTTTTGGCTGTATTGCTTTTTTTAAATTTCCTAAATGCCAAATAAATAAAAAGCATTTAGGGATTTTTTTTTATTTATTTATTTTTTTTTTTTATCACTTATACATTTCTTTGTTATTTTGTATTTCCACAGTAAAAATGATGATGGTCATTGCAGCCAAATCCTTCAAACTTAGATTCATCAGTATCTATTTGCAAACTAGTTTCTTCCACTCAGTGTGACCTTTCAGACAGCATTGTTACAGGACTCATCTCACTGCAGATAACACTCTCCAGCTCCAGCTGATTCTTCACCAGGACATTTGCTTTTCCTTTGGGGTTGATATGAACAGTTCACACCTAAAGCACATCCATCTCCGAACCAAGTTATGGATCTTCATGAATCTCTTCTTGATATCATGACTAATATTTTCCTATTTTCCAAAGATAGCACACAGTTAAGCAGTGTGTTTTATGGAAGACATTGTTTGGAAAACGATGCCTCTGTTAGCCTTACGTGTTGAAGCCTCATTACAAACTGTTAAATGCAGCGTAATCTTAATGTATGTAAGATATATGCAATGCATATAAACATCTAAATTTTAAACATAGTAAAATGCATTTAATTTTCTCATGTTTTTCACACTAAGCAAATATAAATAACTTTAGTGTTCTTAACTTGTGTAACCTGAAAACAAGGAACGCTTAGCCTAATTTAATTTGAGACTGCATTAAAGTTTGCGTTATTTTTGCACGGCTGGTTTCTGCAAACTGCAAATAGCATCTAATGGTTGTTATGGAAACCCAAGTCTCCATAATATGCTGTAGTTCTGTAACAGTGAGCAGAGGAGATAATTTTACATATAGCCTAAAATCCTTCAGACTGTTGCAAAACTGTAGGTCTGGTTGTTTTAAAATTTTAATTATTGCATCAGTTAAATTTGCTTAATGTTTTGTTTTTTTGTCTTTTTTGTTAATGCTTGAATACAGCAATAGATTTATGTATTAATTTATGTAATATTTCCAATTTTATTCTTGTTTTAAAGGTCAATATGTATTTTTTTTAAGATGAGAAAAATTGGTCAGTTGTCCAATTGTGATATTTGTAGAGGAATTTACAAATTCCTTTACATTTTCAAATGTCTTATTTTCCACTCTTTCCATAAAATCCAACTTTTATTCTTTATAAAGCAGCGGCTCATCAAATAAACCAATAAAATAAATTAAGTTGGAAGGCATAGCAACCAATTTTTTTCAGAAAAGCATAATGATAAGTGTTTATTTCTGGATTCCCATTTGATAATAGAAAGGTTTGGTGTGCCCCTTGGATTGTTACTTTACTTCTGTGTAAAAACAAGAAATAGTAAATAGTCGAGAATCTTGCAAATTCATACTGGGATGTGTATGTCAAACTTTAATTACAAGGTTTTTATTCCATAGGGACAAGACACCAGAGAAACTTGTCCATCGTAATATCCGGTTGGATCAAGAGAGTGGGAGTCAGCTTTCTTTTGGTAAACATACCCACAATTCTTGCACACAATGAAACAAGAAGCAGAAGTTTGCATTCAGACCGAAAGGGACTCTCCTTCTCATTTTATCAGGTGCCACTAGTGGCGCAGATAAATCAGACAGCTACAACGTGGTGATGATTGGAGAGAGCTGCGTCGGAAAGACTTCCTTCATGAGAAGAGCTCAGAGTGGGAAGTTTTCTTTAGACATTCCTGCCTCTGTTGGTAAGATCTCATACTTCAGATCATAGCAATTATGTGTCAATGCAGCAAATTGTATCACCTTGAAATATTTTTGCAGGCCTTGATTCCTGCAAGTGGACTGTGGTAGTAGATGGAAAACCTGTGGTTCTACAGTTATGGGACACAGCAGGTCAAGAAAGGTACATTTCTCATTAATTACTGTTTAAAGTAAAAACATTACAGGTGAGGTTCTAATGGGAACAAGGTTATATGATGCCAGGACAAGTTGGCTGATATTTTATGGGGGAAAACACCTGTTAATTGTGCTGCAAACTATCATTTTATTGCAGTGAAATGACCTTTTCTTGTTTGCAAGTGATGAACTTTTGGTTTGACCTGGGATGTTAGCAGCTGAGTGACAAAAGGACAGAACGATGGGCAGTCCTCTTAATTGTGGTTCTGAACTAGAAAAAAGAAATGACTGACCCATCCAGGTCAGGTCAGTGTCTTTCTCAAGCAAAGGAGTTCAAGTATCCTGCTTTTCCATGATGATCGTGAAGCAAAGGGTTGACAGAGTAGTTCTTTGTCTGCCCAAAGTTGAGCTGAAAATGCATTTTGGAAAACTGAGGCTAGATTTCAACTCTCACCTATGCTCATGAAATATGGAAGATGGCCAAAAGCACTAGATCCTGGTTACAAGCAGCAGAAACTTGTTGGACGGGCCCAGCATTGAAGGTATGGTCAGTCATCCCTAGTTAGTTTTTGTGTTTTACAAAACAAATCAGTCATCCATTTAGCAGACATTTGATGTTTACAATGAATAAACCGAGTAGCTGGTCGTATGTAGGCAGAAACATTGTAGGGTACGATGAAACTTACAAAGAGATATTTTGCGGTGCATTTTGTTCTAATTGTCAAGCTGACCGCTTGTATGTTTTAGGAAGTGGCTGTGGTATTTCTGGGTAAACATAGCTTTTGGCTCTCTGGTGGTGGAGTACAGTTTGTCTTGTTGTCCCCGTTTGAAAGCAGCACGTTGTTTTCTCAACGTTCAGGCAGATAACAGTCTGTAAGTGCAGAGACAGTCACACTCACAGCCTTCCTGAACCAGTACAAGACGTTGTGCTCAGAAGTGTTTGAGATTTCTCCTTCAGGTCAAATTTTTGTCAGAACTGGTCCAACGGATCTTTCTTGGAAACAGAGTTTCCACCCCCAGTTCATTTTGTGCCACTTCAATAACTTGACTTAAAACATTCTGACTGATGTGCTTTTTTTGTTTTTGTTTTTGTTTTGGTGGAAGCAGTTTTGGATCCACGTTTACTTTGAAATGGCTCAAACACAAAGCACAAGATTTTTCCCCACTACATGTGAAATTAACAATGCTGGAGCAATAAGAAATAAACACAAATGTATTCATGATGGGCCTAACAACATGGGATTCACACCAGATGGTAGAAAGAATGAAAGTAATCCACAGATTTAAAAAAATGAAGCCATGTTTGACTATAAATTATTTGGAATAAAGTGGGATGCGACAGGGAATTTGTATCAAAGCTTTTCAGACATCAGTCGCATGCATGGCTCAGATTCAATTTTGACCAAATTAATTGTCTTTGAATCTCGAAGCGTCTGGAGACAATTTCACTTAGTTTCTTGACTTCCTTTGTCTTTTTGCAGTTTTCAAAACTTGTTCCTTTTGCCATTCGTCTTTATTGCACATCACTTATGAGCTGATGTCTTCCAATTCTGTAGTATGTGTGGATTACTTGGGCTGTCACTGATCTCTTATTGTCAAATTTAAGGAAGAAATGTCACTCATGACATTTTTACCTATCTCTAAAGGTTTCACAGCATCACCAGACAAGTGTTCCACAAAGCCCAGGCTTTTCTCTTGATGTATGACATCACTTCCTCTCAAAGTTTTTCAGCGGTCAGCTACTGGGCTAACTCCATTCAGGTAACCAACCTCCACTTTTGCTATTTCCTGCTTCACCATTACTGAAACTGCTGTGGTCAGCATCTGTGTTTATATTTTTGTTTTGCTTTTAAGAGGAAGAAAAAACAAAACACTTTCAACATTAGTCTGAAATGGCTTCTTCCATAAACAAAATATTTTTCTTTAATCTGAATTTTTTTTAATTCTTGGTGAATAGAGAGTTGTTTGTCCCATATAACATATTCATACTCATGTTAAAAGCAGTGGATTTTGTTCTGGATATATTTATTTGTTAGTAACTTAATAAAAAAATAAAAAAAACCTGCAGCACCAGGGTACAGTTAATCTAGGATTTAAACTTTATTAAAGCCAAATGTCTTAGGTATTTGGCCCTTCCCTTGAGATGGACCGATCTGGAAAAACATGAAAACTGCAGCTTAAATACTAATCAAAATAATCCATGCGTTGCAGGAAGCTGCTGCAGAAGACGTGACTGTTTTGCTCCTGGGAAACAAAAGCGAACACGCAAAGCGACAAGTTAAAACGGAGCAGGGGGACATCCTTGCTAAGGTACCACTTCTAAAATCTCTTTCTGCAAAAGTTGAATTCCAACCAGTAACTTTATTGGGTTTGTTTAAAAATGAGTTTTTCTTCTTCTCTCAACAGGAATATAACTTTGAGTTCATGGAGTGCAGCGCTGCCACAGGTGAAAATGTGATAGAGGCTTTGGAGGCAGTGGCCAGGTAATACGTGTGTGTGTGCGTACGTGTGTGTGGGTGTGTTTTTTTTTTTTTTAATCCAACATGCAGCTTCTTATAAAAGTGTTCATGTTCTTGAGCTTGTTCCAGCCACAAACCTCAATATATTTTTTTTGTCGATATTATGTGACGGATCAACAAAAAGTAGAGCATTATTCTCTACAACAATAATGTTGTAGAGAATAAAAATGATGCCAGTTTTTAAACGAAACTTGTAAAAAGCAGGAAAACATGAGTGGTAGGAGTTCACCTTCCAGCAGCGCAAAGCTACTAAATAAACACATGAGAAAAACTGTGTGTTGTTCTTCCTTTACTTAACTTTTGCCTCTTAGTCTGTTATTTAAAAAAAAAAAAAAAAAAAAAAAAAAACACATTGGCTCAGTAAAAGTTCACTTAAAAGGTTCTGGCAAAACATGAAACTGCATTTTCACAAGTGCTCTCTTGTTGAACACAAATACACACTTCTAACATTTTTATTTGCAAAAACAGAATAAAACTTCATATCTTTATTGCTCCACACTTCACAAGGAATGCCAGTTTGTCAAGTAGCACACAATAGTTGTGCAGCGCACTGCAGAAAACCAGTCAGTGCTGTGACATTTACTGGTTGTGCTTTTGCCCTGTTGTTGGCAGGATGCTGAGTCAGAGAGCTGACCTGCTGAGAGAGGAAGTCACCGTTTTACACAAAGAGCCAGCGCAGAGGAAGAGCTCAAAATGTTGCTGAACAGATGCGCTTGTTTCACAAACAAAGCAAGAGGTGATATCCTGCAAATAGTGGGGACAATTTCCTGAGTAGACTGTACCTAACAAGATGGTTTATAAAGTTGCTAGAACTTAATTTATCTTTCTTGTAATCGCTTGTATTATGTGGAATGGGGGTTTTATTATGAAACAAATCCAACAAAAGTAAGTAATGGGCTTTCAATTGTTTTTATAACTCAGTTGTAAGGGGTTAAAGGGAATTTTAAGAGTTATTTAACTGTGCATCAAGGGTCTCTGGGTTCTTTTTTTGTCTTGGGGACCATAACATTGTTAGAATTTAAGTTTAAGAAGTCTTCTTCCATATTTATATTGAGGTAGTCCCAAGATTTTCTGTTGAGAAAAGTTTCCTTTAGCAGAGTTTGGATGTCCTCACTTCCATGCTTTATTGTGTACATTTTTAAGTAAGATGTTTACTCTGATCAGGGTTCTGTTGCATGTGGAAAAGAACCAGTTTTTCTTGTATTTGTTCTCATAAACTCTGTTCTGAATTGTGTTTTAAATAATATTTTTGGCACACATCCTCCTTGCAGTGGTCCCAGCTGCCAGGTTGCTCAGATAATCAATTTATTTCATTCCCTCTATGATTAAAAGCAGTGGTTGTAAAAATAATTTTCAGTCCAAATGTAGCATGTTGTTTTTGGTTTTTTTGATCACACTGATGTGCATTTCCAACATAACCCATGCCGATGAGAAACCCGGAGACGCAATCAATCACACAACAAAATTGTTCTAATCTCATGTTCTATTCTCAATAAACTCCCACTTCAACAATTTGTCTGCTTTGCCGACCTAATTTGTGTCCTCAAGTGAGTTGTGTTCTTCCAGACTGACAAAGAAGGCTGTGTTCCCAGGGGGACAACAAGTCCTTCAACGGCATGAGCAGCATGACAACAATGGCGCCACGGCAATAACCTCATAACTTCCCGCAGGACGTTCAGCCGGGAAAATAAATGCAGAGATGAACTCCTCCAGCATAAACAGAGGTCACGGATAATTGCAGCAGATCTCATTTTAATGACTGGCACTAACTTTAGATGGTACATTTGCTCGCCAGCTAAAGTTCATACTGTCTCAGTTATGCGAACGGTTTTCTGAGAAATGCCGAATTGAGAGGAAAATTGCTGTCAGTTTTGGAGCAAAATGAAGCAAATTAATTTATCGGTGAGGTCGCGTTCCGCAGATTCTCCTGCACTCACTTAGGGTTTCAGCACATATTGTCAGGGTTACCAGTCCTCCTGCATGTTATGATTTATGGCATATGTTCCTGCAGTGGTGAAGCTTTAAATAAGGAATCTGCAAAAACCACAAACAGACAGAGGGACGTTTTAATAGACAAATGGGTAAACGGTGGGAAAGTTAAACCAGAAAATACCAATATTTTTTCACAATATTTTCCATACTTTTAGTTGTAGGAAAACCATTTTTCATTCTTTTTCCAATTTGAATAACAGCCTTATCTGTCACGAGTAACCAAATGATTTCATGGAAATGTTTAGACACTGAAAAAAAAAATCTCTAGTAAAAGATACAGAGAGAGAAAGCTGGCTGGCTGCCAAATCAAAATGAATCAGACAAGTACATTTGAGGGCTCCAGTCTTCCTCATATCTGCCTCAGATCCTGGGGGAGGGTCTGAGGAGGTGAGTGTTTAGTGGACCTAAACACACACAGATGTTTAGATTCAGGTGTTTTCAGGTACACACCACACTGGACTGCAGTTGCCATTGTATTAACTTGTACTGTGTTTACTTTTCAATTATATTTGTTATCGTATATGCACATGTTGTGTTGCAATATTTTTTTCTCTTTCTGCAGGTGTAGAAGCAGACTTGTGGGGTGTTGGTTTCTATTCTTTGTCCTTCCCTCTCCTAACTTCCTCCCTCTCCATTACTTTTGAAATAAACCCAAATCAATTTCTAATGAAGTGGAGCATAACAGTGAAAGCCGTAATGCTCCACCTGTGAAAGAAAACCTATCGGGCCACACCTTGGTACTCAGACCATTATGGGTCCCACAATGCCAGCCAGACAGGACACACTAAAACAAAAACACACTCATTGAAAAACCAGTAAGTTATCTTTACTGCACACTCTGAGATGACTGGTATAACCACATCCCAAACAAAATACAAGGGGAGTGCATTTCCTCAGAGCACAGCATATATTTTACAAGCAATGGAAAGAGTAAAATCGATATAAATGGTGGTAATAAACCTGTGCATCCTGTATTTAGGCTTTATTAATGGATCATGTTCTCATTTGGCACTTAAAACTTTCACCACAGTCAGAGACATGGCTGCTCTTCGACAAATATTTGCTGAAATAAATTTGCAGTCAGAACATGTAATTCATGCAAGTCTGAGTAAAGTCCCCACTAAACTCATCACAGACATGATCGTCAGCCTTCAACTAATTGATGGGAGTCGTTCTTATTCCTCATTGTGACGTTTATGCACAATGAGTGAATCAAGTTATAGATTCACGTTTGTAATTTCTGTTCATTTCCTCAAATCCAAAAGGGTTGAATTGATACAAAAAGGATTAAATACATTTACCTAATACTTAATAAACGCTCCTGCAGGTTTTGATTTTCTTTAATGACACGTTAAGGCCTGAAAACTTCTTGGTGGCTGACTGATCACACACAGCCAGCATGAAGAGGATCTGTTCAATACTCACTGGATTCAGCAGCATCCAGAACTGACGCGTGTAAATAAAAAAATAACTCTTAAGATGTTGTTTGAAGGGATTTAGTGGCCAAACGGAGAAGAGACACGTTAGCAGGTCTGTCCCCCTGTTCGACTTTAACTTGCATGATCACATTTGTTCCCAAGAAGTGAAACTGGGACATTTTCAGTTATTTGGTTTGTATTTAAGCTGCAGGTGCCACATTTTTCCAGATCAGTCCTCCTCAAGAGTATGAAACCTGGCGGTCGAGGAGACGCCCATTGAACAAACTTCAATACATCAGTTGTGTAGCATGTATTTGAGTCTGTTCATATAAGTTTGACCACATACATGTTAGGGAAAACTCTTGAGCACCTTTTTTGTCTTAGAAAAATCACTCAAGCCTCTTCATTCCAAAACTGAAAAACAAGGATTTACATAAACAACCAAAACATTAACAATATTAATTCTCTCAAGGACTTTGGTATAAACCTTGGCCGGCAACCACAGAGTCACATTTGTATATTAGCCCAATATATTTGAGGAGCATTTCCCTTGTTTGACCTCGATAGTAAAATTTCTTTATTAACTGAGCTGTGAAATATCACTATTTTAGTTCACTTTTATTTCTTTAATCACCCATCAGCTCAGTTACACTGCACCTCAGTTGTTCCTTCCTTATCAGCTTTGTTTTCTTGAGAGACTGCGAGCGTTTCCTCAGATGTCTGTAACATCGCTTTATCAGTTTGAGTCCCGGAGCTCTTGTTCTTCTTGTTGTTGTTCTTTTTTGAGCTGTATTTCTGAACAGCCTGCAGGACGTCAGCAGCCGACCAGTGGTTACGCGTGAGAGCGTCCTGCAGGGTAAAGAAGCCGTCTCTGGTCCGCCTCACTCCCTTACACACCGCCGTGCTGCGCAGCTCCAGTCCAATCTCGTGCACGACTTTGCGCAAATATTTCTGCGTTTCGTTCAGGCACTGCACCTCTGTGAAAAGGCAGAGCACGTGACGTGTCATGCGAGACAAAGGGACTGAAGAAATAAATCTTGGATTCGATATTTCTCACGCTTAGCTGAGTTTACCTAAGGTGAAGTGCGGTGGCTGGAAGCGAATGCATCGTAAGCCTGTCAAAATAGGAACCGATTTCCCGTCTGGACCCAACAAGCCTTTTACAGCCAGCTCATATGCTTCCTGTGAGTTCATGTCTACACTGGAATACCTATTGTGAGGGATAATAACAGTCATTATCTGCAGGATAATTTTGTTCCTTGCAATGGCCTAAATTATTACGCGTCGTGCAAATGAAGTTGGTTGCCTACGTTCTCAGGGCTTTCTGATTGGCTCCCTCCAGCATGGCTAGCACTCTCTCCATCTTCTCCTGAGTGATGTGATCTGATGAACAAGATCGTGTTTAAGGACAAATACAACCAAATACTATTACAGATACAGCATACATACAACACTTAATATGTGTTTAATACAAAAAATAAAGCTAATGAAAATCTGATTTCTTTACAAAAAAATACAGGACTGCCTTATGGGTTAAATTAAGAAACTATTTGCATCAAAAAAAAGTTCTTACCATAAGTGGATCGTTCCACAACTCGACTCGTGTGAGTAAAATCATGTGTTGCCATCCCAAATTCACCTTCCAGTGTGTAATCCTTAATCAGAACCAAACATTGAACTTTGCCCAAGAAGTTTAACTTAAGTACATAATTTCACGTATAAGGTAGAACAGTCAGAGGTGAGAAATTACCCTTGTGGTTTGTATCCCGTAGAGATCGTTCAGGACCTTGTTCCCATTCCCCACGGCCAAAACTGCAAGAACAGAAGCTGAATAACTGCTCTGGCATTTTCTTCAACAGATAAACTTTTGTTGTATGTATTGGGAGTAAAGTTTTACCAAGAACACCAGAAGATGAAGCATCCAGGCGGTGACCCACCCCAACTTTGAGATGCTGGAATTCAGGTCCAGTCACTAAAACATTGGAAGATGTGATTTTACAGGGGCTGCATGATGCTAGAGCTGAATATAGCAATGACATCAATTACAATTAACCCATATTTTTCTCACTCTTTTCCATCATTACACCCTCTTCTCATCTGCTGTGAGCTTTAAAGTCTCAGCCACTAAAACCAGAATACATATGGCGTACATCAAGGGTGGCCAACTTCAGTCCTGGTGAGCTTCTCTCCTGCAACTTTTAGATGCCTCCCTTCTCAAACACATCTGAATCAAATGAATGGCTTATTACCAGGGTGGTGGGATTCAGCCGTTTGAATGAGGTGAGAAAAGACGCATCCAAGAGTTGCAGGTTGGGTCAGACTTTAGAAAGGTCTTACAGTGGCAGCAATCCAGGGCCCTGATTTTTGGGGGGACCCGAAAGATTTTATTTTTTATTTTTGTATTAATAAATGTGTCTTTTGGAAAAATAGTACTTTATATAATACTCGTTAGACCCATATCCGGTGAGTTGTGTTAATAGTTTGGGGATTTTTGTGAAGAAAAACAATATTCACGCAATTCAAAATCACAAAGTTCTAGTTAACTTCAACATGGAGATGGAAGACAAGGGACATATTAAGCCTAACATGCATCAGTTCATACTGATGTGTAGGACAACTTATTAATCTGTTAAAATTTGGATTACATTTTTTTTTTCTTCTTCTTTAGAGGACAGGGAACCAAAACTGTCCCCAGCCCAGGGGCCCACATCCTTGTAAATCTGGCCCTGGCTGTAAGATATCAGCTGTCAATAATTGGTCGTGTGGTGTGCATCAAAGACAGTTAGACATAATCTAACTCACTGATTGTCTAAATATGTAACACACGACATACCCAGAGGGTGCTTGGACAGGACGGGGACAGAGACTGGCCTCAGCATGAGTCCTCCAGATGCTTTAGGTTCGTTGTTTGGGTTTGGTAAGAAGCGAACTTCATGAGTGAGAGGCGGAGCAGGTGTATCGTTCAAACCTGAGGACAACACATCCACGGGGCTCCACATGTTATCCAGCTCTACTGCAAGTTCTGATATAAAGTGACTGCGAGAAAGGACGGAGATTGTTCTCGAGACGAATCATTACAAATCTCACCTTTCAGAAGATTAGTCTCGATGGTGTCCCTCACTAGCTTCCAGTGCACTCCTGCGGGTTTGTAGACGCAGAACAGACCCTCTAACCTGTGGAACATTCGCACAGCTGGACTCCGCATGGCGACAGCGCGGATTCAGCTCATTTCACCTAAAATAAATTAAATTATTTAATACTTAGTAGCAATAAGATGTTTGTTGTCCTCAGGGCAAGCCGTCCTCACACGTGAACCTTTGCGCATGCGTACACAAAGCTGGTTGAACGTCTTGGTCGCTTGTTGTACACTGCCTCCTACTGGAGTGGATGTATGCAAAAAACTATGTGCTGACATAAAAGGTTACATATGAATTTAGAATGACTGTAGTTGGCATGGTTATTATTTAAATAAATCTTTCAGTCCTGGAAGTTGAGAAATAAGGTATTGTTGTCCGTAGAAAATACAAAATGTAAAATAAATGCCGCGTTATATCTGCTACTGCCAACAGATGGCAGCAGAAGCTCGATCGTCACAGAGTGAGGCAAATGGAGAGAAGACGAAGAGGATGAGGAAGGGAAGGATATCTAATCTCGCTTAAAAACCTGCAGGTGATCGTGGAGACTTTATTTCGGTAATGTTTAAAGTTGTGCTAAGTGTTGGTGATGCTCTAAAACACATCTTCAAAGGTTGAGCACAGGTGCAGAGAAAATTAGCTTTCTTTCGCTAGCTGCTGTTAAAAAAAATAACTACCTTATCACATATCAGGCTGGTGGAGTTGAGCTTGTTTATGTTTTGCACGTTGTTTCAAGGTCAAAGCGGGTTTTCTAGACGGGTGGTTAATTTATTAAAATTATATATTTTTTTGTTTTTCAAGGTAGACAGTCTATTCGGTATTATTACACATGAATAGGTCTGTACATGTTCAAAACAGTGAGTTAAAACTAACCTCAAGCGCACATCCAAAGGATTCAAAAGAGAAATAAGCAGAAATTTCAGCAGTTCTCTACTCTGGATAAAACATGTTAATGTTAGCACAATGTCAGGTTGGAAAGACAATAGGAATTACCTGAGAGAGGCAGTCAATGATGGGTCATTGGACCATTTATCCAGAACATTTACCTTAAAGTCAAACAGTGTTTTGGAAAAAAGATCTTAATTAGCATGTTAAATTTCATAACAGTACAACTAGAAAAGGACTGAACAAGCATCACCTGTTGGGAGGGTTCTCTTTCTTAAATATTGTTGTAAAACTTAATTTTGCATCTGGACTAAAACTGCTGTTTATACAATATTATACAGATGAATCGTTTATATGTGTAATATAAAAAGTGTATATCATTAATTGAAGTCAAAAAGTGAAACTCTTTGTACAAAAAGTATGACGACTATAGCCTATACATAACACATATATAAATACATGAGCTTATTAAAAAAGGATTTTAACATAGAAATGTTATGACCTACACAAACCTGCCATTATCCAGCAGATAGGCATTGACACAAACATCACAAAAAGTTGTTGTTAAAGTAGCTCACTGTTCAAATTTTGGTGTAAAACAAACTATGTTGTGCAACAGCAGCTCTCACTAATGCAGCTTTCAAAGGGATGTGAAGCAAAGCCTTTTCAACAGTATGGTGGATTTGTAAAGTTATCTAAGAGAATCTCCACTGCTCACCTGTTGCAGAATATTGCACCTACTAAATACTTTCATTCTGCACTCATATTCCCCAATTGTTCTTATGTAGTTTTACTCTTGCCAGACAGACATAAAAAAAAAATGAACCATGAATTATATATTATAATTTCTGGAGTTTCCTCAAGACCCAAGATGTGCTGCAGAAGTTTATTTTTGCAGAATTAACAACCAGAAATCATTTTTTAACTTATTTACATTTCACTGGAATATTTATGGGCTCCACTTTCCTTTATTTTGCTCAGTTAAGATGTGTTTTTTTCTGTCATATCTGTGCAGCTGTAATGCCAAGAGTTCCTCTGCGCTGGGTGTTGTGGGATATTAAAGACACCCTGCTGAAGGTGCGGGGGTCTGTGGGAGACCATTACTCCAAGGAGGCTGAAAGATGGGGCCTGAGCCTGCATCCTGCAGAGATCAACGCTGCTTTTCAGGAGACGTATCGGCGTTATTCCAGCAGATACCCAAACTATGGCAGCTCCCAGGGTCAGACCGGACAGACTTGGTGGATAGGAGTCATGCGAGACACTCTGGCTGAGTGCAAAGTCAATGATCCAGCTCTGCTGAACACAATGGCTAACAATCTTTACCAAGATTTCTGCAACGCAGAAAAATGGGAGGTAAGCAACATTTGGCACCTTTATGCACATAAAACAAAGTAAATAAATAAAAGTGCATTCATCCATTTTGTTAATTATTAGAATAGTCAGGCAATGCAGAAAATTCCTGAAAATGAAGAAACACGTGATCTTTTTTCCAGGTATTTCGAGACTCCAAGACGGCCCTTGAACGATGTTCCTCTCTTGGACTGAAGCTGGGCGTCGTGTCTAACTTTGACAATCGCCTCGAAACGATTTTACGCAGCTGCGGGCTGCTGTCGAGCTTTAGCTTTGTGGTTACATCGGAGGAGGCCGGCGTGGCGAAGCCCAGCCCGGCCATCTTTCATCAGGCCCTCCAGAAATGTGGCACATCCGCTGACAGAGTGGCTCATGTTGGGGACCACTATGTGTATGATTACCTCGCATCTCGCTCTGTGGGAATCCACGGCTTCCTTTTAGACAGAGACAACTCGCACAAAGAAGGCGCTGTTCCTCAGGAACACCGGGTTGTGACATTGGATGAGCTGCCGTCACGCCTTCAGGACCTTATGATCGAATGACGCAAGAAAAAATCTGCACATCCAATTAGGCCTGTCACAAAACTAACTTCGCTAATTTGTCTCAGTAATGATCGCGATAAATGATAAAGTTGCTGTTTTTGAGACCCTTTTCAAGAAACATATTGATAATAAAAAATTATAATGCAAATTTGCCTTTTTGAGGGCCAGTAAACAGTAAAGTTTAACACTGGAACTTAAAGACATTTTAAATATCTAACTTAAAACAACCCAAAACATTAAAATAAAAATAAAAAAAACACACTCAGCCGAAACCATAAAAAAATGGATTACGACGTCTCTATAAACAAATTTTCTCCTTAAAAAAATTCTTAATCATCAGAATATAATTTATTGAACTCATTTTAATTTGTCATGCAATTAATTAATACGAGTCAGTTGGGAGTTAATATCCATGTTGGGCTTTGTGAATCCAAGTGTTTCTTCACTAATGTGAACTCTGACAGATTCTCTTGCAGCAGTGATATATAAATGAAATGTACAGTATGTGTTCATGGGTTACGCCGCCAGTACAGATGTTTATATTCAATAATCTATGTCCCAAAAATGATTATTTGCCTATATGGTTATAACACACTGTGGCCATTAAAATGCAAGGGTCATATTGAAAATGAACCTAAAGGACAAATAAATGTAAACATTTTTTGCAAATGGTTCATTCTTTATTTACTTGATTTCAAAATAATAGTTCTTTGAAAATGTTTTGCAACCTGGCTGAAAGTGAGAAACTAATTGCCTCCTAAACCCAATAACTGATAATGATACCGTTGGCAGCATCACCATCCATAAAGTGTTTCTGATAACTGGGAATGAGTGATATTGGGTCCCATCTTTTATTGCAAGATTGCTAACATTCAGTTTTAATGGAGAGTTTTCCAGTTTGAATGGCCTGTTTAAGGTGATGCTGCAGTATTTCAACCTTAGCTAACCTTAACTAGGTCACTCCTAAATATCCTTTAGATTGTTTTGAGCCATTCAGAGACTGACTTTCTGGTGTTTTTGCAAAATCATAAATTATTTTCATTATCTGCAAATTTTACAAGTCTGGTCGCTGCCAGACTTGCCCTTAAAGCAAGCAGGCTGAAACACAACGAAACGAAGACGCATCAAACTTCACTTCCCTCGGTTACGGTCGGTGTCGTGGCAGATAGTTCCTCGTACCGACCCAGGTTCTGTTCGAGGTTTCTTCCTGTTTAAAGGGAAGCTTTTTCCTCTCCACTGTCACCACATGCATGCTAGGTATGAGGGATTACTGTAAGTGTAACGTTGACGACTCAATGCAAGCAATTTTTGGCTCGCCCTACATGCTTGTCCAGGAGGAGTGAATGCTGCAAGTCAATGACTCGATGCAATCTGCTGGGTTTCCAAAGATGGAAAACTCTTTTAGCTAACGGCACTGATTGATGCGTTAGATCAATTGGAATGCATGTATTGTAAGTTTGTGGTGCAAAAATAAGAAAAAAGTGCAAAAATAAGAAAAAAAAAGGGGTTTTATAGTGGCCTATTTAAAGTCCAGACTTAAATCCAGTTAAGATAACGAACACAAACAAACACACTCTTACTCATAGTGTCAGGTCTAATTTTATAGATTTCACTATTGATAAATTCTTACATTAAAATCTGATGGTCTGAAACATTTAAATGTGGCAAAAAACAAAAAAAAAAATCATTACTGGGGCAAATCATTTTTCACAGGACAGGAGAAAATACGTTTGTTAGAAATGAGTGAAACATTTTGGTTTATAAGAAACTTTCGCCTCTTGCATTTGTTACTTCTCTGTCACTTCTTCCGTGTCTCTTAGGATCAGTTACCACCCCAGCAAAATCACGTCTCCAGCAGGACAACAGAGTGAACTGATCCTTTAACTGAAGCTGCACGGCTTTGATCGTTCCCAGTGATTCATTGCAGAGCTAAGCAGCAAGAAGAGGGCAGGGTTTCTTAACCCTAATGCCTTTGTAAATACTCTTTATTTCAAACCATCTGTCCAGAACCAGAAACCGGAGATGTTGGTGTGGGGAAAAGGAGACCTCAGGGGAGATGGAATCCAAAGCATAACTTTGTCTTTTTACAGAAATGACAGCTTGGCACTTGTTGGAAAAAACTAAAGAGTTGACTGAATTTCATGAGCTACACAAAAACCACAACAATCAAGTAGCCTCCCAGCTTTTTTTGATAATTGTTTGATTCTCACCAATTCTTTGTCTTAATTTGTTTCCATATCAATGAGCAGCTTTTGTCAAAGCATTTTGTTTATCTTGAGGACTGCAACCAGAAGAGCTGCTTAATTCAAAGCTGGTTTAGAAGCTCAGCCAGACGGCTCTAAAGAGCTCCGTCGAAATCCAATTGGTGACATAATGGGATTTCAAAACGAAGCTGCTCCGGCGAACGCCAACATGGAAGAGTGGGCGGGTATGCAGCCTGGTAATAAGAGGGAGCAAGCCAACCTGACGCACAATCAGAGCCAAGAACAAATGCTTTAATGGGAGCGGGTGCAGATCATGTGAAGCCAGGGGCTGAAACGGTTCTCTCTGCTATAAAAGCACTCAGAACTTTGGCCCGTTGTTGAAATGTGCCTGAGGGTCCAGGGTTCTGCTTCAACATTTCCGCCTCTTAAAATATTGAAAGGAAGAGACAAGCATTGAAAAACTGGAGTATGTTGAGGGAGATTTTAAAAAAATAAAGAAAAGAGCTTCAGAAGTTAAAAAAAGAGTCACGTGATGAAAGATGGAGTAGAGATTTTCAGTGGCTCGATCCTGTTAAACTAAAACCTTGTTACATTTTAACGCTTTTTCTACCTTTAGGGTGATATTCTGTGCAATTCAAGTTGACAACCTTTTGAACAAAATCCAATAAGCTGGTCAATTCTTTTCAAAACTTTCAAAGTGCAACTCTTATAAGATCTTCCAGGAATGTACTTCCTTTAATTAGAGTAGGGTTCTGCCGTGTTTACAAACCAAAGAGCCATTTTTCTCCCCTCAGTTCAGCTAGATAAAACTTGTCTTGATCTGCAAAAGTTACATTTGTGAAAAGAGAACTTAATTTTTAAAAATATCTACAATAGGAAATGTGTGGTCATTTTTAAGGAACCACCATTACAACATAAAACATTTGCAAAAAAGAAAAAAAAGAAAGAATTAACATTTTCTCAATGGGAAGTTGATGTAAGAGGAAAATTAAACAAAAAATATCCACAAAAAAAACAATTATTAATATTTATGTGTAATGCAGGAATTATTCCACACAAAAAAAAACTAAAATAGCTGCTAGAGGTGCATGTTACATTTATATCTTAGAAAAATTTGTTGGTTCTGCACTGTTTCAGCCAAATTACGGAAGAGACATAGTGGAAGGTCAAAGGGCAGTTCAGCTCCAGAGTTACAGGTAGCAGAGATCTCAACTAGAACCAGTTTGCACAGAGACCCCAACAAAAGATCTCACTGTACAAAGGTATCATCAGGAGAAGAAGAAACAATTTCACAGCCTCATCTATAAGACACTGTAAAACTGCAATCAGTAACTGAAGAAAATGTGGAAAAAGTGAGAAAAGAGAAAGTGGATGTTTTTCCAAAATTAATAAAAAGGAGGAGGCTGAAAAAAGTTTTTGTTTCGAAGAAAAAAAAAATCTATATTGTGGATAAAATTTCTCAAAAACTTGATGGAGAATCATGCTTCAATGAAACCAGATTTAGGAGCTTTTTAATACTGTAGCTGAACACGATGTTTTTCCTCAAATGTTCTGCCTCATTTACCCAGAGGTGGGAGCTCAGTTAAACTTCAGCCTAATGTAAAACATCCCAATTATCTTGCAAGTGATAAGTGGTCTGGTCTGCTGGCAAACAGGCTGTCCAGTAAACCAAAAGAGAGCAGGTGAACTAACAGGAGCCAGGCTGCTGCTTGCCTCAATCTCACAAATTTATGTTAAAATCTTTCAGATTTTGACAAAGTTAAAACAAAAACATGAAGTCTGCAAAAAAAAAAAAAAAAAAATGGCTGCTGCTCCATTGTTTATTTTTGTTGTGAACAAGAAGGTTCAACTCCACCAATCAATGACCTGAGTTTTCTTCTTCATGCCTCTTAGCTTTCTGCTAGGTGCTCCTTTGAGGGCAGCTTATGTAGCTGCTTTACGTTATACTGACGGTTTGACCTGCTTTCACAACTGCTGTGTCGCTAAAAGCAAATAAAGGATTGAAGTTTTTCTGTATTCGCTGACCAACATTCAACACAGGAAATGAACAAACATCCAAACTGAAACGTGGTGGTGGGAGCTTCATGCTCACGACTTTTGATCCAACACCGTGTGGTTTCTGCTAGATACCTGGGTTTTCATTTTCAGCATTACAGTGAGACCAAGCACAGATCAAACTAAAGTAAAAAAAAAAAAGTTAAAAATCGAATGACCAAGTCTCCCTAAAGAGAGCTGTGGATAAGAGAGATCCTCACAATTTGGTATGGATTACTTTTGTGAGATTAATGAATCAAATATTGATAAGTGAAGATATTATGTGCTGATAGACTATGACCAAACACCACCAAATGCTGAAACTGAATTAAAAGGTGCTTCAACAAGGTATTAAACAGATTTCACATTTTCTTCTTAACTTTTAGCACTTTCTTTTACCAGATTTGATTTTAAAGTTGAATTCTACAGTAAATGGGATTTTAACAGCAGTGTGTGTTAAAACTGTACCGATATAAAATACACACAGACAAACACTTTCATTTTTAATCTGTCATTGGAAAGCAAACAAATAAGTGAGGCTTTCCAGTTGTGACAACAAAAATCCAACCAGGTAAAGTTACAACACATTTTAGATCTTTCTAATAATATATTAGACTTATTTGCTTTGTTTTTGACACGTGAAAAAAAAATTATATCTTGTAAACAAAAAAGTTTGTCATCTGAGTTTTTTTTTTTTTTCTTTTTGGCATACAGATACCAGAACATTCGTTGTACAATCTGTTTCCCCTCGCCCCCCACACACACACACACACAAAGCACAAACTCAGGCATGCCAGCATTATAAATTCCTTCAAAAAGTTCTTCAAGCATTCTGAGGCTTTTCTCTTTTAAAAAAAATATATATATCAAAGTAGAGCCAAAACCGTAACACACCGCTTTTCTTCTAGATGACTCCACGCATGCATCCCCAGATGATGAGTACAAACTGTGCTTGTTCGGTGCTCATTCAGGCAGAATTAGTGGTTTTATTTTGGCATCTCCACATGTGGATGCTACCATAAAGCAACGTGCAGTGTGTAAAGTTTATATTTACAAAAAGAGCAAGAAAACTTAAAAAAAGTGCACCTTTCTAAAAAAAAATAACTAAAAAATTAGCATAGAGAACAAAAAATGTGACCACCCAGGATGCGCATACGTTGGTACCGTTACAGATTGCAAATCTGAGAAAAGCACTCAACAGCTCAGGAATTAAAATTAACCGACAGCTTCAATGCAGGAATTTACGATTTTCCTCCAAAGTTTATCAGAGCAACTTTATGTTGCAGATCCCCGTTTTATAAAAGCTAAAGTCCAGAAAATGTGACGTCAGTCAGACCAGTTAAACAATTCCTACTTCTATCCGGTGAAGTGAGTTCCTTCTTTTATAAAAAACAGACACTAAAACATGTTTAAAGCATCAGTTTCCCCCCACACCAAAAGTTACTAAAAACGTCCTTCGTGCGCAACGACTTCTGAGGAAAAACGTGCAAAGACAATTAAAAAAAACAAAAGATAAAAATAGGAACTGTGGTCTTCTCAGTTATGAGAAAAGCTGATGGTCATCCTGAAGCCATTCGTTAAAAATGGTTGAATATTTAGCAGTCAGTTGAGTTGATGTCCTCTGGGTCGTCCAGAAACAGTAATCGGGGCATAGAGCTCTTTTCCAGGCGTGATTTGAGGTCCAAACAGACTGACGCAGTTCTGAGTGTGTATCCACTGAAAGTGAGAGCGAGGCGCACGCGTCCATCGTTTTCTGCAGTCCGAAAGCCACGGTCAGTCGGTGTGGTGCAGATTGGGGGAGGAATATACTTGAGCATTTTCACTTCCCACATGAAAAGCTCCAACTCAGTCATATTGAAGAGGGCAGCACTTTACCTCTGCTGTTCTTGGATCGTCTTAGAAGAATCTCCAGGGTCAGAGGCGCCGCACAGAAACACACAATGTTTCAAGCAGCGTCTCGTCAAACCACTGAAAGTTATATAGAAACAATAGTGTTATCAAAAATTGCCTGTGTTCAATTGCAATGATTCTTGATGAGGACACAAAATACATAAATAACAAAAAAATAATAATCATTTCGTGCATAAATTAGTGACAAATTCTCTTGGAGCAATATTTGGATAAACCAACTACACAACAAAAAAAAAGTCACAGGAGTTGTGATCAGTTAGCCAAGTTATAAAAAAAATAATCTAAAGGATTTTATGTGATAGACCAACATGGAATTAAAAGATTACACAATTTCAAGTTATTTTACATATATAAATTTAGGGAAGTGTGACGTCGATTTGTTTTCAGTCCCCCGGTGTGTAAATCTGACCTCTGTTGTACTCCGTCTTCATGATGCCGTTTGTTCACTGAGGTTTTCTAACAAACCTCTGATGCCTTCAGAGAACAGAGTCAATTACACACAGAAATCGCCCAACACCACCATGTGATTTCTGAGAGTAATTTATTGCACTAGATGTCAGTTCTGAAAATGTAGAAGATACTTTTAGATTTTTATTTGTATGAAAACTGGAAACCTTGATCAGTTTTCATTCCATTTAAAAGTCAGACGTTACTCTAAGCTGGTCTATGAGAAAAGCTTGAAGAAAATAAAATCGATTCGAGCCTCTGGATTTGATTTGGCTGATATCAGTGGATGACTTGTGCAAGGCAGAATGTCTGAACTCTCTATACCAATGACTTTTTGCTGAAGGAAAGTTGGTTATGGTCATCACATATAAAACAAAATTTGGATCACCAACTCTTTCTGACATTAAAAAAATGAATGAGAGAAAGTGGAACCTACAAGAGGATAAATTCTTGAGGTGAATTTTACAACACAAGGTTGAACAGGTGCCTTTGTTCTTAAACTATAGTTGTGCAAAAATAAATATTTGGTTAAATGCATGACCAATGTTTGGCTACGGTGAGGAATTTAACTGCTGAGGTTTAGTACAGATGGTTTGCTTTCTGTGGCCAGTTTATCAGAAACTGATCTTACAGGCAGAACAGAGTAACGAAGTTTGGAGAATCAGGAAGAAGTTACTTCTCCTCCATGCACTAGAGGATCTAAGAGCAAACTCTGCCCATCTCAAAACAGCTAAAACTAACATTTCAAAGCTAAATTATCAATTTTTCACACTCCGTCTCCTCAGCTAGGATCATTTGCCTTACACCACGACCGTTTTCTCAACCTCAAAAACACGGTGTTGTAACTGCATTCACAGCGGCTGCCAATATATCCGATCTCTAATGAGCTAAGTCCGCCGGGAGTTGATCCGTCTCTTTCAAACCAGTAGTTCTTACTCTGTATAATCCGGCTCATCGAGGCATCCTATTATCTTCCCGGAAAAAGGTATTGTGTGTTTGCTTTCGTAATCACTCTGATTTAGTTTCTACAAGTGTTGTTTTGGGATTAGATCGAAGTGAAGAGTCAAAGCTAAGCGGTGGCATCAGTGCAACACAATCACAGCTGGGCATAACGTCCTAATATTTAGAGATATTTTGATTCCTAAAGTCAAGACAATTCGCTCTATAGGGGCATGAAGGGACTAATCCAGAAAATAAAACAAAACTAGAAACCAACACAGCACAGTCAGCTCGTGATCTTGAGAGAAACAACAGCAAATGAATATTTTAAGTCATTCTCAGCTTCTTTGCATAAATATTCAGAATTGGAAAAGCACTAAGAAATTGTCTGCATTGAGATCATGTGAACATTTTTTTTTTTGTAATGACCAAATAATCCTATAAGCCTTATTTAAAAGATGATGTGATTGTGTAAAGAAACGTGTGACATTAGATGTACTATAAAATACAAACATACTTATTCCTAATAACGCTCACGAGTCTTCATAATGAAGGTGATTAAAACTATAGACAAGGAATGATTAGGTAAACAGTCAATCAGGCAGCTGGTGCTGATTGCCTCAGGAAACCTGTTTCCATAAGTTGATTTTTTTTTTTTAGCCTAAAGAAATATTTAACATTTCATTGGATACATTCAACTGCTGGCTGTAAACTCTAATAAAAATTACACACTCAACTAATACTCAAGAAATCTGAGCTTCAACACATTTTTTTTATCCAACACAGCAAAGAAAGAAAGGGAAGTACCACTCTCTGGTGGATAGCATGTCGCTCCGTGCTTTTCTGCCATGTAGAGATGCGCTCGGCTCCGCCTCCGACAGTCCTCCCTCCACCAGCAGCTGAACGAGAGAGACAGTAGAAACGCTGAAGTAGCGGCCATGCAGAGATGCACATGGCAAAGGTGGCCTAAAATTTTAAACGCATCATGCAGGCGACTTACTGCAAGAAGGAACACAACACCATGATGAGGACGCATCCAATCACGCACAGCACGAGCACTGTGGCCACAGCCTGCTTTCTGTGGTTGGTTGCTACTACAGCCAGCAGGTCTGCATGCTCACACCTCATCCCAACAAAGCCTGGGTGACACCTGCAACGAGGACAGAAAGCCGAAACGGATGTCAGGAGGTCCTGGTTTTTATACAAGTCCTCCTACAGCAGGTTCACTGGCTGAATGGCAAAACCTCCAATAACAGGCAGGATGTGGAAAGCAATAAATTAATCCCCGCCAGTAAGTAAATAAATAAATAAAACCAAGACGAAACTGTTTAAAACATCTGGAAACACAACGGGTCATATGTAATGTAGCCAGGAGCTGTTATTTCTAACAACATGGAACAAATAAGTTAAAATAAACCTGTAAATGTACTTTGTAAATATATTTAAAACTAAAAGACATTAATAAAAATAAACTGTGGGGTAATAAAACATAAATCAAGTTATGTGCATTTCAAAAATGTCTCTAAGACGATCTGACATCATAAAAATGTGCATAAACAACACTTGAGATCAACCAGCCACACAATGGACTCGGCCAATGTTCCCCTGAAAAGCTGGAAATCATGAAAACTAAGAAATCTCACCATGTTTGGTGTGTGATGCACTTCTATTGAGTCAAACTTAGATAAAGGTTTGACTCAAGACCCTTCTAGCGAGGGTCTAGAAGGTTAAATAGCTGTGATGCAAACATGAGGATATTCTTGAAATTCCTTTATTGTGTTACGTTCAAAACTACCATCTCTATTAGAACCCACAGCATTATTTTCTCTATCTGTAAAAGCACTTTGGATAAAAAAAAAAAAGGAAAAGTAATCAGAGCGGTCAAAATCAGCAGGTCAAACCTAAAGAGCCCAGAAATTAATACTGACTAAAAATATTAACATCTCTAAACAATATAAGATGCAATTAAATAACATAAGCAAGAAAATATAACCTTAGTAAGATTAAAATATGTCAATAGAAACAACAAAAACTAAAAAGATCTTTCTGGAGTTTACTTTTAAAAACACACAGCCATCTTCAAAACATTAAACCATACTGACAATTCAAAGCCTAAACAATGTGTTTTATCACCAATTTAGAAGATTCAAAAACCTGCAACCAGAAATTGTGGTAAGAATACGAAAACTCCCTGTGCTTAGCCAACAACTAACGCATCAATGTGTTATTGCTGCAGTTTATGTAGAATTTTATTACTGCTAAGTTTGACTAAATCAATCGACTTATTTGTGATTTTTCTTGGCAATGCAAACTAAAAGCATGCACCATAAAACTAACTCCAGCTTTCCAGCACCATCAGCTTTAGATCTTAAGATTGCACTAATGTCTCAGCTGGCAGATGGCAACACTTTGCTCCAACAGCATGCAGAGCTGCAGGGAGCTTCCACAGGCAAAAAAAAAAAAAGAAAAACACAATCTAAAGCAATCACAACAATTGAGTAAGTCAGACACATCTGATCTGAAAACGAAAACGTATGTCTTACAGGTTTCACTTCCAAGAACAACTTTGTTGACTTCAGGTCAGGAGTCACAGCAGAATTTGACAAGCAGGATTTTTGATAATAATCTGATAACTTACACACATGCAGGCGTCTCCTCCAGGATCAGGAAGCGGCAGGTGCCATGAAAGCAGAAATGCCGATGAGAGTCAGGACAGTCATCGAAGTGAGACCGAACAGCCGCAGCCACAAACTCTGTGAGGGAAAACAGTGTCTATTTTAAAATGTAAAGACTGTTTGAGCAAAAATGCAATACAATGTCAATACATCATCTAATAAATTAAAACATCACTAAAGACCGGTATCCCCACAAAACTGATGCGATTCATCTCAACCTGTAGCTACGGATGCAACACGGTAAACAAAATAACCCTGCTGAGGACAGAGAGAGTCTCTAACCTCTGTCCAGATGTCACAGCAGCAACTGGAGCACATAGAGAGATGCAGTGAAGCCTTTATGCTTTAGATGTCAACTTAAATTGTTTTTCTCCAGGTCACTTCAAAATGTTGTTACAGAACCAGACATCTAAGATGACTGCTGGTGTCTCCAGAGAAATCAGAAGCACAAGATCATGCTAAGCAGTTAAGGCTCAAATAACAGCATAGCATGCTCCTGTAAAGGGGTGTAAAGGGAAGCATGCTATGCTGTTATTTATATACTTTATATATAAGCATATATATACTTTATGTTATTTATGTTGTTTTGGCACTTTAAAAATTCAGAAATCTTTAAGAATAACTTGTGATTAGTCATAACTTTCGGTATTGATTGGAAATGAGTCAAACTTTGACAGTGCATCTCTGTTTTGCACACTGGAATTACTGCAGGTTTAAAAATTGTTCATGAAGACGGCCTCAGTCCTGAGACTGAGACCAAAGTGATTTCTGGGAAACATCTAAATGATTTGTTTAATTTAAAAAAAAAGAAAAAAAGAATCGGATCATTCCGATTCTTTTCTGGTTGGTTGATCAGTTCCTCATGACTCTGAATCCTCCACAGGTGAGTTTAGAAACACAAACCAAACTGGGTTCCATCAAGACATGCCAGACCAGGTCAAAACAGATAGATCATCAGTTTGGACACCCTACGTTACATTTGTCTATTTTTATGCAATATTCTGGCAGAATCCTTTGATTTGACAAGCTATGCAGCAAAGCTACTTGTCGTCAAAAATGAATCATGTAGGTGATCCAAAGATGTGACCACTCAGCTGTCCAGCAGCCTGTACCAGAACTGAAAACCTCCCTTCCTCGGAACAACCTTCTGGCTATTTCAAAACAACCGTTTAGCTAAAATTTTCCCCCTTAGTCAAGTCAAAAGGAGGAGCGAGTCAGAACCACGCAAATTGATTCTATAAATTCTGTCAATGTTCAATTGACACCAAAGCAAAGCATTTAATTTGTTCTATTGTGGCATTTTTATTCCCGAAACCTGATGGAGCATGGCCGGTTCTGAGTCTTCCTTATACCTTCTCTTATTTTTCCAGTCGCTTCATAGATTAAAGTTAAGTATCAAACCTAGAACAAGCTCATAATATTCATTTCTTCACACTAATGGTCTTTATTACCCATTTATTTATGTGTTTATTTTGCTTTATAAATCACAACTAGAACAATAAATGCGTCTTGATCATGAAAGATTATTTCTCACTGATTATTTTAAATAAACATTTAAATTAAAAGTTATTAGTCTCCCCACTGAATATGACAACACTTTAAGCCTGATAAATGTGCACAGTATCTTGTTGCTGACTGATTTTAATATGGAAATCTCTCAATGTAAAGGAAAAAAAAAATAATTCTCCAAATCCATATTCGATAAATCATCTGACTGGTTAATGAATATTAAAAAAATTTATTCTCTTTAATGTAAACTACAGATTTCTCACAGCCACCGACTTTTTAAGCTACAGCAATCTGACAAAGTGAGCCACAACACCAACCAAGAACCCCCAAAAGACAGGAGCTGAAGAGGTTATGATTTGCCAAAGAACCTGCTGACTGGCCAAGAGACAAACTGTGTAACATTTTATGAAATGTTGAAAGCAAGATTGTTCTTTTGGGATCCAAAAACTGCAGACAAATTCCTTATACAAGCATCATATTATGACGTTGGGTCTATTAATCACATAGATAAAGGATGAGTTTGAATGCATTAAAACACTCAAAAAGGTCATGTTGCCTTTTACTAAAGAAACAACCTCAAACGCACAACTAAGCGAGCAGCATCTTGGTTCCAAATAAGCAAAATCAAAGTTAGAGAGTGGCCACCCCAAACAAACACTAGACCTCAGACTCATAGAAAACTTGTAGGGCGACAACAAACATGCCGTTTAAGGTAGAAGCAAGAAACGTGCAGACAGACTGCAGCCTGATTGCCCTGGGCTGCAACACCTGTATGAACACAGGCAGAAGTTAGACGACTCCACGCAACCTTTCAGATGTGAAGAACCTCTCAGTGGTACCTGCTGTGGTTAGCTTAAGGACTGCCAGGGAAGCTAACTTCAGGTTTTACAGTAAAATGTTTTGGTTTGTAAAGAAACGTGTAGAAATTGCTTCTTTTTTTTTTTTTTTTAGACAACTTGATAACTTTCCTCCTCTCACATTCTGTAAAATGGGTACAGATTTAATATCTCTTTGTTTTGATTTACAATAAGCTGTCAATGTTACCAATGCTTCTGTCTGCAGGTAAATTAAAGCTTTTTATTAATGTCACATACTGTTTTTATTTCTTCTTTAATTATGTAAAGCACCTTGAAATGCCTTGCTGCTGAAATGTGCTATACAAATAAAATTTGATTTATTGATTGATATTAAAAAAATATGACTTCACATACAATTTTAACCCTTAACTGTCACCCCAAAACATCTACAGGTTATGAGGATACCAGTGTCCAGTTAAAGGGTTTTAAAACACACTTTGAACACAATTGTTTTTATATTTGTGTGCGTTTTCACCCCCCACTCCAATGGGGGAAAAACCCAGAAAGGCAACACTGTACAACAAACTAATTTAGTTTACTTAAAAATAGGCCAGTACTCACAACATAGTACCGATAAATGACATAAATCTAAAAATAACAAAAGGTTGGTAGAGGCCTGAAACGGAGACTCGTACTAAAGCCGACACCCACGCCACCAACGGTAAGGCCGCTAAGCCTTTTCTTCCATGATGTGCTGGATTACACCTCGGAGCCACAATTACAGCCGAAGAAAACTCCTGGTGAGAGGACAGACAAAAACCTCTGTCCATCAACCCGCGTCGGGATCTTAGAAAGTGAACATCCCTGCAGCAACAGCAGCTGCGTTTCTTTTTTTTTTTTTTTAAATAAAAATCTCAATTTACACCCTGACGGACAAAAAAAAAACCAAAAAAACAAAAAAAACATGCACCAGAGCGAACAAATAAACACCCAGATAAAACAGAGCATTTCTCACACGTAAGCAGTACATGTCACACAAATTCCTCAGTCGCTGTCGCAAACAAACAAAAAGTGTTTCTCAAGCACCCGAGACAGATGCCACAGTGTGGCTTTCAGGGTGACAAGGAGGATGGACATGCAGACAGATAGCTGCATTACAGACCTCGTCACACTCTCCATTCCAACGGTAAATGGGAGTTTGGATCGCAGCCTGCATGCATTGTCTCCATCCTTCAGACTCCATGAAAGCACTCTGTTGTCCTGCAGGCATCTGCCTACCAAGCCCTCTCTCTTTCCATGTGATTTTGGCAGATGATAACCAGGGTGGGGGTAAGGGGGAGCTGACACAAAACACCAGCTCTTAAGGGAAAGTCATTTGCTTTTCACATAATAATTCAATACTGTAGCACCAGCACTGGGGAAGAAGCTGAGAATACAGCTCATTATTGTTGATTTGTCATAATTGCTGCCCTGAGGATCAGTTATCAGCCACACTGTGCCCATAATGGAAACGGCAGTGTGGATCTGTCCTGGGGAAGCAGCACGGCTGTGAGAGGAGGAATGAAACATACTTTTAACTGGACGTTTGCTGGTCGTTGCGGCAGATCTTCTGGTTGTCGAGGTTGTGCTGCTGATGGTTGTGGAGGAGCCACTTGTTGGGCTGCGAGAAGCAGCAGCAGCAGCAGAGGTATTAAGACTGACTGCAGCATCTGTGGCTGTTGAATTTGTTTGCTCTGATGTAAAAAGAGAACCTGGGAACAAAATGCAAAGATATAAAGTAAATAAAGTCCTACGAAAGCTAAAAAAAAAAAAAAAAAGAGAGAGAGAGAGAGAAAAGACTGCTTTTTTGCACTTTTACAATTACTCAACTTACTTCTACTTGTAAGAAAGTTAGCTGTGCTTGTTCCTTTGCCACTAGTGGTCAAAGAGTTGCTACTGGATGCATCTGGAGCAGAGGTGGCGAGTGTCTCGATGGAACCATTCGCTTCAATCACAGCTGAACCGCTCGGACCTGCTCCAAATGTAAAGAAGGAACCTGCACAAGGGAATACAAGTGTTTTTAAGCACAACTTGTACACCTTTCCTCTGAGAAAGAAAAAAGAACAATCTCTATATGCATTTGTATTTAGCCCTCCTGAACCAATAATTTATAGATCCACTTAAAACGCTGCAATTTTTATCCATTTCTAAACGGCTCCAACTCAGTGAGATTGGACAGAGAGGGCCTGTGAATGTTATTTTTAAGTCTTGCCACAAATTCCCAATTGGATATGGGTCTAAACTCTTTCACAAAGACCATCCCAGCTCATCAATATGCTTTTAACTGGACGTTTAAAGCCAGAGCTAAACTGCTCCATTTTATCAGCTCTGGCTGAAAGTTTATGGTTCTTGTCCTGCTGGAAAGTGAAAGTTTGAAGAAGTTCTTCTCTAGAAAAAAAGGTTCCACTTTTGTCTCATCAGTCCACATGTTTTCCTCACAGACTTGGTGATCATCAAGATGTCTTTGGCAAATGTGAGACAGGACAAAGTAAGAACTCCACAGAGTTTGAATGACACCTTAAATATATATTTTTTAAAATCTACGTAAAAAAAATTTAATTGCAACGTTTCTGTTAAACAAATGCAAGGTCTGAAGAAAAACATAAAATCAGTCATATTTACCTATGACAATGTGACCTTTAGCTTTACCTTTTTACCAAACAGGTTGACAGGGTCAAACATCCACTAAAAGGATGAGACCGAGGCTCTATAAATACACAGCAGGCCCAGTGACGACAAGAAAAACTGAAACAGCAAAATGTCATTTTAATTAAAATAGAAGTGCATTAAATATTGATCTCAGATTACTACTTAATTGGTATTAAAACTGTATTTTACCGTCAAACCTGCTTGCCACACAAGTTGTTTATTTTTTTAAAAAAAAAACAGTTATCTAAAATAAAACATTTCATCTCAAACGTCGATCAAAGACTCACCGCTTATGAGAAAAATAGCATCCCACAAAATCCGAGTCATTGTGCCGGCTGAGGGATCTGAAGAGCGGCTTCAGAGAAATGCGGGCGCGTTGGAGAACCACATGAGAGGTGCAGCAGCAGAAACAGCAGCGATTATTTTAATCCGGGAATCCTTGAGCTACAGCCGCCGACCACTGTCAAACACAAGCATCTAATCCGCTGGGTAGAAGGAAAAACAATAGATAAAGTGGTTTTGAAGCAACTACAGCCGAGTTTTCCGTATCTTCCCTCCTGGATGCCACAGCCTTTCACTTGGCGCTGCTGCTCAATTGAGGAAACTCGCGTAATCCTGTCAGAGCAGACCAATTAGAGACAGATGGGGGAGGGGGAGAAGAGGTCTCACTCTGACCTCAATATCACTCGCTTTGTGTTGGCTTGTTTAATATGTAATAAATATAAATTATACCGTGTGACACCTCACCTTAGTAACACTGTTACCTGAATTATGAATTATTAATGTCACTCAGTGGGAACGTTCAAGTCAGCAGGTAGAAAAAAGAAATGTTTAATTATTAATAACAGTCTACTCAGTGTAACTGAATACAATCATTTCAAATGTGCAAACTTATAGCAACAAAAAAAAAGAAGAAATGCAAAAATGTGCAAATAATAGCAGGGATGTAAATAACCTACTGAGTTTATTGTGAGTTGTGATGTTAGAGTATTACAGCAGGGAGGAAGGACCTACCATAATGCTCCTTTGTGAATCTCGGATGGTGCAGTCAGAAGGAGGCCCACAGTTCTGTTCCAGCTGCAGGCATGAGACGGAAGAAATGGTAAGAATATCCACTTCTGAACAAATTCTGCAAAAACGGAGCAATACAAAAACAATTACACTAGTTATTAAATAACTTTATCCCTGCTAAAAGTTACCAAACATTCAACAATTTTGAAGGTTTGTACTGTTCAAATGTCAGTTCTGTTACTTTATGTCACTGTTTTCACCATGGAAAGAAATAAATACACAACAGTTGTTCCCCAAATGTTGGGAAGGTTGTTTTTTTTTTTAGATCAGTCTTGAATGCAATTTACCAAAAATATTCACTTTTATGCATTGTTTGTTTTTGAGCACAATCTGATTTAAAAAGAACTTCCCTCTTGACTCATCAATAAGTACAAAATGTACACTTAAAAATGCTCTAAAGGTACAGATTAATATTTTTTCAGCTTTTCTAGGTTAAATCTTGATCAAACTTCCAAACACTGAATAATTATCAGAGCTTTTGTCCTTCAAATGTTACTTTTATTACACGATGCTAAAGAAAACACTTAAAAAATGTTTTGTTTTTTTCTTATAACAAATCTGAGAAAAAAAATGCCCCATTGACTTTTACTGAAACTACAATCCTCTAATCCCCACAGCTGTTTCAGAATAATATTCTGATAAATATGATATATTATAATCATACATCACAAGCTATTAGGGTTTTATTTTTGAGAAAAGTAGTACATTTTGTCTGTGTAATTTTACTGTGATATTTACCGATATACCAAACCAGAAAGTAGACTGTCTATTGTTTTAACTTCTGATTGAGATAAATCTGTTGCTAAGTGACAGAGTCAATTACTTTATAGAAAGCAAGCAATAATTTAATCACCAGTAAAGTGGCTGTAGGGATAAGGGAAACACCGTGGATTATGTTTAGAATCAGAGATTAGAAAGGCACAAACAAATAAAAACGTTGTTACAGTTTATTCTCAGATGCCAAGAAAGCTTAAGACCTGGTGCTCAAAGAAGGGCATTTTATTGAAAATGATGGACGGATGGACAGATGTTAAGGTTTTGTGTTCCGTGTTTTGATGCAGTGTCTGGGTTGACCAGTTTTTTTCTCCAAAACCAGGAAACCCCGATCTTGACGTAGCTCCACTGTGGTCGTACAACCTGTCTTCTTTTCTTCTGTTTCTCCTTTCACTTCTCAGTATTTCAGATGATTTGTTTTCCCACCAACTTTAGGCTGAACTTTAATCCTGCGCTCCTTCTGTTCAGTCATCTGTCCAACAGATTTGCTGATAATAATTAAATCTTCTGGCCAGAATCCGCTGAAATGTGGATTTTTGAACATTCCAACAATTATAAAATTATATAGACTGGGCTCTCAGGACCTGAATTTACTCAGCAAAGGATGAATGTTGACAATATGTATTTTAGTAAAATGAATAAGATAAAAACTGATAGCACCAGTAGCTACAGTAATGTTCCCATTAGAGACAGATGGTTCTCCCTGTTTAACGCAGAAGTAAAACATTTTACTTGTAGGATTTTTCGGGATGGACTTATTTATCTGACTCAGCTCTTATCAGAATCTCAAATCACTTCAAGTTGCAAAGCGATGCAGGACTAGACTCAGTTATTCTTAGAAACTTCAGTACTTTGAATTTTCTGCTTGTATTTACTTTTAATTTGTTCTTTTTTTGTTGTTGTTGTTTTGTTTTGTAAAGCACGTCAAGTCTAATTTTGTTGCTTTTTCATGTGCTTCAAAACAAAAATGTATTTTATTTAATTTTATTCAATTTAAGACATAAGAGATCTGAAAAACAAAATCATGTCTGATGTCTTTACAGTATCAGCTGATGGCAACAAGCTGCTGTTTCTGAGGGTAATATTACTGTCACTTAAGTGTAAACTAATGTAAATGTGCTTCTTCCAGCTCCTCTACTGCCAAGGACATCTTCCATTAATAATAGAGTCCAGCAGGAGGGGTGGAAAACAGCGCCATCTGCAGGTTATTGTTGTTTAATTCACTTCAGTTAACACAGACTTCTAGCCATTTGGGTCTCTGGATGGCCAGAGAGGCTAATGTTTTAGTTTTACTTTTTCGCTAAATTTGGCTGTGTAGGCATAAATAAGAAATTACAACAAATGCAAACCTTTGATCAGGATGTTTTTTAGAGGGTAAGTATTATTTATTTATTTATTTATTTATTTATTTATTTATTTATTTATTTACATCCCTTCAAGATTTCATATTTTCAACAAAGTAAATGTATTTTTTTTGTCTATAAACTGGGAATATTTCAGTTTCCATATCTCATATCTCACATTATTAGTGTCAAAAAAAAATTGGTACGTGAATATTAAAGTTAAAAAAAATGTGTTAGAAATTATATTTTGTTAAGTTCTTTGGTATTAAGAAAGGGTATTTTCTTGTCTCCAAAGGACTCAGTATCCAATTTACTTACACAAAAAATGAACATAAAATATAAATTGATCACAATTAATGTTGCTGTGAGTTTTTGATCCCAGAATATTTCCCACAGGTTGATGTTTTTGACGTGACATTACAAGTTATCCATTCATTCTGCAGTTTACTTATCAAATAAAACTCCATGTGGTTGTATCTACCCATTTGTGTCTGTTCTTAGCATCCCTGTTTAACTCCCACTGTGCTGCATATTTTACAATCTTTAAACTTGAAGGAAGAATATGCAGTTTTCTCAGGTAAATCATTTCTGTGTTGTCCAAAGAATGCTGGTGAAGCGTCATCTCACTGTTTGGCTGTTTATGTGTTAACAGGCTGTTTAACAACTTCAGCCAATCAAATAAGACCCTGCATGCAACTCCACTTCATGCAAACACATTTTGTGAGCTGCTGTTCAGGTCCGGGCTTCTGGCTTCTCACCGTTTGCAATCAGCTGATCTCTGCGCCTGTGCTGGTCCTCACTGAGTCACCTTTACCTCAACTTAAACATGACAACTTCAGGGATGCAAAAGGTAAACAATTCATTTATTTTTATTTATTAAATAAGGAGCTTATTTTCATGTTTTATTGAATGTTTTACGCATATTTTTATTCAAAGATTTTAGCATGCCCATGAGTGCAACGCAGAGCAATTTCTAAACTTTTAAGAGAATTAAACTTAAAATTGAGATTCGAAACAGTTTTGCTCTCACAATAGTCTCTGACTTCACCACCTTTTCTGTGTTTCTACATGTCATCAGTGAAGATGTTTATTTCCTTGTTGTGGCAGGGTAGTCCTCTGACGCTGGTGCTCATGGTTGCCTCTGCGTCCATCGGAGGAACGCTGCAGTACGGCTACAACCTGGCCATAATGAATGCTCCGACCACTGTAAGCTGCTTGTGTCTGTGTGAGGGATTTCCACTATCACTGCGAGTTACATTCAAACATATGTTATGGAAACGGCTGCTCTAGAAGTCCAAATTACACCTCTTTCACATGAAACGGGATGGATTTATGGCTCGCAAAAGTTTCCATTGCTTGTAAGAAGTCTGTAGACTCTGTGACCTAATATTTGGGTCAGACAGTGATTTGGCGCAAGTGAGAATTAGGTCTGATGTATCAGTGATTAGTCATTCTTGTAAAGTGCCCAGATATGGTGAGTAGCAAAATCTAATTTCTTGAGGTGAGATTGTTTCTCATGATCTTTGCTGAGCAAAGCACCTGCAATGAAAATGAAAGAGCAAAATCTTCTTTAAGTTTAAACTATAAACACACTCTGAGAAGTGAGGGATTTTGAAACATTAAGAGACATATGGAAGCATTTGTTTTGCGTGGATCACCTCCCGAAGCATAAATGTACAAACCAAGGCATGAAATTGAGCTAACAGATAAGTGTCAGAGTTAACCATTGATCCAGCATCAAATATTGACCTTCGTGTTCTCTCTTACAGTTCATTCAAACCTTCATCAACGAGACTTTCCTGCAGCGCTGGGACGTCCAGCTGGAGGACTACCAGGTGACTCTGGTGTGGACAATCATTGTCTCCATCTTCTCGTTGGGGGGATTTGCCGGAGCGCTCATAGCGGGACCAATGACCATCCGCTTTGGGAGGTAAAGTGAATGATAGACCTGCTGCCGTCATCAGAGATTGTTCATTTACTTTCATTTTTCATCTAAGCACCTGTGGATGGTGCTAGCCTATGAGCTTAAATGCAATTGGTAAATATGTAACAACGTTCACTTTTGGTGTTTTGTGTCGACTGCCTCTGTTTCCACTGCCTCGCAAAAGTATTCATGTTCCCTTTGCGTATGCTGTCACGTTTAAGCCACCAAACCTGCTGGTATTTTATCTGCAAAATTGTGGCGTGAAAGAAAAGGACCAGACCTGCAGCACAATGACCCAAAACACACAGATACAGCTACAAAGGGATGGTTTAGATCAAATTATAGCCAGGTGCACAAAGGCCAAGTTAAAGTCCAGATCAAAATAGACGTGAGACGTGAACATTGATATTTACAACTGAATCCAATCCATCCAATCTGACATAAATCTCAAAGCTGATAAAGGTTGTTCTAGAAGGTATTGACTCAGAGGGGCTGCGTACAAATGTATACCACAATTTTAAGCATTTATTTGCAAAATAAATGAGAAAATCATGTATCTTTCGCTTCTCAATTTTGTCTTGTTCTGTGACATAAAATCTCAGTGAAATAATAAGATTGTTGTTTGTTTTTTTTCATCTACAAAGGAAAAAATGTCTGCTGCTGAACAATGTTTTCCTCATGAGCGGCGCTCTGTTGGCCCTCACAAGCCGAGCTGCCGGGTCTTTCGAGATGATCATGCTCTCACGTGTCCTGATTGGAATAAACGCCGGTACAGCAATTAAACATTTTCCAAATCGCCCATGCATGCCTCGGGGTAACATTCATTCATTCAGAGTGAGAGTTCATTTACAGAGAGAGCACGTTTGTTTTCGTAGGAATCAGCATGAATGTACAACCCATGTATTTTGGAGAAAGTGCACCAAAGCACTTGAGAGGAGCCATCTCCCAGTCATCGGCTGTTTTCACTGCGTTCGGCGTCGTCCTGGGGCAGGTCGTTGGTCTCAGGTGTGCTTCCTGGCATCTCTAGATACGCCGATCCAGGATTTTAAAAGTGTGTCTCTGTTTTTCAAATGAATAAACAAGTGCGCTTTGCTTCTTAAGGGAGATTTTGGGGTGTGAGTCATGCTGGCAGTATCTGCTAGCCAGTAATGCTATTCCTGGCTTCATCCAGCTTCTGACCCTGCCGTGGTTTCCAGAGAGTCCCAGATACCTGCTTATCGACAGAGGGGACAAAGAGGCTTGTATTAATGGTAGGTACATTCAGCAGCTTTCAAAAGTATTTATACCCCTTGAAACTTTTTTACGCATTACATAACAACCCATAACAACCAAAAAACAGAGAACAATTGTGAAGGAAAAATAAGTGGAAGGATGCATGGATGTTTTATAAAAAAATTTTAAGGATGTTATATATAATTTAAAAAAAGAGATTTGTAGAACTGGCCTCTTGCTTTGCCATCTTGCTGTAAGTACGCCTGACAGTCTATATGTCTCTGTAGGCTTTTTCAAGTGTTGCTAAAGATTCTTGGGTGTGTTTAGGTCAGTACGTTGCCTGGGTTTCATCATGAATGAATATGCTTTTATTTAAAGCCACAGTTTTCAATCTATGGTACATGTACCATGGCTGATACCAGGGCTACCTCAGAAGAAATCATTACTAAAGTAAAAACACATTTTTATTCAAAGGAGTACTTTACCTTGTAGCTTTTTCTTTTTTGTTGTTGTCTTAGCACTTCTTACTTAATTCCAGATGCTTCATGTATGTTTTTTTTTTTTCTTTTTGCCCCTCTTTGGTTAGCTCTGCGTCGTCTTCGAGGCTGTGAGGTTGAGCGTAGTGAGCTCGATGAGATCCTGCAGGAACAGGCAGAAACTAAAGGCATGAGACCAAGGCGGCCATGGGAGCTTTTCACTGATCGCTCTGTGCGCTGGCAGCTCATCTCTGTCATCATCATCAGCAGCGCCATGCAGCTCTGTGGAAACGATTCGGTAAACTCCCCGGTCTGGGTCTTTCACTGAGGCCATGATGTAACAGACTTGTAATGTAGCTGTTGGAGGTAAAAAAAATATATATATACTGCAATATTTCAGGGACTTACAGATAATGTACAGCAACATTATCTGATGTTCTTGTGGTAACGGCGTCCTTTGATGAATCTTTGGGATGTTGGTGGGAAATTTAGAAGGATTCCTCAGAACCGCCCGGTTGAGCTGCCAAGTTTGTGTTTGGACTTTATGTTCTTTACAATTTGTTCTCGAAATGGTTTATTACTGTAGGCAGCTGCAGAAGCATCATAGTGAATGTGTAAAAGAGCCCCAATTATTTTTATGTATGATTTCAACTCGTTTTAAAATAATTTGGGAGGCAATACATCACATACATCATACTTTCCTGGAACCTTTAGATTACTTTTTGGAACTTGAACAGCTATTTTCCAGAACTTATGGGGTACGTATCCAAAAAAACGACGGGTTACTGTCAGCAAGTTGCAGAATAGTTTCATAGACTTTCAGAGAATGTAACAATTGATAATACATTTGAGAACTGGCAGTTTACTTTTACAAAAAAAAAAAAGGCTATATAAGCACTGAATAACTGAGCACAACATCTGATTCTATATTTACATGTTATGTCATCAAACCGACATACATATAAAGTTTTGTGTAAATTCTGATATTTAAAAACTAAAATAAAAAAAAAATGTAGTTAAGAAAAATTAGCAATGCTTCATAACAATTTTACTAAAGTAAAAATAAAAAGCATGGCGTTGTGAAACTGCTCCAAAGAGAACAACAAGTTTCTCCAGTAAATGTAACTGAGTAAATGTAGCTGGTTACAATCCACCTCTGGGATTGCACATTACTTTCAGGAAGCCATAAAGTTGTTTCAGGGACTTATAGTTTACTTTTCCTGGATCTTGCAAGTAGTTTACCTGGAACTTCTGAGTAAATTTCCAAAACTTACAGTTGTTATTCTGAAATTTATAGATGCCTCTCTTAAATCGCGGGAAACCTTTTCAGAACCAGCAGATTACTGTCTTGGACTCTATCGGTACTTTCCAGGAATTTTTCCTGAAGCTTCAAACTGGGCTGCATTGTCTACTTGTATTCTGGCACCAGGGATGAGTAGCTATCAGAAATGTTTTCAATTTGATTCCAGTTTCCAAGTTCAGTCCATGTACTTTCATGGATTTACGGGTTACTTTTGGGAACAGGACTGTGTTATAAAGTGAGCTATTACTAGTTAGTTTCTGCTCCTTACAGTCCTGCCCTTAAAGATACCCGTTAGATTCTGGAGTATAAACTCAAAATTACATGATTGCTTGGGCTGTATATATATTCATTTATTTTTTGGTATTTTTACGATGAACTTTGTGCTGCTTTGCAACATTTCAAAGCATTATGACAACAGAAAACACTAACTAAATCTTTAAGACCTCTTAACCACATTTCTGGGAGCATTAGAGAAGACTTTATATTAACACAAATACTCAGAGTACAAATGCGGGCACAATCGACTTAAAAGCATTAAAACCCCATTAAAACGAGCACTGATCCCTCGTAACATATTCGCATTCTGTGTTCTTCTTACAGATTTACTTCTATGCATCTTACGTGTTTAAAGAGGCCGGCATATCTGAAGAGCAAATTCAGTATGTCACAATCGGCACTGGGACTTGTGAGTTCACAGCGTGTATTATGTGTGTAAGTTTCTGCCATTTAGTCTCTTGTTATGCAACCTGCTGAAGAGGGAGAAAAGCTGCAACTGGCAGTGCTTTAACAAAGGAGGAAAAGCCTGAACCAGTGCCTAGACTGTCAGAAAACAATTTTCTTTCCAGCAATAGAAATTAAACTTCAAACTTATAAAGTGAAACGGACTTTAAGTAGAGTGAAACTGCCCGTTGTAGCTTTGTATGTTGCATCAGACTATGAATAACATACACCAGATCTGGAGTGAGTAAACATACGTTGTTTGAAGAGGAGGATATATCACTTTTTTTTGTTTTTTTTTACCATGTACAGTACTCAACTAATCTGATTTTCTTCTTTTTATTGGACATCCTCCTCCACATACTATTAGCTCTGTAGTAATTTGACTCATTCTGCCTTTTTATGGTGTCATTAAAAAATTAACCACCTGACCAATCAGAACTGAGTGAATCCTTCAGGATGTCTGTTGAAGGAAACAAAGAGATAAACAAAGAGAGAAGATAACTAATGATACCCTGCCTTAACCAGCAAGTCTTAGACTATTTAAACAATGTTTAATCCATTGCATATTGTGGATATCTGTTCAATGCAAGTACATAAAAGTGTACCAAATCTTAGAATATCTGCAACAATAAAAAACAGAGTCTGAAAAATGTGTATTTGACCCTTTCAGAATCTGCTGGTGGAGCGTAAAGGTCGGAGGTTCATGTTGATGGGAGGATTCCTCCTCATGACCGTCTGGGCCATCGTCTTCACCATCGCTCTGTCGTTTGAGGTAATCAGCATCAGCTCCAACAAATCTGCAGCTTTTACTTGTAATTATTTTATTCTAATGTTGCATATTTTATCATTTTGTTAAAAACAAGATGCTTCTTTTTTCAAAACAGCGGTATGTGTCTTGGATGTCTTACCTGAGCATGGCCTGCATCTTCACCTATATTCTCAGCTTTGGGATGGGACCAGGTAAGCTGAACAAAATGCTTTCCTCAAGATAAAATCTTAAATAAAATCTGTGGTGTGTGTTTTTTTTTATTTTAAACCTTTTGCAGCTCATCCCTAAATATGCACAAATGTATGTTTTTCTCCAAGTCTTAAAGACGAGTAATGCTGCAAAATAAGTCTGCTAACATAATATCTCTACACTCATGCAGTCTCACTGTATTATATCTGCTGGACTGTGTCCATCCTGCAGTATAAACAGTTGATGAAATAAAGATTAATAATACTGTATTCTTTGTAATCTCATTATCCAAAGTGTAAGGGAATCAAAGCTATTTGCTTTAAAAAAAAAATCAGAATAAGCTGGAGATGTAACAGGGATGTCTTTTAAAATAAATACTAAAAATACTTCTCTTCTTCTTTTACTTTGTGCCTCATACCTTAAAAATCCAAGTAAAGTTTAATACTCTTACTAAACTGTGCTTTCTCTTCTACTTTCTCTCTCTCTCTCTCTCTCTCTCTCTCTCAGCCGGAGTAACCGGCGTTCTTCCCACTGAGATCTTCAATCAGGCGGCACGGCCAGCTGCATACATGATTGCTGGCTCCATGATGTGGCTCAACCTGTTCGTCGTTGGGATGATCTTCCCATTTCTGGTGGTCAGTCTGCAGCCTTTGTCCCTCTATTTAAAACACCCGCTGCACCGGTAGTTCTTGTAGTTTAAAAATGAAGTGATTCAGACGTGGGAAAAGATTTGTAAAAGAAAAAAAAAGAATCACTGTTGAATAAGGTAAGGAAGGAAGCTGAAATGTACGTCTCACATACAGTTCTGAAACTGCTCACCATGCAAAGGAGCTGGACCTGGAATATTTGAAAATTATCTCTATCTCTATGTCTTCTGTTTTATTTTCCTTTTTAAAGATAAAAAAAAAGAATATAAAAAATGCAAACAAGAACAAAACTCTCAAAATGAGGTAAATTATATATATTTTTAATGATTTGATGCAAATTAATGGGCTTTTTAATGATATTTGAGCTCAAACAATAGACATGCATGACCTTATAATTTCCTAATAAAAATATTTGATATTAGATTTTACTATATTTGAGATTTTTTTTTTTTCATATATTTATCACATTTAAACCAAATATTGAACCTCGAGGTATTTCCTGTAATTACTTTAACACAACACACTATGAATTCTAGGCCTCAGTCTGTGCAGAATAAAGAACAGCAATAATTTTAAGCGTTTTTTTGTTTTGTTTTGTTAATTTTTTTATGTTTTGCTATTTTTGCAGAGTGGACTGAGTGAATACTGCTTTGTGCCTTTCGGAGCCATCTGCCTGTCGTCCGCTCTGTACATCGGCCTGTTTTTACCAGAGACGAAGGGAAAATCTCTGTCAGTCATCACAAGTGAATTCCACGGGATGAACTTCAAAGGGCAAAATGAAAAAAGTTTGGAATTACAGACTCAATATAAGCTTGGCGAAGTGTGTCTTTCCACAGCCTTATAGGCAGACTATTTACCGCTGTAACAACCACTCCACTGTATGCTTCGTTTTATTAATAAAGGAAAAAACATAAACTGTAGGTGAATCACCAAGAGGGTGTTTCTGTCTCAAAACGGCAAAAAGTTAACTTAAATATAGAAAATTGAATCTCCATTTGTTAACAGACAAAACTGACTACATTTTATTTAAAACTATTTCAACTTAAAATTTCAAACCAGTGAATGTTCATTTGATATTCATTGGGTTTTTTTGGGAACGAAAAAAAAACCGGTTTAAATAAGGTTCCCGCAAAACCTTAAAAAAAAAAGGTTTTTCTGTTTATTAAGAATGTTATAAAGACATGTTTCTAAATCCATGATGTTGGAGTTGTTTGTACTTGTAAATATGTACCTATTATGCAACGGTTGCTGCTCTGAGACATGGACTGTCTTGTCTTGAATTCTTCCATGAAAACAAATGTTTGTGTGTCTAAAATGGTAAAATTACATGAACAAATATTGTCAGTAAAAAATAGTATTTGTGAACTTGTGATTAGACAAATAATACCGTGCCTTTCGAAAGTATTCACATTACAGCCACCAACTTCAATTTAAGTTATTGACAGAATCTGATGCATGATTTTCAAATGACATGCACATAAAAGCTGAAAATGTGTGGTGTGCATTTTTATTTAACCATCTTTGCTCCTTTAATGAAACTTCTTCCCACTGGTGTGTAGTTGGTTCCCAGTATAAATTCAGCAGTTCTGTGAAAGCCTCAAATGTTTTTTAGCGAATGCTTCTGTACAAATGGCATTGTGAAGACCAAATAAAAGACTTGGATTGTTCAAACCTGAACTTGAGTAAAGATTTGTTAAAACACTGTTGATCTTTTAAGCCTTTAATCTTTTAGGAGACACTCAGTTTCACTGCTGCATTCAACACTAATCATGGTGATTGCATATTTTATGCACCGTTACATGTTTACCCTTTATTAGTGAAACACTTTTGAATATTGCTAAACTTTCTTGTTCTCATCATCACTCATCTAGTCATGACAGTGTAACAGTCAGTCTTCTGTCATAAATGATTACACATATGCACATCAATTATATTATTATTGGTTTTAATTATTTTCAATCTAAATCGCCGGGGTTATTAATCATTTTGGAGCTCACTTGTATACGAGTTTGTTTAGTTCATTTTGAGAACTAAGCAAAAGCTTCCAAGTGGCATAATCAAAGTTCAGGCAAAATAGCTACTTAATAATCACAGGACAAATGTTTGGAGATTTTCAGCTGCAATTTATTTGATTCTCATCTCTAAACCAAGAATTTGAGACGAGACTCAATAACAGAGTACAAAAACAAATATCTATAGAAAAGTAAGCTCATAATGAAATATGTCCAGACGTCATAACAAAACACAGAGTTCAAGTGTTTTTAAGAGCAATCCCGTCGAGTACAATGATAAAATACCAAGGTAACATATTGTACATCTTGCGCTTTTTATACAAAAGTGTCAATGCAAGTCACTCTGTACAATTTTTACCCTTTAGAAAAGAAAAAGGACCGTTTTATTTTTATTAATCCACTGCTGAGCACAATCAGTATTTGGAAGGCACTTTGCAACAGACAAAAAGCAGAAAGCAAAACCTTTAACCCAAAAGCAATCAATTAATATCATAATTCAATTTTGGGAAAGAACAAACAGATCATATATTCCTAATAACGTCTAAAACAAAGGTTTATTACTTTTTTACAGCATATTCCAGGTGTTCTAAACAGTAAATGTAACAAAACCTTCAAATGAGGAAACACCAGTGCAGAATGGGTAAAAAGAAAAAAGAAAAAGCTTGGTCAAAGAGTCGAGCAGCTGGCAGTGTGAGCGCTACCACGGCAACGTGATAGATAGTTCAGTGTAACTAATATAAACGACTACAGCCACCAACCAGTGATCGACATTCAGTCCCCAGCTCAGCTTGCATGCCTGAACTTTACACTTCAGATGGCCATAACTTAACATCCCTCCCAACAACACAAGAAACTAAACCAGAATATGTACAAAACTCACCACTTACAAACACAGATCAAACAGGTTGGTTCATATATTTATCTATTTATATATATATTTATAAAGAGAGAGAGAGTGTGTGTGTGTGTGTGTGTGAGTGTGTGTATGGAAGGTATATACACTTGTTACAATCACAATATAACCATAAATAATATAGGAATGTACTAAAATACTCACAAATAATTAAACGGCATACACTGAGATCCATCATCCACTCACCGCATACACACACCGTCAGCCCTTCACTGCTAGACTGAGTCTGATTTGCATCGCAATACACGTCTTCAACAAAAATAAACAAGCATGAGAATACATCTGATGCGTGAAGTTCAGTGGGTGCTTCGCAACCGTGCAGATGTGACAGAGCGAAACTCTGTGCTCGAAAAGTTTCATTGTACTTCAGCTTCAAATATTTACAGGAAAACGTAAGGGAGGCGAGTCATGATTAGGGCTACAGTGGAGAAGCAATTAAGATAAATCCAGAAATACGGTAGAATCGGGTGCTTTGGAGCAAGAGCCAAATAACTTAAAACATAAACGTTTACTGGCTTTTATTCCTGCTGAGCTTTGAGCGACGAGTAAACCAAACTGAGGGTTTGAAACTAAGCTGACTAGATGTCAAAACGTTTGATGCCTTTGAGGTGAATCAAGCATACCCATTAAAATATGTTGCATAATTCCTCATGTCCCCACAAAAAGAGGTTTTCAATGAACCGCTTGCTTGCCTCTGCCACATGAACGCATCGCTTAAGACTCTCAATCGTGTAACGTCCGACCCAAGAAAGGAGCCGTGTACGTAGAGAGCCCCGCGGCAACGGGATGCAGCACAAACGGCTCTGAGCACAGGATGAAGAGGAAGAGGAAAAGTCCAGATGATGAAGGTGTAAAACCACTGACCAGGTGGCTCCGTCGGCTGCGACTCGCTCCCTCGGCGAAGCGTCCCAACACCTCTTCCACAACACACATATTCACGCCTCCGTTTACCATAAATTAAAGTGAAAACACAAGAATAAAACAAGATTTTTGACAGTAAATTAAAAAAACCCCAAAAAAACAAACAAACACAAAACTCAGGGTATGAATAAGTTATTAAAATATAATCTACATCTTTTAAAATATATATAAGGAAAATATACCTGATCTTGGTCCCCGTTTCATGCATTTAACTCATTCAAGAAACTAACGCAAAGACTCGGACATCATCCAGACCTTCTATTCAAAATCGGTCTGCGAATCCCCGATTTCCTCTTTTAGTCTCCTCCTCTGTTTGGACGCGTTTTAGTGAAATTAAGAAACGTAATCAAAGTAGGACTTCTGGTTCAGCAGTATCAAATAGAGAGGAGATTTAAAAAAAAAAAAAAAGTCAAATCATTGTCCATTTAACAAACTCTAGCCACGTTCGTCTAAATTTAAATCAATCCATGACTTTTCTTCCTTGAATTTTTTTTCCTTTTAAACAATTTAATGAGCACATAAAAGACAAACAAAGAAAGTCCCTTTGAAAAGTGCTTCTTAACTGTATGAGGGTGTTTAAAAACTGATATTTCTGAAAATATAATATACAGCAGGCCTGGTACAGATTAGTGAAAACCCTTAATGTAAATTCGTCTCCATCACTGCAGCATAATCTCGATACGAAGTAAATCCAATATTTAAGTTTGTTTTTCTTTCCTCCAACTCAGTTTTAGAAATAATAAACAAAATATCTGATGACACAATTATTAGCCTGCGATAAAATGTAAAAATGCTTTATAACTAATATGATGTAATATTAACATAAATTGAAATTTACTTCAGACTTCTTGTCCTGAGGTATATACACAATGTGACGGACTTAATTCTCTTAACAGCTCTGCAAAATGGGAAAGACATCCAACATGTGTTGATCTTCAGAAGTCTATACATCTACAAAAATAGCTATTAATCTTCGTTTTTCCACACGATATAATAATCAGAGTTATGTTAAAATATTAACTATAACTGGAACTAAGAAAGGTGAACAAGGACCGATTTTTATCTTGCCAAAACTAAACGTTTGTCAAACTCTGTTGGTTACTTTAACCTGAACCATGTGCTTAGACCAGATGACAAACATTAAGCTTTTGAGGGAAAAAAAAAAAACCCTCCAGGTGAGTTTGGTGTAAAATAAAGGTACGGTGGAGGATCTGTGATGCTGTGGGTCTGCTTCTCTTCTACAGGGCTTAGAAACTTTGGCATCGTGAATTCGTTGAGATACCGCGCTGATTAACAAAGCAAATCAAATGAGAACAGAAATAACGCATTTGAATCATGATCGATCCGTCTCCATGGTGACCTCAGTCACCCAGACCTAAATAATACAGAAACGTTGTGGGAAGAGCTGAAGAGAAGACAGCATAAGAGAGAACTTTGACCTCTGAAGGGCCTAGAGAGATTGTGTGAAGGGGAATAGTCAAAGATCCCTCCTCTTACTGAAAGTTAAGACTTCACTTTCTCTATTCACACACTGTTTACAAGTCAGTAATAACTGCTTTTTTTGTGCTAAACGCTAATCTCAGATACTGAAGAGAGTTTAAAATGTGAACCCTAATGAGACGTTTGTCCTGAAATAAGAGTCATGTGGGACCAATAAATGAAACTAACATCGATGTAAGTGTGTTTTACTCACAAATATGATGTTGGAAATGTGCGTTATTTATACTGAATGGATCTCTTAGAAAAGCCCCACTACCTGGACAATTTTACTGTATTTTCCCATTAACATTTTATTGTTAAAACAGTTCAGTTTTCAACTTATCCTGAGCTGAAATAAGCGTTTCATTTTTCGTTATTGAGGAGATCAATTAGGCACCAGAACATTGGTTTAAAAAAAGTAATTGGAGAATTTATAGGGTATTGAAAGTATTTTTTCCCCTCTTTTTTTTAGTGCTGCTGCAATAACAGATGAATTTATTTTAAGGTTAGTTTTGCATCTTTACCAGTGTGATTAGAAGCTGCATCTCTTCTTCTCAAATAGTGTCAAAAAAAAAAAAAAAACTGAAGCCAATTTAAATTCCCACCTAGAAAACAAAACAACAAAAAAAAGATTACATGAATTTAAATATAAGCCCTGCTGTTGCTCTGAGGTAAAGACATCTGTAATTGCTGGGATGGCCAAGGATCCATTTTAAAGCTGGCTAGAGCAGCTAAAGTGAGAAAGTTAGCAACTACACATAATGGTAACGTCGATAAGTCATCTCATGAGAAGAATATTTGTGCAGCTGAGAAAGCTCAGAATAAAACCATCGGAGAAAGAAATGTAACACAACCTTCAGAGACTGATATCAGTGAAAACAAAAACACTCATTTCTTTACACACAAACTTTAAATGGTGAACACACCCCTTTTTATCCTCTGAAAAAGTAGAAAAGTAGGACTTCGATGGCAGTTTCTGACAAAAACTCTGGATGCAGGTTAAGCAACGAGACAAACAAAAAGAGTAGTCTTGAGGCAAAGTTCTTCCCAAACACGGGGCGTTTTCTGTGGGCAACCCGGCTTTGTCCTAAGAACGAAGAGGCCAAGCGGCGGCCTGTAAAAGCCTCCGAGAAATTGTTACTTCCCTCCAAACTCGATTCCACTCTGACCTGCCTCGGCGTCCACAAGAGACGAGGCGAAGGCAGACTGGACTATCTGAAAGCCAAATGACTCGAGGAGGGACATGTTTTGTTGGGGGGAGAAGGGGGACGTTAGGGAGGGTGCCATCTCGCTTAAGCCAGGCCCCGGGACCCCGTGGGCCCGCTGGGCTTTGTGAACTCGGTGCTGGTGCTTGTTGAGGTAGGACTTGGTGCGAAACGCCTGGCCACAGATCCCACAGATAAACTTCTTCTCGGGGTCTCCGTTGGCTTTAGAAGCATCTGGAGAGCCAAGAATCCCGGTGGGAGCCCCGTTGCAGGCGGCGAGGGAGGGCATCTCAAGCTCCGGCCCCTCGGGTTTGGTCGGAGACTTGAGCTCGTCAACGTTGGACAATTCCCTTAGAGAAGTATCCGACTCCTCAGACTCCAGGTGGGGACACTTGCCGGCGTTTTCCTGCCCGTCTGCGGTGAAAACAGCACAGATGGCAGAGAGAGGATGAAGCAGCAGAAATAGGAGACAAAGGGAGACATGGATTAGGAGACATGAGTGAAAAACAAAAAAAAACAAAAGAAAAACCAGAATGTGACATATCTAACTTCAAAGAACTGATAACACAGACAAATTAAAGCAGCAGCTGTTACAGCTGAGGGACAAACAGAGGTTGCAGCTCAGCCCAGTTGCCTCACAATCCAACAGGATTTATGCCTCTCCATCCAACCAATAAGCCATGCTTGCCCCATGCACACCCAAACCTTCCTGCAGGACTGTATCACATTTTTTTTTGTTAATATTTGCAGTTATTAAACCGATTAGCACACATAACGCAGTGTTTTCACAGATTAAATCCCTCTGATATGAACTATTGTCCCATGGGTGAGTTATTGTCCGAACAGCAACAATCCCTCCTCAGGTAGTGCTGCAAAGGAAAACGAGGGTAATCCCCGAAACCTGCTGCTTCAGTTGATTCAACAATATCCAGGGGATTTGTAGTCAAAATTTATAGCTCAACTTTTAATTATCAACAGGTCTTTCCAAAAGCATTTATGCCCCGTGAACTTTCCCATGCTTTGACACGCTACAGCAAACTTCAGTGTATGCTGTCGGGATTTTATGTGACAGACCAGCACAAAGTAGTACGTAATTGGGAAGTGGAAGGAATACTACACGAATTATTTTGTAATAAGGAAAAAAAAAAAAACTAACAACAAAAAAAAAAACAATCTTGTAAACTGTGCCGACTGATTGTTCTCAACCCCTTTTACTGTGACACTTCTGAATTAAATCCAAGGTGACCAACTGTGCTCAGCACACAATTCATTAGTTAGCAGACTTCATCAGGGAGTAATTTCAGCTCAGTATAAATTCAGTTCTGCAAAGGCCTCTGTATTTCGTGAGATAACATTAGTGAACAAATATCACCATAAAGATTTTTATGGGATTTATTGAAGGGCACCAAGAAGAACGCGATTTTTGAAAGCAAGTAACAAGAAGTCCTGTTTGCAGTTTGCCACCATCCGTGTATGAGGCCCAGCAAACGTAGGGAAGGTTTTACATGAGACCAAATGTAAACCTTGTGACAACATGAAGTTTGGAGAAAAACTAACAATCACCCTGAAAACTATGAGGCCGACATTCTCAATGTTTTGGATTTTACATTAGTTTAACACACAAATGACGAATAATTGTCAAATCACTACAAAACGTAATGGCATGCTGAGTACACAGTACAATCATCTGAATCTGTAGTGGAAATATCTAAGACTTGCAGGACACCGGCCCCTGCTAACTGGACTCGGAAGCCCCTGATCTAGATCAAAGCATATTCATATTCATATTCATTTTAGCGGCTTAAATCCAGGTGAGAATCTGTAGTTCACAGATGCTCTCCAGCCACGCTGACTGAGATTGAGCCACTTGTAAATTCACCCACTGCAGTGAAAGGTGGCTCTACAGAGCACCGAGTCAGGGGGCCGTAAAAACAAAAACACATTTGGCATTTTTCTTTCACATCTAAATCACGCACTCTTTTGCGTCAGTCTATCACATAAGTGTTTTTTCTATTGCAGCTTTAATTTTGTGATAAATTCTAAACAGCTTCAAGGAGTAGGAATACTTTCCAAGGCACTGGACAATTATTTTGGCACCTTTTAGGAAGAGAATCATTACAATTCCTCGCTTTGTGTAAATGCACATAGTTGAACATAAATCTGCCTATGCTTCATTTATTTATTTTTTTGTCCACTTTTGACTCTTGGTTCTCGGTGTGCTGCGTCTGTGCTGTGGGTTTTCCCCTGCAGAAATGTCGCCAGTGAATCCAGGACGGGCATATGGAGCACACTCCAGGACGATCATGCATCAATGTGCGTAGGTGAGAGAACTGCTCATGAACCAGCCAAGCAGAAACACACACTTAACTCTGCAGCCATAGCCATGCTGGACAGCAACACACACACACACACAGGCGAATGTGACACACGTCATTTAAATCAGCGCTAGAGAAAATGTTGAATAATCTCGTATGTTCTCAATCAATTTATTGCATAATCGCAGATTTGGTTTAGGAAGAAACAAATTGTCCCTTCAAGAAATAAAAGTCTTGAGGGGGCGGACAGGGTGTTATTTATGAGTGGATGCAGTGAGTGGTATCATTATTTCTGCCTTCCAGATAAATGACCACAAGTATGCCGGTGTTTGCAACACTTTTCCAGCTCTCATTTACAGTCGACTGCAAGATATCAGCAGTGTAAAAGTCAGCTTTTAATGTAAAACATAAAAAAATAAAAAAATAAAAACTGTTCTGGACATAAAGTAGAGAAAATGTTCTCACTGTTCTTTGCGAGTGAAGTTGCGATGGTAAATGTTTTAAAATAAAAAAAGAATGAAAGCAGCAACTGAGTCGTGCCCAAGTTAAAATACGTGGCGAGCTCGCAGCTCGTTTCTCTGTAGCCAGCGCCAGCCAGAAACATGACAACAAGCCGTGGAGGTAGCAGGAGGCGAGCGGGCGACTGCTTGCCTTCCACTGAGCACTGGCGTCCCATTTGGTAAGGGGTGCCGTTGTGCATCTGGAGCTGCAGCTCCCCCCTTGGATCAGAGAAGGTGTGCATTGTGGCAGAAGTGGGCAGTGGTGAGCCATGGTGCGTCTTTATATGAACCTTAAGGTAGGACGCAGTGGAGAAACCTGAGGCCAAAAACACATAAAGAACAAGGCAGTTGCTCGGTACAGTCAAAGCCTTGGCTATAAGAGAGGTTCCTTCAGCAACAGCAAGCTAACTTCTTGATCTGTGGGTCTGGAATAACACCAGACTCCAACAAAGGTTCAAACCAACAACTGAAAATGACAAACCTCCAGCCATCCAAACCTAGATAAGTCACCAGCACAGAGCTACGTAGCTCTGCTTCTGACTGCAGCAGACAGTGCCCAGCAAAAGCATTTACATTTCATCACAATACAACCACAAACTTGTATTTAGTACTTTTTAAAAAAAAAAAGATTTTATGCAACAGACCAGCACAAAGTACTGCGTTATTGTGACGTGGGATAAAAAAAGAAAGAAGTGAACTGGTTGGTGAAACTGTTTCTACGCAGCAAGAAGGTCTTGGGTTTGAATCCCAGCCTGCAGTTTGCATGTTCTCCCAGTGCATGTGGGTGTTCTAAATGATGTGCCATTTTGTGTTTGTTACATAAAATCTAAAAAAAAAATAAAATAAAAAAATTGTGGTTGTAAATGGAAAATAAATGTTGCAAAGTTTATGATGTTGTAACCAACTATCCTCCAAGCAAGGCATGACATTGTTAACAACTTAAATTTCAACTCTATGAATGAATAAAATGCACTAAGAGACAAAATAAGTCATAATAAAACCTATAATCCAATTAAGCAAATTGTCTGGGAGTGAAGACAACACTTTGAGCTCACAGGAGGTGAGGAGTATGGAACTCCAAAAACAACTGCTAAGGTGGATCCAAAGTTTCCTTGATGCTTCTTTTTTTTTCCAAAATAATCTTACACAGACAGATTTTATCAAAAGTCTGAAGAAAATTCTGTGGCATTCATGATTACTACAGATTCAGACCCAAAAAATGTCTATTTGTCAATGTCATGTGAATCAGACGAGGAGAACTCGTGCAAATTCTGCTTGAGACCTAGAAAGAATGTATCAAGTTCAACTTGCTCTGCACCACAGTGAGGAGTCACTTGACAAGAGCCTTCAATGTGTATTTTTAGACATTTGATTAATTTTAGCTCCGATAACCTGGAGACAAAACACACAGTCTATTTCTGGAACAAGCGAATAAAACACCTTTGAGCGGTTCCTTTTCCCACATTTAGTCCAACAAGTCGACGCAAATCTGGATTCTCATCGGCAAAATAGATAAACCGTTACTCAGATCTGCAACTGCTCAAGGTTTTGGCAACAATTACCTTTATTGCAAATGCCACAGTAGTTGTGAGTTCCCTCGCTGTGTTTCTTCAGGTGGTCCGTCATGTACGCGGCTCGCAGGAACTTGCCGCAAACTTTGCAGGGAATTTTGTCCTCGTGGCACGCGAGGTGCGACCGGAGGCGATCTCTTGTCGCGAAGGAGGCGTTACAAATCTGAAGCGTGCGGAGAGGGCAAACGTAAACACTCACACGTCACCGTTAAACTCAAAGGTTTTAACATTAAGTGCTGATGGTTACCTGGCACTTGTGGGGTCTCTCTGTTGTGTGCACTTGTTTAATGTGTCCATTCAGGTGGTCAGGTCTGTAAGCAAAGTGCAAAAAATATGAAACATGTATGATTTTTTTATTTTTTAATTTTTTTTTTTTACTGCAAAAACAGCATCAATCGTTGCAGATTACTATGCCATCTACGATAAATGTTAAACACAATTTGCACAGGATTGTGTTTTCTCCACAGGAGACGTTGAATTTCTACACCCTAATCAAATTTACTGTAAACCACCAGATCGACTTCAAATACAACAAACGGGTCTTTTTTAGTTACAGCAGGTTTCCAATCTACAAAGTAATCTCAAAACATAATTTGGAGATAAAAATCCATGCTCTTCTCACAACTCGTCTAGATTATCGCAATTAATTTATGCTGGGATCAGTCAGTTGGCTCCAAAATTATGGAGCAGATTGCCATTAAATATTAGACGGGCATCTTCTTTCCTGTGTTTGAGTCTCATAAAAAACACACTTATTTGCAGTGGCTTTTTGACACGGCGTGGGTTGCTCTGTTGTTGTTTACCACAATCTTTCTAGTGAGTTTTATTCCGCTTTAGTTTAGTATGGTACAGCATCTTGGTTAAACAAATATTGTTTTGTTTAAATAATCCATTTTCCAAATATTTTTTTTTACATTTTTGGAGACTAGTTTACACTTCTGAATAAGATTAACTGCTGATCAAATGGGTGGGGGAAAAAAAGGCAGCGGTTATAAATCTTTGTCCTCCTGGACCGCTGTCCTTCACATTTCAGATGCTTCTCTGCAAATTGAAATGATTGCATTACCTCCGCAGCGGCGCCACCAAGTGCTGCAGAAGCCTGTTGATTACTAATTCACTTAAGTCAGGTGTTGGGGCAGCAGGGAAACAGCTAAAACATGCACAGCACTGGGTTCTAAGGACTACTGAGAAAAAGAATGTAATTAGGCATCTGGGAGACAGAAACCTAAATGATTTTAAAACAGTTTTTGTATACGGAGCTTGTGAAGGCATCCCTCAGTTGTTAATGAAGAAATCCCTACTGCAGCTGGATTGGACTCTGCTTGACGTCGTCAACAAGAGATGCAGGATTTTAGATCACATACTTTCTTTTGTTTAACAGCATTTTAATGAGACCTGAGGGAAAGGGACTGGGGTTTTACTGCAGCGCTGCTTCTCCCCCACATGTTGCTGTGCACTGCTGGCAAACTGGCTGAAAGAACACTGCCATTCGATTCCCCTATTTATAACACAAATTCGGAAATATTACCTAACACAATGTGGGCTTCATGCTACTTTTTTTAACTTGCAATTGTGCGTCAAACTCAAAATAAATATTGTATTTACACAACTTTAATAATCCATAGGATGTATTGCTGTATTCTGACAGAAGCAGGAATATTTGATGCTTTTCTGATTTGGAGAATAGCAACATGATCACAACATATATTGTTTTAATGTTAGTAAACATTTTTAAAGTGCATACAATACTTTAATGCAAGTCAAAATGTGCCTTATCACACATGTATGTAGTAAGCATTGTTGTTTCTTAATTTTGTTGGTTATGGTTTAAAGTCAATAAACCAATTAGTAACTATGTAATAAAAATATTTTTACCAATTGAGACCAATAAAGTATTTTAATGCTGAACTATCAAGCCTATTGAAAAATGTGTCATGTACTTGTACTGTAGAGTAAATTAATTCAATACTTTGCAAGGGGTCCTTAATATTTACTGGATCGGTGGCATGGAGGCAATCATGAGTTGCAGCCATCTCCTTGTTGCTTTCGCACCTTTTCCTTCCACTAAACTTTATATTATGATGCACGGTACCAAGGTCATGTGACTGGAGTCAGGCTATTTTAAAAAAAAATAAATTTACAACACTGTACACAGCCCTGGTTCTTGGTTATGTAAACATTCAATTCTCTAGGATCCACCAGCAGCTGTTCTCACCGTGGGATCCAACTCACCTGGAGAAACCCTTCCCACAGCTTTGGCACACATACGGTTTGCCAACCGAGCCATCGTGGGACCGAACATGGTACGACATCCGGTCCTTGCGCTTGAACCGCAGCCCGCACACGGGACACGCGTACGGCTTCTCCCCGGAGTGGGACAGCTTGTGTCGGTTCAGGTGATACACGTCCCGGAAAACTTTCCCGCAAATGTCACAACCCACATGCCGCCTGGTCCGCTCCCGCTTGCGGTTGTTGTCCAGCGCCAGTCCTCCGGGTAGCTGCACCCCGTTTTCCAGCAGCCCGGACTGCGATAGTAAAGACAGACCCCCCGGTGTTGACAGGCCGTCTCCGAGGCTGTGGACGCCCCCGGTGGAGGCTCCGTGTTGCGCTTCGTGGTTCTTTAACCGAGACGCTTCTGTAAAAGCTTTCCCGCAGGCCCCGCAGGGGAACAGCTGTCCGTTGTCCTTCTGGTTAATGTGATTAAAGTGGACAGCCTCTTTCTTCGGTCTCCCTCTTCCCCGTTTGGATCCAGGCGAGCCAGCGTCGTGATGGAACATGCTCCCCGTGATTTCCGCCGACGGGGACATAGAAAGTCCTTCGACAGGCTCCAACATCGGCACCGACGACTCGCAGCCGTCCTCCAGCAGCACTGCTGGCGTGTCTCCGCTCTGGTCCAAATGCATCTGCGTGTTGTTCACAAAGCCTTGGCCGTTTAACAATATACCCGTTCCGTTTACCAGCTCCGGCGGAGCCACGGGGAAACCCAGCTCCGTGGCCCCCGCGGCCTGGAAGAGGCTGGCCTCTCCTCCCCGGGTGGTTGGGACGAGGATCTGGACGTTGGACTGCTTGATGACCTCCTGACATATCTCGATGACGGACCGCATCAGCAGAAACTTGGCAGCGGTCATCAACTCCGGGAAGCACTCCAGCCGAACCACGATCCTGGAGGTGTAAGCGAAGTCCAGGATGTCTTTGAAAACTTTCGGGCTGATCGTGTGCATCTCCAGCTCCTTGGCGTCGCCCTCGCCCTCTGTCTGACGGCCGAACACCGACTCGAAGTACTCGCTGCAGGCGGCCAGCACTGCTTTGTGAGCGGGGAAGCTCTCCTCGCCGACGCGCAGGATCACGTCGCAGAACCTGCCTCCATCTTTCCTCTGAACGTTGAGGTTGTGTAGCATCTCCGCGCTGTGCTTGCTCACCTGGTAGGTGTACGAAGAGGTCCAAGACGGCTCCGCTACCTTCTCCATACCGAATTCATCAAACAACAATGGTCGTTAGCGTCGACCGACGGAGAACTGACAGATTACGCTTTTACGGTCTCGATCCACCGAGGCCAGCTAGCTAGAAAAGCCCGAACCAGCCGCCCCTCCCGTCGCTTTAGCATCTACCGTTAAACGTTAGCAGCAGCAGGGGAAAAATGGCAGCCCCCCAGCTTCCTGTGAACTTTGGCCCTGCTTTCTTAAAGGGTGGGGGTCGCTCTTGTTTGGTTTATAAAAGCTCGTGTAGTTTGATACTAGATAAAAAATGTTTTCATGTTTTCTGCCTTCAAGGTTGGTTACTTCGAGGCGTTTCACCGCGGGGGAGTTTAATGTTTTTCAGGTTAAACATTAACACGCAGGTCTCTGTTCTTCCTGTGTGTTTTTTAAAGCACCTCCCCCAACCAAACTGACCCCCCTCCTTCTGTCTCTACAGACGCCTTCAAAATGAACACTGTACCCAATTAAAGCACATAGGAAAGATGGTGAAAATAAACATGCTCACATTTGCACTTAAATAGCAGCATATGTTATAGAGTTTACATTTTAAGTTTATATTATACTAGTGGTTGGGGTGAGATATTAGTGTGGGACTTGGGGTGATCTTAAAATTTAATTCAAAAATACTTTAATGCCAAGGGAAATTAAATACAACTCGTTTTTCAAATTAATGAAAAGGCATTGATGATTGTGGGCAGGACGGATCTCCTGTAGCGGACCTTGCATTTCTGACTGAAAACACTTTGTAAGCATGTTCATAACTGTTAAAGGAAAAAAAAATAAAAATGTGATTAAACTACTGTATTGCAATCTATGTAAACAAAAAACATATTACCCAACAAGTGTTGGGTAATTTACTGTTTTCTCAAGTTCATCAAGAATAGATCACAACACCTCAAAAATGGCTTAGTGACCCTTTGAGACAGACATCATTGGTGCTGTCTAGTCTATTCTTGAATCGATTTCAGTCTGACCACAAGGTTTATTTTTGAAATCAGCCTACTTCATTAGCTGAAAAGGTTCAAGTTCTACCATTTCCTTTTATGGGCCCAACAGTAATCCTAGGCATGGCAAGTGAACCTACAAAGGGTTAAGTGGATTAAACAGGGGGGTGAATTATTTTTCCATCTTGGGCCAGGTTGGGTTTCAATTGCTTTTTGTCCCCAAATAAAACACTTTGAAAACATCTCCTTGTATTTGAGATAATCTGATAATCATTTTGTTTGATCTGAAAATATTAAACATAAGTGTATGTGGTTAAATATAACCCGATGCTGCTTTCCAGCACTGTATAAACCAAATTCCCATTGCTGATACACACCTATATGAAGTTCCCTTTACCACCCCCCTCCCCCCAACTGTATTACCAGTAATTCTAGTTCAAGTTTCAGTAAAGGGATTTAAAAAAAATCAGATTGTTGACAAGTTTTAGAAAACTGTTGAAAGCCCCATTTTCAAAAATGGTTTAGTTAAAATACTCCTGGTTGGAAAGGAGCTGGTATTGGATAACATTTAATGGCCCAAGCACACAATAAGCCAGTTTCAGAAGCAGAATTATTTCAAAGGTTTGAAAGGAAGGGCTTCTCTGCATCATGCAGCTTGCTCCGCCACAGCAAAAGTACCATCTGTAATCCTCAGCTCAAGCTGAATAAACCAGTCAACTACTTCAGTGTAGACAAATGCATGTTTGAACAGGATTTGAGCAAGTGCAGTTCAAGACCTTTGATTTGAAGATTCAAAGGATTATCTGAAAATGTAAACACAGGTGCTTTAAGAACAAACCAGTATTAAAAAGAACATTTACAAGTTGTTTTTTTTACTCAAGTTTTTATTTATTAATTCTATTTGTGCTTCTTATAACTTAATAGCACATAAACTGAATCCCAAACACCCCCAATGACAGTGTGAGCAGTGTTGAATTCTTGTGACACCGGACTGGAGAATACAGTGGAAGAAATTGAAGGGAAACGGGGAGTGAGGGGGGCAAGTCCAAAAAAAAAAAAAAAAAGAAAAAAAAAAAAAAAAAAAAAAGAAAAAAAAAGAAAAAAAAAAAAGAAAGGCACAACCAGCTTGTTGCATCCTCCATCAGTGTCTTGCTATA
>NW_006799941.1:5903993-5976671 GCF_000485575.1 Poecilia formosa
GACACCAGAAAGGAATGCTACCGGATTCGTATCCCCAATTCAAGTTCGACAACAGGACTATTTCACACCTCCCAAGATCAGGAGGGGGAAAAAGGAAGAACCAAAAAAAAAAAAAAAACCTACAGCTATATACACAGAATAAGATTCTCTCATGGTCTGTACAATTGAGCCTTTACATTATTTACTAATAGAAAAAAAAAAAAGCTGGCAACATAAACCTCCACTCATCTGTTCAAACAAAACATTGTTACAATGTCCCACTATGCGCCATCTTTCAAATTAAAGTTCACATTGTCATGGTAAGCAGGAGGTGGCGATGGGCAGAGGGAAAACTCATTTTCCAGCTAATAATGCATTTTCATTATGGGTGGAACTCCAGTTCATCCACACTGATGACTTTAGCTGGCATGGAGGGCAGTGGCTGCTCTAGCACGTCCGATCCAAACCACTTAGCCAGGCCCAGAGGGGGGCTGGCCCCGTGTCGCTGAGAGCCGTTTGTCCGGTGGAGCCCTTGGTTCTGAGACGGAGCGCCTGGTACACCGGGATGCACTGCAACAAGGAGAAAAGGATTTAATGCTTTAGAGCTTCATGTTTTGCAGACTTTCAGAAAAATGAACCAGAACCAGAGAATCTTGGACACGTTTTACCACATACGACTTCTAAACTTACTTGGTCTCTGCCCTTGAAGCTGCTGCTGCATGACCGCTAACTGCATGGGAGCATTTGCTCTGGGAGGTAGAAGTCCTGTTGCACTCAGTGGGTACAGTGGCTGTCCCAGCAAGGCCGGAGGTAAGCCTTGAAGTTGTGCAAGGTCAACATGTGGTGGAAATATACCTTGTGAGTGCAACCAAAAGCAGTTTATAAACATCAAGTCCAAAAGTGATTAAACAGAAATAACACCAGTGTTGGGCCGGTAGAAACCACTAACCTGCTTGCATGAGGGCAGGTCCGAGCTGCTGGGGCGGGATCCCCTGTGCTAGCATTCTCTGAACCACGTTTGGGTGGAGCTGAGGAGGGGGGCGCACCATGGGGACATGGGACAGCAGTGGTACCGGGTAGATGGGACTAGGGAAAGACGAAGACGGACCTGGAGGTGCCATCGGAGTCATGTGGTGTCCGGTGGAACCAGGTCTCAGACGCTCCTGGTCTTTACTTTGCATGGTTTGAGGACTGATCTTTGCTCCCACAGACTGCGAGACATTTCCGTCCACTGACCCCAGTAGGTGGTTTGGAGAGCTACTGCCTGAAAGCACAGAAAAACCTTTAGCATCACATCACTGTTAGCAGGACAAAGCGTGGGCAAGCAGCTGCTCTGTACCATCTTGAGAGTTTGTGGTCGCTTCCTCTTTAGTCTCTGGACGACTCGACTGCTCGTCCTTGCTTTTCTCTTTCGTTGCGTACATTTTACGGATCACAGATGTGGGTGTAAACGATGGGGATAACTGCAATTGAAAGGCATAAAATATAGTAAAATTATGAGTACATACTTTTCACTGATTTACAGGCAAGTAAAAAAAAAGAAAAGAAAAAAAAGCTCTTCACCAAAGAGTCAATGCTCACCATGCTAGTAACTGCGTTTCCTGGGGAGGTTCTTCCAGCAGGCTGAGGTCCAGGGGAGCGATTTACCCGCTGAGGCCTATTGATCATGCAGGCATTTAAGTCATATGCTGTATTTACAAATTAGGCAAGTTCATTTTAATTTTGAACTACAATGCTCTCAGTCAAGCCAAAACATCAATAAACTTGAAACAAAGGAGGTTATTCTTTCACTTTTACGACTTTCTTCATCTGACCTCCACCTTGTTGTTGGGCACCAAAGACGGGTTATGCGACGGCACCAGAAGAGAACGGGCTCATTCTAGTTTTGGGTTTATTCTTCCCCAATCTTTGGACTTTAATTTTTGTGGGGATTTTTTTGCCTTCAACACATTTGAGATGCTGCTCACCATTTGTAACAAATAATATAGTTCTGGGATCACACCATAAAGTCTGTGAGCTGGATTCCTCTGAAAAACCTTACCCAATTCCTACATTTCAGAATCCGTTAAAGTCTTTTTGGCTCATTGTCCCTGAAGCACATGAGCTGCCTAATAACTGTACACACACCTTGATATAAAGGTTTAAATTTTTAGACCACAGATTTCCCACTACACATGTGTTTGATATTTGCCTTCACATTTATACAAACTGGAGTTAGAAAACATGCACAAAATCATATGATCATTAGCTCAGTGGGCTAATGACTGCACAGTGCTTTTGCTACAGAGAAAAATATTTAAGATGATTACCATAACATTAGGTTAAGAAAAAGCAATAAATCACATATTCAAGCCAAATTAAAATACTTGCCTATTTCTGAAGGATCTGTCCTGCAGGTGTTTGTTGTAGCCTGACTGAAATGAAGGGTGGCCATGGAGAGCAAGGTCCTGCTGGAGAGCTAGGACTTCCAGATCAGCTTGATTTACAGGTAGTGAGAGCGCCCTCATCTGGGGAAACAAGTTGCATAACCCCATCTTTAAACAAAAAACTATCACAATATGGAGACTTTTCTTGACAAGGTGACTTTGTACCAAGTATATTTATATGGCAAAGATTAAAGTGATTCTGATTTTATAAAACAGATCAATAATGCAAGTGAGTAAACATTAATGAAAAGCCACTAAAAAAAATAAATTCAGGTCCATAATTAAAACCAACATGATATGAAAACTACAATCAATGAACGTTCTTCGAAAAACCTGTTCCACATCTCCTAGAACAAAGTGAAGCTTCATACACACTAATGAATCCCAAACTCCTGCCACCAGAACAACCAACCTGCTGCTGAGAAGGACTGATGGACCTGTGGATGTCAAACTGTTCTGGTAGCAGAGACTGAGGACCAGCTGGAAATCCTTGAGGAAGTATTAAAAACAAAATTGTGTCCAGTTTAATCAAACACTTAATAAAACCACAACAAGTAAGCCTGAATAATTATTTAGAACACCAAACTTTGAAAGTTCAAGTAATATCCGTCTGTTCTTTCAGACTTACCTGCAGCAGGTGGCATTCTGTTATTGAAGTAGTCAGGTGAGGGGGCCCGTTGTGCATACAGAGGGGGCGAGGGGCCCTTGTGTAGTAAACCATGCAAAGGGCCAGGAGTCACGGAGGGCTCAGAGTTTCCCAACAGACCGCCTAAAGGAGTCGGGGAGCTGCTACGAACACCAAGGAGCGCCTACAGAGAGACCCGAGTGATGTTACACTTTAATTCAACAGACACATTGATCAGTGGGTCAAATTCTGTGACGTGGATTGCAGATTGACATGAATCAACCAGCAACTACAGGAGACATCCCAGTTTTCTGAAAACATGTATGAAGTTTGTTTTCCAAGACCATCTAATCAGAACAAAGTATATTCAGTTTAATTAAAATTGTTGAATACAAAATTCCTCTTCAGACTCGGCACATATGCAGTAAGCATGCATCTTTCTTCTGCTGAAGATCTTTGCATTGTAACAGTTTCTCCAACAACTCCAATGAACCGAGAATAATTTCCCCCTCAGAGCTTACAAAGGAATAATATCACAATCCCTCTACCTAGACATATTTTGCAGTTTAACATCACAGCCTTCTCAAAGTTTTGCCCAATATTAAACTACAATAATCTTTATTTGGGAGGATTTGAGACCATGTTAATCCAAAACATGCATGATCAACTTTAGAGAGGATTGCACACACACCTGAAATATGTTTTTCTGTTGCTGAGGAGGCGCATTATCAGGGAGAGGTGCCACACTTTGATCCGAAGGTTGCTGCAACATACAGAAGGTTTAAAGTTGCTTTTTTCCCCTCATTATGTAAAACAGATCACCACATCCATACATCACATAAGATGTTTGAATATGGGAGGTCTGAGCAGCTACCATCAGATATAAATGTCTAATATTTGAACATTTGAGATGAATTCTCACTTAAACGTCCCAAACAGAAGACAGGGCCACAGAGATGAGTGAACACACGTGAAGCCGAGTCAACAGTCCCCTATGCAAGCTGCCCAAGGTTTTGAATTATATTTAAAGAGTCATTTTTCCCATGGCCTTTTACATAACTCTTATTCATTTTAAACTTAATCTCATGTTTGAAGCAACTTGCACAAAGAACTGCAGTGATGAAAATTACCCAGCAGGTAACCTCCAGAATGGTTCAAATTTATGCCCACCATCTTTAAAAAGCTTTTAAAGTTCTCTGATTTTAGCTTAAAGGTAATTCTCCAGCTTCACTGGGTCAGGCAGCATCTACTGCAAAAGTAGTGTTAGACATGCAGTATGGAGCTGGTAGAAAACACAAGAGATGTACTTACATTGTTTGTGTTGGGTTTGGGGTGAGTTGGCAGAGTTCCACTTGCCTTCATGCTGCTGACCAGTTTATTAAAAGCAGACATGTCCGTGTCACGGGATCGCGGCCGGCTAGCAGAGCCGCCGGTCAAAGCCTCCTCCAGATGCTCGGCCATGAAGGGCGTGCCGTTCCCCTTCTGTGGAGGAGACACCTTCTGCACACGAGGCTCCGAGCCGAGCTTCATTCCCTTCATCTCCCCTTCAACTTCCTCCAGAGAGAGCACCACCCCCGAGTTGGCTGAGGACAGACGGGGAGGAAAACAAAAAAATCAAACCTGGTTTAAAAATTTGAAAAGTAAAAGTAGGCAGTTTCAACTATTAGCAACTAGATTAATACAAAAAGGTATGAGGAAGTCCAAAAGTAGTTTTGACTGATTCCACGTTTCTTGAATGTGCACCGAGCCGTTACTCACTGCTTTCTCGTAGCCGTGCTTTGTTGACCGACAGCGTGGACAGAAGGGGCTTCAGGTCTACTTTGGCCTTGTGCAGCAGCTCCAAGATGTCCACTTTTTCCTTGCCTTCTGATGACTGAATAGGTGTGAAGTATGACGCAGAGCCTTGGCTTGTAGATGAGCAGCCTGGGTCAAGTCCTTTAAAGAGATGTAGTCCAGAACAAATTAGTTTCCTTTAGATGCAAACTGGTTCCAACATTTACTCTGATGGGTAAATTCAGTAGAACTGTGGATCCACAATGACACAGACAGCTGGTGTCCAACCTTTCTACTGTTGCAAATGAGGAGACATGGATGTAACCAGCACAAACAAAATTTCTTCAATTTCCATTTGCTTTATTAATAATCTGGATGCAGCTGTCAGACTGGCCACGTTTTATTTGTCAGCAGCTCATTACATTTACTCCACTAGGGGATTTGTTAATTAAAGGTCATAACCACACGGTTAAAACAAGCCACACTGGGGTGATCAAATCACTTGCCTGCAAGTTTTTCCAGCTCCTCATGAGGGGTGGACCTCAAACTGCTGGACCGGCTGCCTGATGGGCTCAGGGTGTTCGAAAACCACTGACTGAAGCGGCTCGCCGGCACGGGGCCTTCTCCCAAAACGTCCTCTATCATCTGAAAGACAGAAACAGGAAGCCTTTCATGCAGAGAAAAGACGACACACTAAACAAAACGTGAAACTTGCGTTTAGTGCGTTTTCCCATCAAGCTAGCAGCAAAAGTGCCAGGATACGGGGCAGGCACTGTCCCTGAATGAACCGCTTAGTATGCAGCTCTGATTTTATCGCTACAGAGCAGCTTTAATTTAAAACATGTTCTAAACAAAGGTACGATGGGCATAAATTTGGAAGGGTGACACCTTTAAAGCCTCATTAACTGCATGCAACAGCCCAAAAATAACCATTTAGTGAGTCACCACAGATAAGATCAAGGTCAGTGAGATCAAGCCAGCGCAGCAGAAGTAATCTTGGGCTGACGCATTTGATGCTTTAAAGCAAAACTACACACAAAAAAAAAAACAAAAAAAAACTTATTTGACTGGAAGATCGACATATGATGCAATTGAAGCCACAAGTGTCAAACAACAGATTCTGGCTTTAAAAACCTCGACTTCCAAACACTGCAGAACAGGAAACCAGATCCAGTAAGGTGGCTGCAGAAACACCCCTCATGTGACATCATTACCTTGATAAGAGCAGTGCCCCCGGTACTTACAGAGGCCAGTCCTGGCATGGTTTTCTCCAAGTTGAAGAATTCGTTGAAGTCAAAGTCTCCAGCTGACGGGTCTGGAAGAAGATCTGGATGGGGAACTTCTTGATCAGCCTGCAAAGCCACACTTTGCTCCTCGGGTAGTTCACCATTGCATGCCACTGCTGCACGCAAAAACATTTGACAGGACAATCGGACCCATATCGTCATGCTGTATTATGTTTAAATTCAAGAACACAGGGCTTGACGTGCCTTCCTTCACAGAGTCCGTTTGCTTCCTCGATCGCTTTGTTTTGCGTCTGTCCTCCTCCAGAATTTTGTCGTCAAATCCGATTAGCTCAATGGTCTCTGACTGGCTGGTGGGGCCGGCTGAGAACCACTCCGGCTCCTCCTCTGCGTACGAATCGTTTCTTCTTCTTTCACTGAACACCCGCTTGTCACCATATTCCCTCTGCAAGACATGACACATGCAGAATCATAAGGTTTTCACAAGTTAGTCGTGCAAATAACCAGGCAAAAAAAACAAAAAAAAAACTAAATACTTTTATGAGTAAATGGACAATTATGAACTGTGCGTCTTAATCTCTGGGAAACAAAGTAAGAAAAACCACAAACCCTGAATCTTTTATCTTTGAAGTCTCTCTCCCGCTCCCTCTCCTTCTCTGGACGAGCTTCTCTCTCAAAGGCTCGAGCAGCGATGATGCGCCCACTGCCAATTCTGCGAGCGCCTCCGAGGCGGAGTGTCTCGTTTTCCTTATTTTCCAGTGGGCTTATTGGGCGCCGGGTGTTTGATGCAGATACAACGTTGCCTTGACAACCACTGCCAAAGCTTCGTCGCTGTGGGCTCAGTACAACGTCCAGGTCGTCCTCCTTTAACCGCTCACGGGGATCTAAATGAATGGGGCAAAAAAAAAAAAAAAGAAAGAAAACACTCAGTTAATCTAGATTTAAATAAAAATACAATATCCACATTGAAGTACAAGTGGTTAAAAACTTTAACCCTTTTAAAGGCCAAACAGATTTTCATCATTATAAACCAGATTGACTAAACTGATTGTTTTATACAAAAATATGAATTGAAAACCAAATTAAATATTAAATAGCTAGTTTTAAAAATCTGTGCATGTTTAAAACCAAAGAAAGATAAGACCCAAGACTTTAGAAACTCGAATAATACACCAACTAGTCAAATCAGGCATTTATTTACCTGGGATTCTGCGTTTCAAATGAACTCTGTCATCCATGTAGTCCTTCTTAAAGCCTTCGATTGGGGAGTTTCTCTCTGAGGTCGGGTACAGGGAGGCGTGCCATTTCTCTGGGTCCCAGACGCCGTCACTGGATTAACAAACAAAACATTAAAAGGCGACGGACTGAAAGCCAACATTAGCAAAAATATTGGAAAACCCATTTACATGACGTCTGCATGTAAATGTAGATAGTTTAGGTTCAATACAAATTCAGCACAAAGAAAACAAACAAAAAACAAGGCAATAAAGACATGTTAAATATGATCAAAATTTAATTCAAAGTCAAACCAGAAATGCATGATTACACAGAACTTTGACATTACTGTTAAACATTTTAGATGAATAAAAATGTTACTTTGTGAAACAAAGAACAGTAAAATTAGTGACTTTCTGTTTGCTGGTCAATTTTAAAAGATCTGTCAAGTGGACTAATAAAGGATAGGCCACGACTTGTGAATTCATACAGGTAGAGTTGTTCTCAAATGCTGTCTGAATTATTCAGAAGAAAGATCAAACAGCATTAAGATGCACATCTCAGAAATAATGTGTATATATATTTTTTTAATTTTATAAAATTAAAAAGGAAAAAAAATGCAGCCTGGCATCAAGAACAACTAAAAGGAAATTGTCAAAAAAGAAATCTGGCTTCTGAAGAAAAACAGGAGTTTCATAGAGGAGCCTATGCTTGATTTAAAAGGAGCCATCACATGTACACTTTTGACTTGATAACACTTCACCGTCATCATTTAAAAGTAATCTTAAAAAAAAAAACCTCAACAAATTGCATGTGTTGCACAGTTACAGCCATATCTTAAATCCAAATGTTATTTTTAAGCCACCCACATTTATATCATTGAATTAATATTTTCAAAAAGGCAGTAAAAACACTGCAGTGTAACTAATGTTTTACAATTCAAGTAGCAATTTTTTCCCCTTGTGAAGCCACAATTTAAAACAAAAAGTGTCCTAGTTGGACAGCAATGACCTGTTTGAGAAAGCCTGTGTGGTTTGAAAAAAAAAAAAAAGGAACTGAACACCATGCTAAGCTGAGAGTTATGTGGCCAGCTGATACGCAGATTTGAAACATCACAAACCAAAAGTTTTCTAAATGCAACTGAGCATTTACTTATCGTTTCTTTTACAGGGAGATTTATTCTCCCCATTACTTTCTGAAGGCAATAAGAAACTTGCTCCAGGGCAGGCTGAAGAACAAGCCTATTCAAAGCATGGTACGTGTCTGTGCAGCTTTGTTTCCTGGCCTTGAGAAACATTTATGAGTCAAGGACAATCATCCATGAGACATGAATAATAAAGCAGTTTGAAACTAAATGTCTGGATCATTGCTGATGAACCCAAAACAAAAGTATTCTACAAGGCCACAAACCAAGTAGTCCAGATAAACGCCAAGCTGGATGTAATCACAGTCCTTGTCAAGAATAAGTGTTTAAGACTTGGAATGAGATTACTGAAATTAAGGTTTGCAGGCCAAAAAAAAAAAAAAGAAAAGTTTGGCTGGATTTCTGTAAGGGCACAATTAAATGTTCATCATACCTGTCGTATTTTTCAGAGAGACATTCAGGCCGCTCGTTGGAAATCGGCAGTTCCTTTATATCCAGAAGTTCCTCCTGAAAAAGAAGAGCAGTTGAGTTTTAAAGCAGATCTCTGCATGATGCCGTCTTCGGACCGGCAGCAGTTCCGTAGTGTCACCTTGGTATATCTGAACGGAGCGGTGGCTCCTTGCTTTCGCTTGGGCTGGTCCACAGCCGTCTCATCATTCTTCTGCTGCTCACTGGCATCTTTCTCCATGATGGAAGACAGACGGAATCAAATTGCTCCAAGCCCAAGAAGGTTCTGCTGGAAGACAGTTGCCAACATCAATAAAGTCCTGCTACAATTAACAGGTATGCTGCCTCCAGTGAGTCAACAGGAGCAATTTTAGTTTCAACTGCTGGATTTCGGATGATTGATCAACTGGCACATTAACAAAAGCAGGATATTCTTAATGCATAATTTAATCATGTCACATTTTCTATTCTGATTAAAACTATTGGAAGTTTTAATCTTTAAGAGACGGCCAAATGTGTGAAGTACCTCCTAAACAAACATCGATTCTGAGTACACAGTGTTCAAAAATAATATATAGTATTTATTTTTTGGCCATACCTAAACAAAGATTGCTCCACAATCTAGAAGAGGACACTACATTTGAGCCTCAAAAACTATTTTATTTAACAGTTTGGCAAACTGTTAAAGTTAAAACATTAAAAACTATAAAAAGATTCAGAATGACATGGCAGGCTTTGAACAGGGATTCCAGTTGTTTAAAGACTCCTCCAGGCTCTCCACTACCATTTTTAAAGCTAAAAATAAAAATTTGCTTCACAAATGCACTTGATCTTTTGGTTGAGAAAATTATTGCCAAAATGTATTATTAATTAAAATTATTACCGAAAACATCTGCTGAAGGTTTTTGTACTGAATATTCCTTTTTGATCACAATTTCACAAGTTTGAGGGTAAACTGAGGGACAAATTATCCAGCCTCCCACATGCAAAAGAAATGAAAGTTCAATCTGTAGAATGTATGAAGGTTAATGAATTTTTGGGGGGGGACTATCACCAATTCAACTGCAAGTTACGGTACACTCTGAAGTAGTGTGCAAAAAAAAAAAAAGAAAGAAAAGAATCAGTATTTATTGTGCTGGTAGAAAGTGTTCATCTTTCACACAGACCACTATGGCAGTTAAAATCAATATTTTAATTTGGTTTTATTCCTGATGTCTTGGCATGGTGATCTCTTTCAAGGACAGGAAGAAACTAATGGAAACGGTCAATAAATCTGACTTTTGAATCTTGGCTTAACTCGCACAGCTGAAAATGAGCCCCATCTTAAGTGCTTACCATCATTTCCTTCACTGGGAATTTCAGCCTCTTTCCTCTAGACCACAAATCAGTAACTTTGCCATCTATGCACAGCCAACTTTGTACTCTTCCTGAATTAAATTTGCCAGAAGCCGCAAAACCTTTATTCAGTACTTGTGACCAGCAGCTATTAAATATCCCCCCCGCCCCCCCCAAGACAAAAAAGGATTGCAACCAGTATATTGCAGTTATTTGAATTCATATTAGTTTTGGTGTTCCGTAGTTTGTAGATATTTAACTATCACAACAATTATAGAAACCACAGAATGCATTTCCCCTCAAGTTCACTCAACATTTTGGTCTTCTGAGGCCAACAGAAAAGCCTGCAGAGCCACCAGCAAGTCTAGCAGCACAGACTTGCTGGTGCCACATCTGTATAAAGTAGGGAATAATGGACATAGTGCTTTTGTTTGATTCACTGTGTCTCAATTTAACCTAGGCAATTTTTTTGTCCCTATATTATAAACTTCATGCAACATTTATTTCTCCATGTTTGATACAATTAACTGTTATTTTAGAGATCCACTAATTATATCCATATTTATTTAAAAATCCAGCAATTTATTTTCTAGTCAACAGACATAATCCTGGAACAACTTGAAATATTTACTACAATTTTGAACTAACAAAGTATTTAAAAAGTCACTTGGGAGAAAAACACTTAAACACTTTAAACGAATTATTTAGATTCATCTACCGTCAGCGAAACGTCCTTGGCGACCACTTTTGTTGTTGATGATTGCTAATTAATGAGTAAATTGACAACAGCCAGCGACGAGTGCCAGCGCAATCACCAGAAAAGGGGAACAGCTGGGGATAATTACCACCCTGTAGGGTCTGGACATTACAAGAAACTGTTTGAGAAATATCAGTGATTAAGCAAAAATAAACCGCATCTAAAAAAAAAACCCTCTAAATGACAGTAACCAGGAATTAGCACTCAATTAGGTTGGCCAAGTTTAACTGGCGTTACACATATAGTTTGTTTAATGCAGATGGGAGTAGAAGAAAATACACAAGCAGATAAATATTTATAAAATGTCTAGGCAAGAAAAAAAAGAGAAAAACTAAAATAAAACACTTACTGGGTTTAAATGATGCGTGGATCGCTGGCTGCTCACGTTAGTTAGCTGGCTAACCAACTAGCCGGGGATAAAACCCACCCAGCGAGGACCAAATCAAGCCGGTCGGGCTACTCTGGTGGTTTTAGTCAACACACACTTCTGCAGGGGATGATTTAACGAAATAACACCGGTTTAAATAAGAAAAGAATTCACACAGAAACTGTGCAGTCTCTAATTATTGTCTGTCTCTTTCTCTGTTTTCGAAGTCGTAGCAGCAATTTTCCTACAATCACCGCTTTAAGAAGGTCCTGGGAGAGATTACATGTTGTCCGTCGCGCCTGTATAGAATTCGAGGTAGTACTGTTTTAGCCTGCTTCAACTAAATCATATTGCATATTTTTACCTGAAATATAACAATAAATATTTCCATTGAGTATGGTTTAAAGAAAATTGAGTCAATAATGATGTAGCTTACAGTAATTCTAAACCACGCTACAGGCAATATGTTGGACGTCTAAAGAGTTCGCTTGATTTCTTTGCCTTTGGGATCTAGTTCGTAAACATCAAGCTTTGGTTAAATTTCTACTGAATTATCCTACAAAAATTACAAATAAATTAAGACATAGATTGTGATTTGTGGAATCAGTTTTTCTATCGCTAAATTTAAAAAAGACGTAATTTGAAAGCGTCTTTGTCTTCTTGATCACCTTAACTCCTGTTTATTTTGAATTCTAATTAATTCATTCAGATCAGATCACTCAAAAAGAAGAAATATAGAAAAATACTTTCTTTTTCTTACCTAAAATCCAATTCAAAATCACTACCATGACAATGAAACATTACACGTGCTATGAAGTTCTTGGATTTGGTCCCTTAAAATTGCAAAGTAATATTTTAACATTTTATAAATTTACAGTCGATGCATAAGTACTATGAAAGAGTATTTCCAATTTAAAAACAGAATTATATAGACATAAAAAGCAGGAATGCTGTAGTTAAAAAAAGAATGGATAGATAAATGCTAAAATATTATTAAAGACTCTACACTAAAAAGAACTTGAACTTAAAAAAAAATAATAATGATGTTGTGGGGGGTCAACGTCGAACTACCACTAACGACAGGATTGCAAACCCCGCCTTCTCGGACTGTTATGTTGAAAAATTCAGCTCCTCCTTGATGCCGAAGACCCTCTCGTTTTCTTCCTAATTTTCCCCTGAATTAAACAAATATGCTACACTTAATAACAATTTGAGGTCAAGGTTTCCTCAGTTCTCTGTTATGATTAGCTCTAACAGACTGATTAACTCTTCTAAAACGTCAGCTGCTTCCAAAGCGAAGCATCGGCGTTGCTGTTGACAACTGGTTCCAGTGGGTCAGCATCATTTACTCGCCGGGGCAGTGTGGCGGACCAATCCTGCCACAATGATACAAAAATATCAAAAATAAATTCAGGAATTAATTCAAATACTTAAATAAATAAATATTACCTGAACTTAGCTTTATTATTCTAAGTCTGAAACCTTTAAGCTATTTATCTTTTTCAGCTTCCTGAACAACTTAAAGTGGACATTTTATTTTTTTTTTAATACTTCAAATGCTGAAGAAACTTTACAATATCTGTGCTGTTTTATGATACCTCACATTAATCCGAGAATATTCCAGCAACAGTGGATTTGATGATACTATATATCTGAAAAATAATGTGAAATGTCTGAAACTCTGCGCACTAAGGCCATCTGCTCTTGCGGTAAATAAAAAAGGAGCAGACCCACTGATTCCGGGCATGTCACGTGACCAGGAAAAACAAATGCGCGGCAGTTGGTCTAAATGAATCTTTTCAAGGATGGAGTAAATAATGATGTCTGTATTACAAGTCTGAGTTAAAATAATGCAAGGCGAATCCGTCCAAAACTCAAACCGGGTAAGACTGCGACCCTTCAGATCTGAGGGTGAATCTAGACAACTGCGTAGAGTTCAGACCAGGAAGGTTTCTTACAGAGTGGGATACAACTGGAACAAGGGAGGGAGACTCAAGGAGCTCAGGATAAGGTGCCCAGACAATGTGTTGACCATATTTTATATTAGTAATAATACTAGCATATAATTTGAACTCTAACCCCTCAAACCATCTCCTAGACACTTGGCGAGAAAATTCCTGAAGATATGGATGCACAACACCTTTGGTCGAGTTCTACCCCTGCAAGCCAGGTAACACTGAACACATATTGTAGCTACAGTTCAGAATTAATTGAAAACCAAATGAGCACTGCTATAATTATTTCCAGTTTGTGATAGCCTCCTTGCTACTTTTAAAGTCCTGCATGAGTCTGAGGAGTTTTAAATGATGCAAAATATGGTTTGTTACAGGTCCCACTACAGTAGAGGCCTCCTGAGTCGAGCCTTTGAAACATGGAGGGACGACTGGTGGACATCCAGGAGGGAATGGAGTCTTCTAATGAGAGCAGAGTGCCACTACAGGTCAGTCTCAAGGCATTATGATGGATTGTTTGTTCTTTTTTTCTGTAGTAGCTGCCTGTCTATATCAGCATTCGGTCATTTGCGTAAAACTCATTGAGAAGTTGAAAAGTTTTCTTCTGCCCTCTGTGTTTAAAAAAGACAGACAAGGAGAAATGAGACAAATATACAGTGCTGTGAAAAGTGTTTCTTCTTTTACAGATTTTATGCAGCTTTTCTGGCTTAATACATAAATAATCTGAACCTTTCAAGTGTGACAAAAAAGGAAAGCCAGAATAGCTAGTGACCATGCGATGTGCTATTTACTTTGCAGCAGTACCTAAAAAGCAAGCATGCATGTGGCGACAGTGGAGAGAAAAAAAACCTCCCCTTTAACAGGAGGAAACCTTCAGCAGAACCTGACTTGTGTCCATCTGCGTTGGGGGCTTGAGAAGACAGAGTAGATGTACAAAAATGAAACAGAAGAACTGATGTCAGAGTCATTTCTTTGTTAATGAAAAGCAAAAAGTTAGCAACAGAAGAAAACATTTGATTTTTGGCAGCATTATCTCAGCTGATGTCCTCCTCTGGGAAGGTGCAACAGCCAAACAGAATGCCAGTACGGGTGTAACTTTGTATTTTGACTGGATGTTGCTTACATTTCATAATGATAGAAGTCGATTCAATAGGCTGGTTGTCGTCGAAGCAACTGCGAACTGCACGGCCCAAGGAGATGTTGGAGATGTCTGTGTGAACATGCTTGATATCCTTGATACAGTCAAGATTATGTGCTGCTAATGATCTTTGTGTCTTTAGGTATTATCTGTTAAACCTGGCATTTTATGGGTGGAGGAATTTTACATCTCTGCAGAAACAGAAAAAGACTAAATTACAGTATGCACAATCATTAGGTATGATTTAATCTAAATAATAAGCAGGAATTATTTTCTGATCAAAGATGTGGTTTTAAGCACTCTGCTTCTGTAAACAGCTAATAGGCGACTGGTCCGATTGGCTTTGGACAGATGGAAGGTTTTCATTGAGATCAGGAGAGGACATTGGAGGATGCTTGAATCCTTCCTTGAGCGGAAAAGGCTTTCGGATTTGCAGTAAGTTTCTTTTTTGTTTTTTTTGTTTAGCATTTACTGGTACCGTGTCAAACTGGAATGCTTTCCATGTGTGTGACATTAACACTGCAGAGTTTTGCAGCTCAGTGTGGAATTTGTGGCAGACGAGGCTGCAGAAGCAGCAGCACCATATGATGTTAGAGGATCAAGCACAAAAGCAAAGGGCACTGAGCTTACAGAGCAAGGTAGACACACGGTCCGCTGAGCTACAGTCTTTGACTTTTTTAGATTAATCGTGAATTTATTCCAACCGTGTATTTTTTTTCTTGCGAAAAGGCTTGGAGTCTCTGGAAAGAGACACATAGATCTGCTTCTTACCAGAAAGAAGAAGAATCCAAAGCAGCTCTCTATTTCACTGTCCGCCTTAAGACAAGAGCATTTTGTCGGTGGATGAGTTTCACCTCGCATCAGAAGACCAAGAAAGACACACAAGGTTCTCATGTTTTCCTTTCCTTCAACTATCATCTGCTCCACTGAAGGCAAAGGACCTGGTTTCAGGTTGCAGGGTTACTCTGTGTGTTTTTCTTGTAGCCGTGGCTCAGCGCGCCTGTCGTCTCCGCCTGGTCAGGAGGTATTGGAGGGAATGGAGAAAAGCTCTGAGTCACAAACAGAATGAAGAGAGGCGCTTGCGAGTTGCAAACCGCTTGGCTGTTCAGAGCACTCGACGCAGAGTGCTGGTGCACTGGAAAGCCTGTATCCTGAACTGTTAGACAAAACTAACAAAGATTCACAAACACTTGCATTACAGACATTCATACCCCTTAAACCTTTTTCCATTTTGGCATCCAACTAAACACGGAATAGTTCATAAATGTGATGTGGAAAAATAAGGATATGTGATTTCCATTTTTTTTTTTTTGTGAGTGGTGTGTATTTGCATTCCATATCTTTTGCTTTAATACTCCTAAATAAAACAAAACAAAACAAAACAAAAATCCAGTGCAACAAATGTCAATAAGTATGTGCAAATAAAAATCAATTGCTTCCAGAAGTCTCCAAATTAGTAGATACAATCCATCTGTGTGTAATTTAATCTCAGTATAAATGCAGTTGTTCCATTAAAGTGTCAGAGGTTCATTACAGAACATTAGTGAACAAACAGCATCAGGGAGATCAAGGAGCACAACAGGCAGGTCAGGGAGAAAGTCGTACAGGAGTTTAATGGAGAGTTAGGCTACAAAAAAATAAATAAATAAAAAAAAACTCATTTCAAACAGAGAGTGCGAGGGATTGAGATATCCCACATCTCAAAACTTAACCCGGCGTTGCTGGGTGGTGATAGATACAGCGTCATTCTGGAGGAAAATCTGTTAGAGGCTGCAAAAGGCTTGAGGCTGGCGCGGAGGTTGACCTTCAAGCAGGACAACAACCCTAAACATAGAGACAGAGCTACCTGGCTGTATGTAGCCAGGTATGCATGCTCTGATCTGATTTAGATCAGAGCATATCCATGTATTAAACTGACCTCGTGAAAGTCCAGACGTTGATCCAAATGAGAATCTATGGAAAGAAAGTTTATGTTCACCGATGATACTTTATAGAACAGCTTACATTTCAGCATCTAGATGTCCTCATCTGGAAGAGGCATAACCCAACAGACTTGTAATCGCAGTGAAATCACGTTGTTGCCTCAGGGAGGCTGAATACAAATGCACACCACACTTTTCAGTTTATTATTTGTAAACGGTGTTGAAAACCATGCCTCATTGTCTGTACAATTCCCAGTTATGTACTCATTTGTGTCTGTCTGGTTGTTTGTGGATCTATCAGGAGAAGGTTGGGGGTGTGTGGTGTATGGTAGACTTACTGAAGGAATGCATCCCGTTCTGATAGTCCTCTGTTCAACTGTTTGGCTCTTGAGCTGTGATGTAGATGTTCAGCTGTGCAGAGAAGAAGCGGAGAGGAACCAGACAGCATGTCAGCATTTCCAGCATCATTTGCTGGTAAGAAATGGAACAATTGGACCGAGCACGACCTGGCAGAGAGCAGTCAGTTCTTGATCACTTTGTGTTCGCAGCGCGCTGGACTGCGGGGGCTCTCTCTGAACGTCAGCTGGAACAAAGCGCACCGACTGAACAACAACATGGCCATCCAGCACCGTCAACAAACAGTAATCGATGCGGTCGTCACCTTGCAGGCAGTTCCGTTGTCTTTCAGTGAAAACATCAAAACGCAAGCTGCTCTTTGGTAGATGCTGGTGAAGTACTGGAGGCTGTGGACGGATCGGCTGGAGGAGGTTGAAGATCAGAGCTTTCAGCCCCTAATCGACAAGGCGCTGAATATTTACAGGTTCTAGGTCACCTTTCCATTTTCTAGCCACCTTTCCAGGAATAAATCAAACATTTTTGAACTGTCTGTCATGTTGCAGGGTTTCTGTGCTGAGGCGTTGCTTCCACCACTGGAGAGAAACGCTTGCTGAACAGATTCATACGCAGGTATTTTCAAAGATCTTGATCTCATTGGGACTTTAACTAAAATATTTTAGTTTCTATTTTGGAAACATCTAGTTTCTATTTTAATAAAATAGAAGCTGTTTTAATAAAATAGAAACTAAAAGTCCTATTCCAGCTGAGAAAAAAAAATACATCAAGGTACACTTTATGTTCTGTTATGGCTGAATAAGACTGTATCACAAAAGCACACATATACTGTCCATAACAACAACATTATACCCTTCATCACAGATTGATTCAAGAAGAAAAAAAAATTATTTTACCTACTTTCTCACTTGAAAATGTCAAATTTGTCATTTTTAATTAATTTTTCTACAGGAAGTGGAGTGTCGCGCGGATGTTTGGTTTGCTGAGCGGACCTTACCCCGATGTTTCCAGTCTTGGGTGGAGTTCACTCTGCAGGGACAGCTGCGAGAACAGAGAAGATTCAAAGCCGAAGCCTTCAATCGGTGATTTGGGTGTTTTTAACCTTCTTGAATGCAGGCCCTGTCTATATCTCCTCCTGTGTGACTTGTTTTTGTGTCTGGATTCTCAGGAAGCGTCAGTTCGCCTGGGTGTTTCACACCTGGTGGGAACGGTCAGAGAAGCACAAGGAGGAGAAGCTCTCTGAGCGGATGGTACGCAGCTGCAGATGGAAACAAGCTTAGTGTCGATTCAGACGGACTGTTGTGCTCCAGACACGTCGCTGTGTGTTTCCAGGCGGTTCTGCACGACGAGCAGCGCTGCGCGCGAGGAGCCTGGCTGCGGTGGAGAGGACGCACGCAGCAGCAGATCAGAGAGGCAGAGAGACAGGAAGCTTCGCACCGTCTGCACACTCACAGGCTTCTGCACAACACGCTGGTGCAGTGGAGGAACCACAGCTCTGAGATCCGAGACAGGTGGTGACGATCTGAGGTGACTGATCTGTCTGAGCTGCTGTGTTTTCATTGTTAACGGTGGACTGATCTATTCGTGTCAGGAGAACCAGAGAGCTGCAGGCCTGCCTTCAGGGGGATTTACGCAGACTGCGGTGGGCTGTAGAGAAATGGAAGAAGGTAGTTATCATCTGGACACAGAACACTGACACAGAATGTGGATAACAAAAATAACACAGTGGCTATTTAGGGTTGAAGCAGTTAATCGGATTAATGGTGAATAATCAATTATTAAAATAACTGGCAATTAATTTAATAACCTAACCGTTTACTGGAGCTTACAGACTCAAAATTATGACAGTGTGATGAAAGTCTAATACCCTCAGACCAGCAATAAATCCGGAACTATGCAAGAATGTATACATTTTGCATTTAAGATGAAAAACCTTCTTTGTCTATAAATATCTTCCACTCAGAGCTCCTCAAGAGACATAGTTTTAGCTTTATCTGGCTAAACTTCTGTTAAAAAAACCCTTTGCTATCCAATTATTAATCAAAAAAATAATCGACAGAAAAGCCCTACACTGTATTGATGTTAAGCAAAAGCTGAGCTTTTCACATGCTGATTTTTTTTTTTTTAGCTGAATATGCATCTTCTACTGCACTTATAGTAAAGATTATTGCATTTTATGTAGTAAAATGTTTATTTTGTTTCTTAAAAGACATTGAGTTATTGGCATTTTCTTAGATATTTCTAACATTGTATAAAATAAGAATAGTGTTACATAAAAAATTTGCATAATGTGGAATTTTTTTTTTTTATTCAGTTACTCAAATAATGGTCAGAATAATCGGTAGAACATTGCTGAAATAATTGTTACCTGCAGCCCTGTTGTTATCTTCTGGTCGGCATCTCTGCAGGTCTTAGCCTGACGCTGATGAGTGTTTTTGTCATCAGTTTGTTCAGAAGCGGCGAGTGAAGAAAAGCAGGCTGAAGGAGATTCAAGGCCACTATGAAGCTAAACTCCTCAAACAAAGCTTCGTGGCCTTGGAGGTGATTAATCATTAGTGTGTAGAAATTAAACCAAAGTGACTAAAGAGGATGTTCAGAGCCACTGCTGTGTTCACAGAATCATCGCTTTGAGATGTCTCTGATGTGCGAATGTGCAAAGGAGCTTCAACAGCAGCGAACACAGATTTTCCTCAGGTACCTTAACTCCAAATGTTCACACCCTTCTACTCGTTTCACTTTCATGGATTTTATTGCCAATTCCTCTAAACAAATCGCCGAATCTCTCTGAGATCAAATGGAGAGAGCCAATAAAGTCACAGATTCCTTATTAAATTAAGGCCTTTGCTTTGAGTAGGCCATTCTAATGTAGAGCCTGGTGGCCTTTAGGACTGGAGGCCATTAACCACGACTTTGTAGAACTTCAGACTGGAATATGACTAAATGTGAACCTGCAATTTTATTGTCTTTTAAGATTTAAGTTTTGAGTTTAAGATTTGCTGCTTTGAAATCACAAACATATTTCGGCCTCGTAGCGTTGAGTCATATGTCCTCAGGAAATCTCTAACAGCGTGGAGGGAGAAAGCAGAGCTGCTGGCTGAGGTTCGACTCGCAGAGCAACAAGCCCGGGAGCATTTCCAACAATCCGTTCAGCAGAAGGTTTGAGCTTTGGCCCTTAATTTTAAAATGCAGTATAGTTGTTTTCTTATCCTTTGCTCTCTTTGTGCTAAACCTGTCCAGGTTTTTCATGCTTGGAGAGAAGTAACGAGACGTGCACTGTTGAAGCGCCACCAGCAGAGGGAGTTGCTCAGGCAGGCTCAGAAAACACTCAATGAAGGTAATGAATATGCACAGAACATCATGGTTTCAGGTTAGGTCAAGTTTGTTCTGGACATATTTAAAGCTGATCAAGTGAACACATTCTTTGTTTAAAAATAATATTGTAAAACCTGAACTTTTAGGTAAAGTAAAAATGTTTCTCTAATAATTTTTCAGCTTTTCTTAATGGCTGATAAAGACGCCAAAGGACATCCATTTGAGAAGTTGGACGCTAAGTTTAGAAAATAAGTAATTGAAATAAGGACATATGAGTAAATGTATGTTCCAGGTTTCGACTTGATGAGAAGCAATGCCAAAAATGTTCCTTTTGTGTTTCAAATAGAAAATAGATTATGTAAAAAAAAATCTTGGGGTAAAATTATTAGGTCAAAAAGTATTTCAAATTTTTAGCGAGATGATCAAATGTGATCATCTCTTTTATAAGTGGATTTGTTAGGGTTTTGTGCAAATTATACTATTTGCAGATTAGAGTTAAGCAAATATTCTTTTATCTCTGAATTTCCCTCCTTGGCTTTATTGTTACAGAGTTCTAAATTATTGTTGTAAAATCTTCTTCGATTCTACCTGCACAACATAATAAGGCAAGAATCCTAAACTGTGCTGAACTTTTTTATGTGATTTGTTTTTTTGTTGTTTTTTTTTTTAGCTCGGCTGCGGTTGATTTTCAAACAGTGGAGGGAACGAACCACAGAGGCACGGACGCTGAGGATAAACATGGAAAAGGCCAGAAGGCATCACAACTCCAAGCTGCTCTCTACAACCCTGAATGCATGGAGCAACTATCACTGCCAGCACCAAAGACACAAGGTTGCCGTTTTATCACTAAATACATCTGTCACATGAAGCTACACTGCTACTACATGAAAGCTTCAAAGTTGCTATAACTCTTCAGGTCATGAAAAGACAAGGTCTCCTGTTGCTGAGGTTAAAGATGTACCAGAAGTTCTTTGAGCGATGGAAAACGAAGGTTTGCTGACGTTTTTGTTTACAATTTTTAATAAGAAGCTTCACTTAAATAATCTGGGAATAACCTGGAAAAGCTTAAAAAGTCAAGTTAGTAAGAGTGCTATACATTTTAGTTGACATTTAGTACGCTCTGAGGACATCGGATTCTCATCTGATGTCCTGTTTCTGCTGTACAGTACACGCTGTGATTTAACGCTCTCTCACAGGCTGTGACTTCTTGGTTCTTCTCTTTTTCCTGCGAACAGCTGCAGCACAGACGCAGGGAGGCTAAGCAGACGGAGCGAGCTCTCTGGCACTGGTCTCTCACCCTTCAGGCCAAGGTAACACCTGCCTCCACATTCTTATCTCGCATCAAAATCTCCAGGGCCTTGAAAGAATACGCACACCTTTTGAGATTGGGATATTGTTTTATAACCCACCCCCGGTTATAAAACAGCAGCATTAAACTTTATGCTGCCATTTGTCCACTAATGTTCTCTTAAAAAAGCTCTGAGGTCTTCACTGAACAGATGGATTTATACAGAGATTAAATTACTCACAGCTTGACTGGTCAGGCAACTAATTAGCTGTTTTTTTTTTTTTTGCTTGTTTGTTTTTTTTAATTTACAGGTACCAGAATAAACTGAGGTTAAATACTGTTGCATACCTGTTTATGCTACAATGAGGATAATAGTAATAATAAAATGCTATCTTTTTTTAGTTTATCAGCAGATCCAGATGTAAAACACCTGGAAATAAAAGATGGAATGTTTATCTCTGTTCTCATGCTTTTGATATCAAACCCAAATGTTTGCAGTGGAAAATTAAACTGGTTAACCTGTTTTAATACTGGAGGAGTGTATTCATCTGCTTCAGCTTCACAATTGTATGCCGCTCTGTTTGCGCTAACACATAATAATCTAATAAAACGTATGAAAGTTTGGGATTTCAGTGTGATACAGGGTGAAAATATGAGTATGAATATGTCTGCAAAAACTTGGTTGATTGATCGATTTGCATTGTGAATCTGCTGCAGGTGTTGCAGGGATGGAGGCTTTGGGTGACAGAGCAGCGCAGCAAGCGGAAGCACGCAGCCAGAGCGGCACAGGTATACAGGGACCAGCTGCTGAGGGAGGGCGTGACGTGCATCCTCACGTACGCCGCGCACATGAACGACCTCACAGCGAGTCTGACGCAGCTCAGCCAGGAGCAGGTGAGTGTTTGTGGGAGCGATCAGACACCAGAGCGTGAGCGTGACTTCAACCGTCTGCCCCGCGTCCTGCAGAGATCGCAGCGCCTGCAGAGAGTCGTGAGGCGCTGCGCCATGCGGTGGAAGCGGCGGGCGTTGGGTAAATCACAAAAGGAGCAAGATGTCAGAGCGCAGCCACAGAAGAAGAGTGTGACCTTCTGCTCGCCAGGTCCTGGCGGCGTTTCCACGCCTCACTCAGCGGAGCAGGAAGCTGAAGCACTTAGCAGCCAGTGAGTTCAGATCTGAGTCTTGTCTCACTGAAACTGTGCAGCAGATGGAGATGAGGTTATCAACCTTGTTTCAGGCAGATTATCTTATCAGTGCTTTACATTTTATTTTGTACTCCCCCTTCTAACTTACAAAACTGGCTTTAAAATCTGGTCTCTTTTAGCAGTTATTCGTGTTTTTTTTTATTTTTAAATCGCTTAACGGAAATGTATCCTGAGCAGCACTGAAGCAGCACTGAAACCGAGTCAGACAGGCTTCATGTCTGGAGCTGAGTCGCCTCTGGAGAGTAGAACTCAAGATCTTCTTCTGCCACCCTCAGCCTTCATGACCTCAAAGACGCAGAAATCTGTATGTATCTCTTACCGTAACACATTTAAACATTTATGCCATCCTGAAATAACTTGACTTTCTTATATTCTTCCTTTTCTTTTTTCAAAGTTGGACAGTTCAGGTCTCAGAGAAAATCCATTTGTTTCCCTTCGTGAGTTTGAGACTTGCTCTACGCACCCCCCAGCAGGTTTTCAAGGTGTTGTAGTTGACCTTTTTTTTTTATTTACAACAAACAAAACTGACAGGCATGAAATATTATAATCAACTGCTGCGGCGCCCTTTCAGATCCAAATTTGAAAAATTCTCCTGAAAAAGAAGCATCAGTTCTGATGAGGGAGCTTCTCACCATTCGGACGGACATGAAGAACTTCCAGCAGAGCAAGAAGCAACTTCGGTGGGAAAAAAAAAAAAAAAACTAAATCCAAATCTTGTTTATGCCATTTCAAATGTGGTGTGTAGTAACTGATGTGTGTGTGTGTGTGTGTGTGTGTGTGTGTGTGCGTGTGTGTGTGTGTGTGTGTGTGTGTCACTCAGGGCATGGTGCAAGCTGAGAGACGTGTTGCAGAGTTGGCTGCAGACAAGTGCAGAGGATGAACAAGTGGAAAAAAGCGCAGTTTGTGAGGAGCTGAAAGAGGTAGAGGCAGAAGGAATGATGTAGTTTTATCTTAAACTGGAGTCAATAACACACGATCTCAACTCGGACAGTTGTAGTATTTAAATAGGCGCCTGAACAAAATGCAGATTTTTGTGAAGTTGTCATAAATAATGATTATCTCTGGTAAAGATCCAACAGTTTCTGCACATCTCACCAAGTGAGCAGACCTCTGATGACCTGATGGTTCTAGCTGGCTTTTCTTTAACGAACAACTCTGAAATTAATTTTGACCGGAGATCGTTGCATGCCATTATAAAACATTAAAAACATTTTCAAATCAGTTTCCAGCAAACATGGAGCCTGTCTCGTGATGAAGCTATAATTAATTTTCCTTCTGTTGGTCGGGACTGTGGAGGCAACATTTTGAATGTGCTGTAGATCTTTTTTTTTTTTTCTTGTGTTTTTTTGAGATAGCAGTTGGCCCATTTAGCGATATACAGTGGAGTTGGGAAAATTAACACATTGCACGCTCATTAGTTTTTAGATTAATTCGGTCTAGTCAGGTCCTGATCATCAAACTTGTACTTGTAAAACCAAAAACATCTGTTCCTTTCTGCATTAAACTAGAGGGATTTTTTTTTTTAGCCCATGGACACACTCTGTAGCTGCTGTTTGTATGCGATAGGTTAAAAAGTTGATGTTATCACAGGCTGTATCTCCTACCGATTAACACTGACATTGATTAGTTTCACATTTGACATTTGCAGCTGGAGAAGCGCATTCAGGAACTGTCCACGGAGCTGGAAAAACAGAAACCTACCATCCTGCTTCATGTGGAGAGGATCCAACATTTGCAGTCTGTCCTCAGTACAGCAGGAGTTTATCCTCTCTGTTAAAAACAAGAAGACCTGGACATCACAGAAACAATAGGTCATTCATCTATATGCTGTTTACACTCATGTGCCTCAAATATCCGGAGAACTACAGATCCAGATATGTTCATCTGATGCACATTTTGTTACATGTTTGCTAATTTTTTTTTTTTTTCCTCAAATAAACTTTGAAATCCTAACTACACACAGCTGTCGTCTTCTTTAACACACTCTTCGTCTGGCAATTCTTGGTAACTGTTCAAAAATGTTTTTTTGTCTTGACCCCCGCATATTAAAAAAAAGATTAAAGTAGAGCTGTATTTTTCACTTTAATTTGTGAACAGTTTGATCTGGGTCTCCTTGTGACAGATGGTGCTAAAATATTTTCCATATGTGTGTAAAAGGTGACTGTTTTCAGTCGAGCTGCCCTTACGCAACAGATTTTCTCCTCTGTTCTACGCACCAGCGGCTCTGATTCCCTGGAAAATCAGTGGTGGAAAATTCAGGCTTTTCGCTCTCTGCTGACCGCGCTGCCAACATCAGCTTAAAATGAGAGGATCTAGTCACATTTTACTCTTTCTCATCTTCACCTGCTGCATCAGGGGTAAGTAGTTGTTACTTTTTTATTATTATTATTTGGCGTTGATATTTAGCCCCACTGGGAGTGTGTGATGACCTGATTATATAGTTTATTGTTGATTAAATGTTGGGCTTATGTCTGGTGCAACTTTTACAGTAATATTTCCCTGATAAATGTTAAATGGTTAATAAGCCAATTGCTAAGCAAGTTTCTATTTATGCTTTACTTTAATACTGCAGAATTTTAATTGTATAAGAAGCAGCCACTTTCACCTTGTTTCACAACTTTAAAGCACTATCATTTAATTTCTGCTGGTTTATAAAGGCTGAAAAACAGGCTAGAACTGCATCTGTCTATGGTGGAGATGCTGACTAGAATGAACTAAACGACCAGCTCCAATTTGCCAGAAAGTGGCTTGATGAACCACGAGATTCTTGGAAAGATGTTCTGTGTACTGCTGAGACCAAAGTGAAACTTTTTGGAAGGTGTGTGCCCTGCTATATGTGATCTAAGATCATCTCAGCATCTCACAAAGTACTAATTAAACATACAGACAGTATTGGCGGTGCTAGTGTGATACTCTGTAGCTGGTTTGTTACTTCAGGACATTGAAGACTTGATATTTCATTTATACAGCAAGCCCACTTCTTCATGGCTCAAAAAAACAAAGGTTTCTGATGGCCTAGTAAAAGTCTGGACTTGAGTCCCAAAAAGATGTAGTTGTGTGATCTTAAATGGCTTAACACTTGCTGACATTGGTTGTTATTATTTGGTTGTTTAGAGTGAAATTAGTTTTGTCACATACACCAAGTTGTTATGGATAGCTATTCCAGTCTTAAATGAAATTGTTAAGAAACTGCTAGAAGCATTTTGATTTATCTGAAACATTTAAGTGGCAAAAACAACAAAAAAAAGAATCCTTTAGTAAATAGCTTTCATAAAAATTGCCTTATTAATGATTTATTAGTTATTTATAAAGGCACTCTTGTTTAAAACTTACGTGTCTGAGTCCATTTTTTTCCTAGACGAGACATGCCGGAAGTTGGCCAGTGGTCAGAAAAAAAAACCCATGTTTGCCTGATTGGCTTGGATGGTGTGAGCTTTTTTTTTTTTTTTTTTTAATTGTTGCTCCTGTGACAGCTAAGAAGATGCGCTGGTGCACCGTCTCAGATCCTGAGCAGAGGAAGTGTGCAGAGCTGGCCAAAGCCCTGGTGGCCGTCCTGCCGCCCGCTGCTGTTGCAGCGTTTGCCAGGCTGTCCTGTGTACGAGCGTCCAGCACAGCCGACTGCATCGACAAAATCAAGGCGAGTCGCTCTGTAGATTATTGTTTCACTTCTAGGAGATGATTGGGAGAAACATCTGCCAGTGTTGCTTCAGAATTATGCAAGGTGGTGGGTGTTTATAAAATGCTTTGAGATAAAATTAAGTCATGAATCCAAAACAATTGACTTTAATTTTTTCTTTTGTTCCTTGTTTTCAGGCGAACCGTGCAGATCTAGTGGCGCTGGATGCAGGAGAAGTTTACTCTGCTGTGAAGCAGTTTGATCTTGTTCTCGTTGCTAAGGAGGTTTACGCTGACGGTAAGGTTTGTTTCATCCTCCTGATATGATCCAGAGTGTTTCCTCTCCCTAAGTGATTTCTGAAGAGTTTATTTGTTCATCTGTAGGAGCTTGCGTCCTGTCGGTCGCCGTGGTGACAAACAGGAGCTTGGATGTTCGGTCCCTGCAAGGCCTCAGAAGCTGTCACAGCGGGGCCCGGTGGACTGCTGGGTGGAGCCTCCCGCTTGGGTTCCTGCTGTCCAGGAACTACCTAACCTGGAGCAAAGACAATCCTCTCAGCCAGGGTGACAACGTGGTTCTTCAAACAGGGTTCCCTATGCAGTCTGGAAACACTTATTCCTGACCGTTTGATGAGTTTTTATATCAATACTTCACAAAATGAGCACAAAACCACAGGAATTTCTAAATAAAAGAAAGGCATTGTAATATATATAAAAAATGTGTTTTAATGTCTGCCCGTATTTTTCAGCGTCCTTCCTCCTCTCTTGCAGATGTTGGTTCCTTTTTCAGCGCTAGCTGTGTTCCAGGAGCTGCCAACATGGCGCCGCCTCTGTGCACACTGTGCCAAGGCCAGAAGTCTTACGTCCGCCAGAAGAATTACTTCTGTGAGTCGTCACACAATGAGCCTTTCTACAACAACCAGGGAGCCCTCAGGTCAGCCTGAACGAAAGAGAACCTCTTTAAAGCAAAAAGCGACCATTAGACGTATTGGTAACAGGTTTTCTGTTTTGGCTTGGTGTAGATGTCTCCGTAGAGGTGCAGGTGATGTTGCCTTTGTGGACCATTTAGCGCTTGAAAGTATTAATGGTAAGCTCTGTATCATACTTTACATATTTCTTCTTCTGTAATAAAATAAAATAAAACTTTTCTGTGATTTACTGACATCCGAGGTGTGTGACACTAAACGAGCAAAACAGTGGCAAGCAGCAAAAAGCTAAGAAATAAAAGCAACAATTTTAATAATAATAAAAACAAGTCAAAGTGACAAGATTAGAAACTGTTTGGAAGATATATTTCATTCTCTGTGTGGAGAGAATAGGGTGGCATACTCTGTATTATATTTCTGTATGTCTTCAGCTGAAAAAAGTGACACTAACCATTCAGTTCTTTCGCAAGGAATGTTCACATCTTGATCTTGTTAATCTTTGTAAGAAAAGTGACTTAATATCACTTCATTAATGTTCAAAAAAAAAAATTTTTTTTTTTTAAATAAACAAGTTATATCCATAAAAATTATTTTCTGGCATAGGATGTAGTTGGCACACTGTGCGTCCTAATTGCCACTGGTTCAGCCTGTGGTTGAAATAACTCTAAAACGACTCTTGAAGATTGCCCCGTTCCTCACTTTCAGCTGTGTGATGTTCAAAGGGTTTCTTGCATTTATAGCCCATTTCAACCTGCTGCATCTCCATAAAATCCAAATCTGTTTGACTCAGCCCAGAACTTTCCATTAGTCATGTTGCACAGCCCGATTCTGCTTCAGTTGTAATTGCCTTCACAAATGGTCTCAAATGAAGAACCGTCTGATATGTGATAGGCTTAATTGTGACTCTGCAGAAAGTTGCTGACCTCGGCAATTTATGTGCGTCAGCATCTGTTAGTCCTGCTCTGTGAAGTTCCTTCACATCCAGTTTGTGGCTCACACATTGTTGTTTCAAACCACTTCCACTTGGTTTCAACACCGCTGGCTCTTTGTGAAATATTTAGTAAAGGAAACTTCATAACTGAACTTGATGCATAGAAGGCATCCTATTAGAGGATTCCATGTGAGCTTCTGAGAATGACATTTTTTAACTGATGTTTGTAGAAACAGTCTGCATGCTGGGTACAGACCTGTGACCATGGAAGTGATTGTAACAACTGAATACAGTCATTTTGAGCGATAATTGTACCCCTCAGTATAGAGTGCAGTTTGTTTAGAAGGGTTGCCTGGAGAAAACCAACGCTCTGAAAAATACTAATGGGCAATAAGACATGTGGACCATGTCTTTTGGACTACAGTAGGAGTGTTTTACCATAATGCACAGTTTTAGAGCAGGGGTCTTCAACTCCGGTACCCAGGGGCAGGTGTCCTGCAACTTCTAGATGTCTCTCTGTTTCAACACACACGAGCCAAACAATGAAGTCATTTAGAGGACTCTGGAGAACCTGACTGAGGAGGTAATTCAGCTATTTCATGATGGTGTGTTGGACTAGTGACACATCTAAATGTTGCAGGACACTGGCCTTGAAAACTAAAGGCGAATACCTCTGATTTATCAGAGCACATAACTCAAACTCAACTGTTTCACTTGGTGGTGTTGGAGTAATGAATGGGCTTACTTTGCAGCCAATACCTTAGTGATCTTGCAGTCGTTGAGTTGATTACGAACTCTTCTATATGCCAAAGCATTCTGAAAGGTCATTCTGAAATCTTTCTGAAAGGTTAACCAAAATGTTAACTAAATAACCTGACAGGATGAACAAAGGTGTGTCTAAGTTTGTAATGTTTTCAGATTGGTAGAAGTGACCCATTTTCTTTTGTACTGCAAATGTAGCAAATTATTATCAGTTCAATTCTGAAACCAAACCAGCCTTTGGATAAGCAGGGTTTGACACTGAAGGCTTTTGTCTCTTGAGTTTTTATCTTGTGTGTGAAACTTTCTCAGCGAGCGAGTGGGACAGTTTCCGGTTGCTGTGTCCTGATGGCTCACAGGCTCCTCTGAGCCACTACAGGAGTTGTAATCTGGGCCGTGGTCCAGGAGGAGGAATGGTCACCAGACATAATTTTCGCAAGGTTGTCCGCAAATTTATATCAGCTGTGCAGGTAAATAGGTGGACATGGTTTCACGCTTTTGTTCTGTCATTCTGCGGCCTTCGCTCAACTTCAGCTATGTACTGAAGTCATTTCTACACTGATTTCTTAAGACGCAGTTTGGTCGACTAGGAAAAAAGAGGCAGCGCTTCCAACTCTTCAATTCATCTCTCTCTGGGGAGTCGGACCTTCTCTTCCGAGACGCAACGGATAAACTGGTTGTTCTGCCGAACGACATGGACGTCAGCCAGGTGATGGGGCTGGATTATGTTGCACTCCTCAAAGGACTCAGCCACGAAGGTGCATAGGATCAGCCTAAACTTTTCAGGAGTGAACGGGATTTAGCTCTTATAGCAACTCTCTGTGAACTAGTGGCTTGTGTTTGCAGGAAGCTCTCTCCAGGACAGCGTTGTGCGTTGGTGCTGCATCAGCCATGCAGAGCAGAAGAAATGCGAGCAGTGGGCTCTGAGCATAAAGTCCGACCCACTGGTGTGTGTCAGGGCTGTGTCGATGCGGGACTGCATCGAGAAAATCAAGGTAAATCGTCCGAGTCGCACGAGCATCGATAGTTTATCACACTCTGGGGATACAAAGTTAAAAACAAGACATGTTTTACCTCAGAGGGACGAAGTGGACGCAGTCTCGCTGGACGCGACACACACATTCCTCGCAGGGAAATGTGGCCTTGTTCCGGTGGTCACTGAGTATTATGGTAAGATTGTAGTGATGCATCTTCCTTGGTTTTTGTTTTGCTCCGTTCCTATTTGAGTAGTTCTGTGTTCTGCAACGTGTGCTGTTGTCAGCTAGGGCAGCGATTAAATCATTAAATTGTAGTTTTGGTGTTTGTTAGTGGAAATAAATTGATTTTTTTGTTGCATTCTCCCAGGAACCGAATGTGCTCCTGCTGAAGGATCGGCTCACTTGGAGACGGATGGTAGGATGAAGACAAATCGCAGCTCCCTGAGCTCGGTGTTTGATATAAACGCCATCTTCACATTGAAACCATCACTCTCTGCCCCCCTTTCAGTGCTGCCCTCGGCTGTGGGTGTAGCTGTAGCAAAGCGCTCCAGCAGGAACATCTTCATTGGGAATCTGGGTGGCCGCCGCTCGTGTCACGGTCACATGTACAGCCCCGCAGGCTGGCTGCTGCCGTACAGACACACATTGAGCCTGGAGCACAACAGCAGCGCCCCCTGTGATCCAAACCAAGGTGCAGATTTTTTTAAATTTCCTCATAAGTGCTCAACTTTCTGACTTTTGCTCCTTGCATGTCACTTCCACTTTAATCCAATGCTTTGTTTTGTTTCTTTTGTTTTTAAGCCCCCCGTTGACTGCAGTCTGCCGCTTTCTGTTTGTACAGTGTACAGCACGGTGTTTTGGAAAGGCTGTCTCCCTGGATATCAGGGGAATCTGTGCAAAGTGTGCATGGGAGGGACAGGCGAGGCAGCGACCAAACGCTGCACCGACAACCACAATGAGCGTTACTATGGAAACATGGGCGCCTTAAGGTGCACAGGACTCCGGGTTTTTCTGTCGTTTTTTTTTTCTCCTGTCCACAATAAAGATCTGTTTAAATTCTGAAGATAAATTCATCTTTTTGTAGAAGCATAATTTTTTTCTGATCATATCGGCCACTTTATGTGCTTTTACATCAGAGCCACTTTCACCCAACCACACTTGCAAATACACCACCCACACAAAGCTTGAATATTTCTACTTTTTTCATTGAAACATCATGCTACTGTAACAAAACTTATTTTATATTTTATCCCTTTTTACACATCATCATTATGGCAGCCAAAAAGTGTGGAGGGCACTGTCGTGTTGTTCCTGTTTCAGTATTTACCCTCATAGACTGATTTGTTCTATTTTTCTGTTGTCTTGCAGGTGTTTGGTTGGAGATCCAAGTGGGAAAAGCTACGGCGACGTGGCCTTCCTCGAGCACCACAACCTTGTCACTAACATCCTTGGTGAGGTATTGAAGACGCTACATGTATTATGTATGTAGAGCTGCCAGCTAATTGACATTGTCCCTATTTTATTTATTTATCTTTATTTAACTCTAGCTTTGAATTCCAGCGGGTGGGCGGAGGAGTGGACACAGTCTGACTTCGAGCTGCTGTGTGCCGACGGACATCGAGCTGCTTTGTCAGAGTGGGAAAGTTGTAATTTGGGAGTCGTCCCACCGAACAGCATCATGACACGGCCTGTGCTCACCTCCAGGGTGTATGACTTCCTCATGAAATCGCAGGTCAGTAATTTTGTTTTCGTAAAGTCTCATTAATTTGAATTCTGCTGGGAGGACTAACTCATCAGGTTCTACTTGCAAGACTAGAGAAAAATCCAACCCTAATTAACCTGTGGACCTGCGGCCTCCTCATGGTGTGCCCCGCATACCTCCCAATGACCCCTGGAGATCCCATGACCCTGCAGGAATAAGCAAGTCTAGACGACGGACGTGGGGATGAACGAATCGTTTTGCTATCGCTTTACAATCGTGTACTACTTTATGTTGATCTATAACTCTTTGGTTTTCTTCAGACTCTAAGATGGTTACTTTTCTGTAATGGCAGGAAACTTTGGGAGCCACCTCAAGCACCGAGTTCCAGCTCTTTGAGTCTCATCAGTACGGGGAAAGTGATCTGCTGTTTAAAGATGCAACGCACTGTTTTGTTCACACAAGCCACATGGATTACCGCTCCATCCTGGGAGAGGAGTTTTACGCTCACGCAGAGGCCGTCTTTAAATGCACACACTCTGGTAGGACATGGACACACTACCTGACTGTGGTGAAAGTTGGATTTTTCTTTCCCCTATAATAACTGCAATCTTTATGTATTTTCTTTTCCTCGCAACAGATATCTTGGAGTTTTGTAACCAGGATGTCTGCAGCACATTCTAATGAAGGAAACGTAAAACGGCATCGTGGTTTCCTCGGCTTCTTAGATATTTAGTTCTTCATCCATACGAATGATGGGTTAATAAAGACTAGAAATCATCACATGACTGAACTGAAACTTATGCTTTCATAATGGGATATTTTCTAACTTAAATGAAATTATTCATCTTTGTGTTCTAAAGCAGAAAATATACATGCATATATTTAAGAAACATGTAAAGCCAACACAGCAAATGTTTACAGCAAAACAAAAGATGTGGCTTTTTGAATTGAATTATTGTGAGAGCTTCTCTATAGATATATAACAAAATGTATGACATTGATCTTCTTAGTAAATACATTTCTCCTATGGAGAGATGTGTTTACTCTCAACTTACTCTCAGTAGTTTTACAAACAAATGTTTTACAAAACATTTGTTTGTAAAGCTCCCAAATAATTCACATATAGAAGCCAAACAAGAAGTCTATAAATTAAAGGGCAATAAAATGTAATTTTTAAAATTTGATGGTGGGGTTAGAGCAAAACTGGGCTCATGGCCTCACTGTCCTAAGTCCTAAAATAATTTCAAAGATTTTAATTAATTGTAAAAAAAAAAAAAAAAAAGTGGTTGTAGTAAATTAACAAAAATATGCATAAATATGATCAAGCAAGGAGGTGAAAGCATTATGCTTTGGGTCATGTCTTCTGAAAAGGGTGAGAAAATATACATGCATACACTATATGTATATATATGGATGACAAATACTGCCAAGACAACAAAGAAGGGTTAAAGAAGAAGGACATCAAAGTGATGAAGTGGCACAGGTTGTTGGAAAATCTGCCAAGAAACCCAAAGGACTTAGAGTTTCTGCCATAAGGAATGGTTCAAAATTCTTCCTGAGACGATTCCAAACCTTGTGACAACAAAAACCGTCTCGATTTTGTGTTTTCCCACCAAGAAGTTTATTTTCACTCAATCATAGCAAATCATTCTTTTTCTGTATTATGTTAAAGTCAGATTTTTCTCATTGAAAATCTCAATTGCCTTTTCAACAAATCAAAAACTCTATCCCTAACTACCACTCCCAGACTCCTATGCGGCTGTTTGGTGTTACATTGGAATGGGTACTTCCTGTGTTTGCAGCTGGTTTCCATGTTATATCAGCTGGTTCTGGTTTGACAAGTTACCTAACAAAGCTATGCACTACCGGTTAATGTGGTAACTTTACTCATTAAAAAGGTAAAGTTATAAATATTTGCGTGTTGCTTGTTTAAACTTTGTCGTCTTAAACTTTTTAAAACGTGCGCTCGTTCAGATGCGGCTGCCGCTGCGCCTCTTCCCGTCTCTCCCCGCTCCTGTCCGGACATTCTCCTCTGTCCCTGCGGGGAAGCTGAATTTCGTCCCCGCTTGCAGCACCGCCGATGCCCGCTCTCTGGAGCTGCTGCAGGACTTTGTGTCCCGATCCAGGCGGTTGTTCGTGGTCACCGGAGCGGGTCTGTCTACAGAGTCGGGCATCCCGGATTACCGCTCGGAGGGTGTCGGGTTGTACGCCCGCACCGACAGGAGACCGATGCAGCACACGGAGTTTACCCGCAGCGCCAAGTCCCGACAGAGATACTGGGCCAGAAACTTCGTCGGGTGGCCGCAGTTCTCCTCCCATCAGCCCAACTGTGCCCACCGGGCTCTGCGGAGCTGGGAGGAGAAGGGGAAGCTGCACTGGCTCGTCACCCAGAATGTGGACGCCCTCCACTCCAAGGCAGGACAGACACGGATTACGGAGCTCCACGGCTGCGCCCACAGGTGAGGAAGGCTGAGTGACCCAAGGTGGGCAGGGTCCCATAAGAAATGGAGCTGGGTGGAATTCTATATAACAACTATGATGCAAAATATATGGTTATGTTAACTGATAAAATGAGGTATGCATGTCAGTTCTTACAGTTCTTAATTGCCTATTGCCTTGAAAAGGTAAGTCTCAGGGATCATGAGGCACAAGGACACACACACACATATTTATGTGTGTGTGTGTGTGTGTGTATATATATATATATTTATTTTATTTTTTTATTTATTTATTTTTTTCAAAAATCCATCAAAAGCAAATTTCATAAGACTCTAGATATTTTGGCAGACCAAAAGAAAATATTAACTCAGACAAACCTAACAGATCTCTTATGCCACAGAGCTTCAAAACTGAAACGGTGTTCAGGTTGTTGGCTATCTGAAATTTCATTTTGTATTTAGGCCAAAGTTCAATTTTGGCCTCAGGTGAGCAGAGGATCCTCTTCCACATATTGTGACCCCAGATGATTTGTGACAAACTACAAACAGAACTTCTTTTGGCTTTTCTTTTACTATTGACCCTTCCATGAAGACACATTCTTCCATCTGAGTTGTACATCTCTGCAAGGCTGACTATTATTCAGAAAAGCTCTCCTTGCCTGGCCTGTCAGTTTATGCAGACATTGAGGTTTGCAATTTCGCCAAACCTGAATGCCCTTTCTTTGGTGATGGATTGATTGAACAGAGCTCTGTGAGGTGGTAAAAACTTGATATGTTGTTTTATGACTTAGTCCTAACATAAAAGTTAACAAGTGGACTTTTCTTTTTTTTTTTTACTTACTATGACTTGAGTGAGATTTGTTGCACAGGATTTTATTTAGGGAGCAACAGATTAAAGGGTGCCAAATACAAAGGCAAGTCCTACTTTTTAGACTTTAGTAAAATATGTTGAAAAGCCTCAACTCTATGTTCAATCATAAGAAAAATTGGATTGTGTTTCATGTGTTCTCAGGGTAACATGTCTTGGCTGTGGCAGCATCACCGCGCGGGAGGAGCTGCAGAGGCGCTTTGTCTCATTAAACCCGGATTGGAGCGCCCAGGCAGGAGCCGTGGCTCCGGATGGCGACGTCTTCTTAGAGGACGAGCAGGTCCTGAACTTCAGGGTCCCGTCCTGTGAGCAGTGTGGGGGGATACTGAAGCCAGAGGTTACGTTTTTTGGAGACACGGTGGCCAAAGCGACGGTGCAGTTCGTGCAGGAGAGACTGGCAGAGGCGGACGCAGTGCTGGTTATCGGCTCATCACTGCAGGTATAGAAAAGCAACCAATTTGTGTTTTCGGCTGCGTTTTCCGTTCAGCTATAAGTTCCATCCTCTGTGGCTCCGCAGGTGTACTCAGGATACAGGGTTCTACTGGCAGCGAGCGACAAGAAGATGCCAATCGCCATCCTGAACATCGGACCCACCAGAGCAGATCACCTGGCAGAGCTGAAAGTGAGGGGCCGCTGTGGTGAAGTTCTGTCAGTCATCCAGCCCCTCTGACCCCACGGACCGGTTTAGAGTCATCTCTGCTCTGCTGACTGGACTAACTCAGACGTTAGTAAATCACCATCAGAATGAGGTGATATGAAAGGACCGACTAGACGGCGAGAACTGCTGTCGTTAGCACTTTCCACACTGCTGCGGGGAAAAAAAACGGTTTTAGAAGTCCAACTTGTGTGTAACGGGAAGGCTCAAACTGTTTGGTTTGTTTCTGTTTGACTTTCAGCTGAACATGACGAGGATCTGTGTCACATCCTCTCAGACTGTTCACAGTTCTTTAGAGGTGCTGCTCTAAAATGCAACTGTTTTGATCTAAAGTGACTTTTACTGCAAGATATTTGCAGAAGAGCAAGTAGCTGCAGAAGTACGAATACTTGTTTGCGAAATGCAATAATTAAAATGCAACTGCTGTCACAGTGCAATTAAAGATTTTAAATTCCTTTAACATTTAAAGCGTACTACTTAGTTTGTTTCCACTGCTTTATAGAGTTATGAGATTACTACAAATAGCCAATACAAAAAAACACTGAAATAGAAGATATAAATCCAAAATGTTACATTGGAATAGTAGAATATTTTATTGACCAATAGCTAGCTTGAATGAAACATTTAAAAGTGGCTTCTGTTTAAAAGCTAAGTTATGGATTTTTATGGCATCTAAAATGTTCTCAAATTGTGTTTAAAAAAAAAAAAAGACATAAAAAACCCACATCGGATTCAAGAGCATTTTATTTAATTTTAAACCTAACTTTGTTATTGAATCACAAACAGACAGAGGGAAGAGTGACTGTGGACTGACTGATACTGAGATCCTTCATGATGCTTTGCTGCTCAAATCTCTCCTGCAGCCTGAGCCTCCAGTTCTCCAGCTCGGGCCGAGTCTCCTCCTGCAGAGCAGCGGGAACGCTGAAGGAGTACAGACAGAACCTGTGAGTGTTGCCGTCCATCTGCCATGCCGCCGATGCTGTAGCCACCACCAGCGGCGTCATGGACAGACAGTTTTCAAAGCTCCTGGCCTGATCAAACCAGTAGGTGACCGGGTAACCCAGTAAGAGACCAAATATGGTGCACAGGTTCCAATCGTCAGATTTCTCCCCAACATAAAGAGGTTTATCAGCCTCGTCGTGTCGCCGAAACTCCTCCAGAAGGAGCAGAAAATCTGCCACCTCACCCGTCAGCCGTCCCCTCTGAGCATTAGAGACGGCGGGCTTCTCCAAAGACGCAGAGACATTTACAACGGGCGGACCACCGCCACGAAGCGTCTTCTCTAAATTAGATCTGAGGGCATCTGCGTTGATAATGAGACCGTTTCCGTTTAAATCCAGCGTGAGGAGGGATCGAGACACGAGCTGGAGAGACCGCAGGCGGCTCAGATAGCGCTGGAGCTGTTCGGCGCAGGCGGCGTTGCTGTCGTACAGGAGAGCAGGCTTCAGCCCCAGATCCACAGTCAAGACCTGAGCAGCAAGATTCAGACTTTGAGCCACGGAGAGACCCTTTCTACCAGAACGCAGAGTGTTACGGGCTGCAGAGACAAAGAGGTCCTCAACTGGCATGGTTGAGATAAAATAATTAAAATAAAGTCTTTTGCGGGAGAGTTTGGGGCAAATTCAATCTGTACCTCAAAGAAAATAGAGATGACGCCTGTGCACTTGTGTACATAGGAGGGGGGGAAAAAATGTCATGTAAACAAAAACACTTTGTTTTCCAAGTATTTCATCATGTCCCTCACTTCTTCTTTGTTGGTCCAAGATTCCTAAAAAGGGGCAAAACCAGCACTTTAGTCAAAGAACTTTTTTAAGTATATATATTGCTTCTACATTTTCTGCCAATGTTTCAGAATAACTGTAAACTTTTCTGCAATACAGAAATATGTCTTACAATCATCCTGTTTTTGGTCAAGATCAGCAGGTTAAGTCACCGGCTGAGGAGACATCAAGTCGAAATCTGAGAGATTTCTAGCCACCCAGACTCCGGCGGCAAACAAACCCAGGTTAACCAGAAGATTCCTGAAATGAAGAAAACAAAGAAAGAAGCAAATTAAGAAATGTTTACCGTTTTTGTTGCTGTGGTGTATTTCTGTTTAAAGAAACTACGTGTAAGCCATTATGGACTATTTTAGACTGGGTCGAGAACCCGGACGCTAAGTCTAAAACTTCCTTCTCTGGCTCCTACCACATTATTTCTAGGGATAATGTGGTCACTTGTTATCCAATATATCCCCCTGAAGATCACAAACCCAGGGGCTTTGCTAGTTTAGTTCATACATACCAAGTGAAAAGAGTTTAGGCATCATAAGTTCCCGAGAGTTAACGGAGGAATGGATATTATATTAAAAATTACACATATCACATGGAATACATAAAAATGACAAGCCCGTACGTGTAAATAACATGCTTTAGCTGACTAGCATTAGCATCAGTGAGCGGCACAAGGACAAATCCAGCAGCATGAGCTAACGCTAGGGGAACAGTTAAACTCAGCACAAAATAACACACTTCTCACCTCCTAAAGTCGTTTCTGTCTGTCGCAAAGCGATACGTCGAGCTGATCCACTCAGACACCCGGGATGGAAAGCTCCCTTTCGCGTTTGAACCGCTCATCATGCTAGCAGAAGGTGGCAGCGAGGAGCGAAGACGGAACCAGCGTAGGCATTTGGGAGAGGGGACGAATTTAGTTGTGGCACAAATACGGGTGCCCGAGAGGATTAATCTCCGCTCGTGTCCATATAATATTACATGACCAAAGATGTCTGCCACCAGGTACCGTCGGTTTCTTAAACTGTGTGAGGAATGGCCCCGAGACGAGACCAAGAAGGCACGGGATCTGGGGACATTTCTGCGGCAGAGAGTGGCTTCTGCGTTCCGCGAGGGTGAAAACACGCAGGTAGAAGGTCACGCACACGGCTCCATCGATCAGCGCTAACAGAGGACGCCCTTGTTTTTAGCATTAGTTGTTGATACCTGGGGGAGCTTCTTTATTATTACTCTGACAGCACTACTAATAACCCGGCTGCAAAAACAGATAACAGAAGTTCGACTTTATAGAAATAGGGGAAATCCCCCCACCCCCAGCAACTATTTTTAAAATTACTTTTGCTCAGGTGTTACCCTAGATGAACCAATTAACTGGATGCTTTTCTTTGACCATTCTTGGTGATAATCAAGTCAGATACTGAAAAACCAGGTTTCTCACTGTTCATGAAAATAACTCACTAGTTTCATCCTTTAGACACATAGCCTCAAACTAAGGCAGTTTGTTTATTAAAAATAACAATATAGCTCATATTTTTCTCTTTATTGAGCTAAAATCCTTGGAAATAAAACTCAAAATACTTACTAACTCAAACCAGCAGGTCAGACCTTAATGGAAACCGGATGTTGGTATTGGCCAGGAAAAACCTAATCAGTTCATCTGCTCTAGATTAATTTCTGACTACTTTACATTTATATATTTAAGTAATACTGACTCCAGTTCTTTGCAGTTGTTATAGAAGAAGTAGAATTATGCACATAACACAAATTTAGCATAAATATAGAAAACACTCATCTTAGACATCACTAGTTATTCATAAATTTTGGGGGGCGGGGGGAATATAATTCCAAACAAGTTTGTCAAACTTTAGCAACTTGATTAATTACTAATTTGTAAAAGGTAAATAAAGTTGTTGTGCATGCTCCTTGACATATAAATAACACATTTTGCTTCTTCTTGTCATACGTCTCCAGCTTGCAGATCCCGAGAAATGTGACCAAATGTATGAAAGTTTGGCTCGCATCAATGGAAATGTATACAGACAGCGGGTAAGTATGCATCCAAATGAACTGCATTGATGAAAACCTGATTCGTTTATGATTTATCACAGCTTGGCCAGTAATCCACTTCTTTTGCTCTACAATGTTTCACAAAAAGATTCATGCTTCTTGAACGTTTTCACATTTTGACTTATAATAGCCACAAATGAAATCTATTTTATTGACTTTTTTTGTCATGGTAACGATACAAAGTGTTGACGGAGAAAGTCTGCATGCAAATGCATGTCACACCTTTCAGATTTTTTGTGTTAAATGCAAACCATATTATTATTTTCCTTTCACTTAATTCTGAACTACTTTTTGTTGTTCAGTCACATAAAATCCGAGTAAAATAAAATGAAGTTAGTGGTTGTAACGTGACATAATGTGAAAAGTAAATAAATACTTCTGCAACTGTGAAGATGATAGTAAAACATGTTTTATTTAAAGTGAAGGCTAAACTAGGTTAATCTGTAAAGAACCTCCACTTTTAAAATCTATTCTAACCACAAATACCACATGTATAATGCATAGAGTGTCATGTACTTTGTGTTGCCAGTGTTTGTCCAAAGAAAGTAAACCAACTAGAATGAAAATATGTCATGTGTGTAGCCTGAAAATTTCACATTCAGCTCCTAATAAGTAGAAATTGTGCAGAATACAGAAAAATGTAGCAGGAAGCTTTGTTGTATAGAATGTAAATATGTTTGTGTGTTTTAGTTTCCTCGTGTGAGAGACACAAGTTTTACAGGAGTTACAGTGGAGGAGTGTCGAGTACTTTTGTCAGGTATGCACTCTGATTACAATGTGCAGCGTCATCATTGCTCTTAACCAGTTACAATAAAATGACCCTGAAAAAACAGTGATGTATTTTTACACCTTATTTAATAATTGTTTTACAGGCAGTATGCAACAGAGCATGGATGAGGAAAAGAAGGGTTTATGGAAGTCGCTAATGGAGAGATTCTCCTCCAAATCACCAGAAGACGGTCCAGAAAAAGCTCCTGAAAAATAACATTTTTCTTTTCTATGTTGCTTGTATAAAAATAAATATTATCTTTGTGGATTTGTCTTTTTTTTTGTTTTGGACTATTAAAATATTTAAATAATCAATACTGCTTTTCAAAAACTAAACCAGAACATCTGAAACAACCAAAAAACGTTTTTAACAACAATTGCAATACACTATCACTTAATAGGCAATAGTCAGGCTGTTAATATGTCACAGGGAAAAATCTGAAACTGGAAGGACATGGAGGAAATGAAACATGAATAATGGAAGACACAAGAAGGGAGAGAGAGAAGAAAACATACATGGAGAAAAATGAGGAATGACACAAAAAAAAAGGAAGAAGTGGGGACTTGATGCGATTAAATTGTTCTGCTTACACAGGCTAACGATAAATCCTGCTGAATCTTGAAAGACTGTGATAGATTAGACTGACTTTGAGCGATCGCCTTAAAGCAGTGGTTCTTAACCTTTTTTGAGGTACCGAACCCACCAGTTTCATATGTGCATTCACCGAACCCTTCTGTAGTGATTTTTTTTTTTTCTCCTCCCAAATTCAAGACATTGGGGTGACCCAACTAGAGTCTAGTTAGGTCTCCCCAAGATCACTAAGTCTTCTTAAAAGGTAGAGTCTCTGAGAACAGTTCTTCAAAATATAGTCAGTGTTTTCAGCAAAGTTGAGCTGAATGACCAGGAACGACCCAAGGTATTTAAAATCTGCCACAGTTTCAACAGGTTGGCCATCGAGAGAAATTGGAACCACTTCAAGGTCTTGTTTAGTTCATTTAATTAGCTCTACACTCTTAAGAGAATGAAAAATTAATAATAAATAATAAAGACTTTGCGGTATTCTGATTTAGTAATGTAATTATATTAGTTGTGTTGCCACCCCCACGCCACTAGAGGCAGTAGCGACCCCGAAAAGATGCGATAAGGAGCAGATTTAGAAGCTATAGAATTTGATAAAAACTGAGTTTTGCTCAAAGGCACAAGTTCAAATCCATGCTGAGAGTGGAACTCCTTCAATCAGTGCTCCTCCGCAGCTCTGATTGGCTAAGCAATGTAACGTGATCCTCTGCAGCAAAGCGGGGCGTCATCACGACCCGAGACCGACTCATCGAACCCCTGGGGTTCGATCGAACCCAGGTTAAGAACCACTGCCTTAAAGCTACAGTTGGGAAAAGCAATCCCGTCATGTCATAATTTTTCTGTACAACGTTTTAAGACCGTGGCGTTTATTTTACTCAAGGTTATCATGCTGTGAGAATCTCACTATCCATGTCCAGATTTAGCATTATGTGATGGACTGAAATGTGTTTATAACATGTCAAAGGTATATGCACTCTTTGCTTTATAGATATTTTAATGTTTATATTTACAACCAAAGAAAGTTCAACTCCTTTTGCAGAAATAGTGTTTGTGATTATTTATGTTTGGGCTGTGATCTACTGGGACAATCTTCTTGTTTTTAAGGAAGGACTCTTCAAAAGTTTGCTTACAAAATCTCATTTACAAATGAGAAAATGCCATTTTACGACAGTGAGTACATTTTATGCAAGTAAAATTAAAATGGATGTCAGCATGTTTAAAGAGAATTACATTTAACTCATTTAAATTAGTTGAAATATGTATTTGTGAATTATGCAAAGCCTAATCAGCTACATGTTGAAGCTGCAACTCCTCTTATTCTCGCAGCAGTGAACACCAGGCTGACGCCACGTTAGAAACAGGATCTACAGCAGCTCATTTTAAACAGAAAGAGATTTTATGAACAAAGTCTTCTTACGTCTGTCTTTTAAAAAAAAAGTTGCTCTGGTTTGCTTAAAAAAAAAACCCATTTTATTTACAAATGGAAAAACATGCAAATTAGAACACCAAACTTTTACACGCATAAATGTTAATTGGAAAAGCATGACCGGAAAAAAATGTTTAGCAAAGGAAGCACAGAAAAATACCACAACTCGGTTCCAATGTGGATCCTGAGTTAAGCTGGATACTCGAAAGCTTTGATCAGAATGTACTATACCTTAATTTGTTCATTAGTTTGACAGGAATAGTGCACATTTTTAAGAGTTAGATTGAAGAGCACGGTGGTCTGCAGAACAATTGGGTGTTATTTACTAATAACATGTAGACAGGTCCTCGTCAAACTGATAGACAAAAGCTGAATCATAAACTCAAAAAAAAAGCAGCTGTGAAACTGATCTGTCATTTCTGCAAAGGAATTTTATCGTGACGAGTCAAGATTTAGCAATGGAAATAAACACACTGCAATGTGCTCTACTCTTCCTTTTTCTCTGGGTTATCTCTCCATATGCAGTAGTTGAGGGCTGTGGCGAGGCACAGCCAGGACAGATAGGGAGCGAGGAGCAGGGTGGCGGTGTGGCTGATGGAATACCAAGACACCATGGTGGCTCCAACCGTCCCCGTGAGAAACACGATCTCCACCAGGGCCTGAATTACACAGGGGGAGGGCATCTCATTGACTGGACTGGATTTCAAACATTGATCATCCTCTACATGCATTAGGTAACCTGTTTGAGTGAAAAAAACCAAACAAAAACATACCCATTTCAGCTTGTGTGCGCCAAAGAAAATGGGAGTCCAGGCCCAGTTCAGAGCGAGCTGCAGCCCATAAAGCCCCAGTGGAACCACAGCATCTTCAGTGAAACCTCCAAGCTCTTTCCAGATCAGGTAGGAGCCATACCTGCATAAAAGAAAACATTCAAAAAAATAAACTCACTCTAGAGCAGAATGGCTGTATGAGTCATCTAGTGTCCCACTTACCCCATTCCAGTGTACAGGCAAGTCCACACCACAGGGAATGCTGCGTTTGGTGGGCGCCATGAGGGTTTGTTCAGGGTTGGGTACCAGTTTTTTACCTCTTTGCGTGTAATGAAGCCACCATAGAAACCACCGACGTGTGGCAACGCCGTCATTCCAATCATAGGCAGCCACATGGTCTGAGATAAGAGCAAGTTGTAACAGTTTACCCTGCTAAAGCTGCAGATATTAACTACCATGTTATACAATAACTTTCATAAACTCTGAAGAGGCAGGCAAAAAAAAAAAAAAAAAGCATTTTTCAGGGTAAAAGCACAGCTGACCTCTAATTGACAAGGTCATTGGACAAGTCATGAATGAAAGACTAAAATGTATAAGTAGCTGATAACTAAACTGTGTTTTTAAGTGTGACTGTAATATTACAATATCTCCATTTCAAACAAAAACAAATGTAAAAATGTTGACTTTTTTCTGTATTTTTACGCAAACTAAGAGAATGAACCATGTTGTTCAATCTTTGTGTATGAAATGTTTCAAAACATGTGCATAAGTTCCCACCACAGAGTGATCAACACAATGTCTAGAACGTGTGGACGTTTGTGCCACACTTGCACAAAATACAACATAATTTTACATTATATTACATCTACCTACCTTGCAAAAACAAGAAAAAAAATTTGAAAACATATTTTCATTTCCAAAGTTAACCTACAAAATCATCTACAAGGTTGGATGTTTTTTTTCCCATGTTTTTCTATGTCCATGTCTTCCAAGGTTTTGAGACCATTCTAGGCTGACAATGTCATTCAGAAATGAAAACCACAATAAAAGTGGATTTGAAACACCGACACACTTTTGTCTGTCTGGAAATCGAATAGAAACCGTTCAGGATAAAATAATTGTTGCAGAAAGTGCAAAAGACATGCTGCGTTGTTGAATATGATTTGCTTGTTCTTCACAAACAACAACAATGTTCAACTTTAGGTCATTCTGAACAGGTGAAAATAGTAGCAAACTTAAGAGAGCACATACTATATATGCTTAATTAATACATAAACTACAGCCTATTTATGTGGAAACGTAAAGCTACATTTTATACATGTACACATTGTCTCGAAGCACTTGGATATTGTAGGTTTCCTTTTCATACGTTTTATGTTGCAGTACAATGTATATTTTTCTAACCAAGTTACTAAGTTTCATAACTTTTGCTGCACTGAGCACCTTGTTCAACTGATCTTTAAAGTGTGCTATAGAAACACATTTTGAGCTGACTTAGCTCTATAGTGTAATTACTTTGGATTTTGTTTCTTCAAATAAATAAATTTTAATTTTTAACCTTTAGTTTACTGTTTTATCAGTGTATAAGCCGGTCAAGTTTTTACCAAAAAACATATAGTCCAGTCTATTTGTCCACAGTAACCATTAATTTAACAACCTCCCAATAAAGTTGGTTACGTGTCATTATGTATTTCTTATTCAATCTCCAGGAAGGTCAAGGGCCTACCGGTCCTGCTGATAACTCCATGTGGGTACATGGATAACCATTCAAATATTTAGCTAATATGACCAGATTCAGTAAGTTAAAATTACAGGATCAGCTTTTGAATCTAGTACTGTATTTGAACTGTAAACTTGTATGCCTTGTTTCGTAACTTGCGCGGTGTAAGGCGTGTCCAAACTGACAGTTCTCCAGAATACTCAAAAATAATCTGCTTAATTAATATAAAAAAATATGGACATTTCGTGGAACTGTAGGAATAATGGCTGTTTTGGCAGGTTGAACGGCATGTAAACAAAAAAAGAGCTAACACGCATTTCCTTTGTTGTAATATTATTTAAGACACACAAAGGTCAAAGTTCCAGAAAAAAGTAATTTCACTCATCGTGTTTCTGCTCTGATCATGAGTTTGTTTGAAACACTTACCATCTCTCAGTCCGGATAGTTGATATGCTGTATATATAAAAGCTAAAAACAACAGCAGACTACAGACACGCAGTCTCTAGCATGCTGATAGTCCTGTGATATAGCTGCTTTTAAAGGGCAGGGCAGCCTTATCGCCGCGGTCACTCCTCAGTCCCTCCCACGATCAGCCTCCCAAACGACGTGACGGCGCTGTGGCCAACGGCTGGTCGGGAGGATACAAATCTACCTACAGTCAGGAAGTCTAAAAAACATATAACACTGAGAGAGCGAGGGTCAAAAATGACAGAAGCTAACACTTTTCCTGCTCAGCCTGTTACTACTACAAGTTTCCCGTTGGCTTTTCAGTCGGCGGAAACGTGAAGACAACAAAGATTGCTAAAGGCTCAAGATAGTTCCCTCCCTTTTTACATGAATGGCGTTGACTCTTAGCTGCAGCTGTGATACAACCCCAGCGTGTCCCTGATGTTTAAATCATTAACATTTCAACATATTTGACATGGTTTACTGTTTTGAAACTTTTAAGCCGTCAAGTATTCTCTAAAAATATAGACAGACATGGTATTTGTCAGAGAACAGCAATGACTACTTGAAAGTCAAAATACAGAAAATTATTTACTGCAGGAGCCTGAAGTTAATCTATGGAGGACCAAAACTGACATAATTAAAAATAAATAGGGCAGGACTCCCAAAGGTTTCGTAAACCTTTCCAGATTGATTATGGATTACTTTGTTTCTCTCTTTAATTGTTTTCAAGTGGACCTTTGTGTTTTAGACATGTCAGACAGGTTCTAAGTGATTTTTCTGACTCCACAGGTTTTTCTGTAACCATGGTTGGTTGTGGCTAGTGAATTACATCACTTTTCAGATTTTAACTTATAAAAAAAACTTAAACTCTGTATCATTTTCCATTCAGCGAACTATTTTGCACTACTTTAATTTTAGTTTATCAAATAAATCACTTGGCCTGAAGTCAAAGTGCTTTTTCAAAATTTTTTTTTGTTCACATTAATCCAAAAGATTTATCTTCAATGAATCTTGGTTTCTGCCATTCACAATATGGATGTGAATCATAGACTTGAGAAATTCATGGCTCACGATGACTAAATGACTTTATGCAACATGTAGCTCATAGTTATATATCTGATTAATTTTGGTAATATGCCTGCATTTTCATAAACAGCCAGCATATCAACAATTCGTCACTCCTGTGGCATCTACAAACAAATTATTTTTAGGTAATCTAAAATACGAATGAAAAAGCAACTGAACTTTTCTTGTTTTTTGAAATTTTTTCATCATGTAGGGGAGGGGTGAAAGCTCTTCAAAAGACAAGGGAAGTGCATTTATTTTCTATTTAAGAAGTTTTCTCCTGGATAACAGGCTATACACAAACATCAGGGGATGTAATTTTTTTCAACAAATAAAATTGGTCCACTTGTAAACTTTATGTGGCACGGTTTTATTCAATAATTCATGACTGAAAAGAGTACAGAGATGAGACAAAAGCCTTTTAGCAAACGTCTCTCGTCCAGGCACTTCAGTTTATTAAATTTTTCTGGGGCTAAAAAACAAAAAGCTCAAGTTGCTGGTCAAGAGTATTACCAGAAGAAACTTTGCAGAAACAAACATGTAAATTACACAGAAAGAAGAGCATTCCAAAGCAGTTACAACGTAGCCTGTTAGATACAAGGTTTCTGTTGCTCAATAATTTTGGACATTCGTAGTTTAAGTTCAAATTAGCCTACACATTACTCAAAATAAAAACGATCTGATTTAATTAGATAGCTTCTAAGAAATTTACAAAGTTTCTAAGCTGCTCCTGTGTGTGCGAAGGTGAGTGTGACCTGTCCTTGGTGTACCCTGTCCTGTGCCCAGTGACAGTACAGGATTAAATAAGTAAATAAAATTGATTAACAGCTGGAGGTACATAGTTAATTTTCTCAGTAATACCATAATAATAGTTTTTAGAAGCTGACTACCTCATAGCTGCCCTTACCACACAGAAAAAAACCCCATCAATCATTGCTTTTAGAATCAGACTATCATGTAATTTGGTAGAAAAAACTAATTATTTTTTAGGTTACACATGCTGATTTGTTGTACAGGAATGACCTAGAAAAATACTGTAAACTGTACTCTACTCTTTTTTATCAGGGTTGTCTCTCCATATACAGTAACGGATGGCGGTGGTGTAACACATCCAAGCCAGATATGGCGCTAAGAGCAGAGAGGCGGTGCGGTTAATGGGATACCAAGACAACATGGTGGCTCCAATCGCCCCATCCAGAAGCACGATCTCAATTAGACCCTAAAATGTGAACATAAAACACATTTAATCAGACAATTTGCAATAGTAAAATTCACTTCTAGAATTTTAAAATAACACTAAAAGAGACCTCTATGTTTTAAAGCCTACCCATTTTTGGCTGTGTGCACCGAAGAAAAGAGGAACTGATGCCCAATTCAGAGCGAGCTGCAGCCCATAAAGTCCCATCGGAACCACTGCATCCTCAGTGAAACCCCCAAGCTCTTTCCAAATTAGGTAGGATCCATACCTGCATGGAAAAATACAAATAAAATAATAATAATAATAATAATAATAATAATAATAATGGACAAATTCTTAACACTTAATCCATTACAAAAGAGAAGATTTTTCTTTCTTCATAAGTGAGTACAGCACAAAAGCCTAAAGAAGGAAAATGTTCCTTGGAGCCAAAGTGGTAGCAGCTGCGTCTGCAAATAGACTCAAAAGTCTAATTATTTTCCATGGCAATATTATATTAATAGCATTATAATTGTTAAATCCAAAATATTTTGCTTGGTATCGCTATTAATTGCTAAACAGTAAAGATAAAATATTACTAGAGATTACAGTTTCATCAGCTATTACAACAATTAGTTTGATGCAATGTTTTTATTTTTATTTTCAATACTTCTGTATTTTTAGGTTCAAAATATATTGTTTCAAAAGCAGAAAGGAAAGAAAACAGTAAAATCTCAGATGTTACAGTGAAAAATACATTTACAAAGTATATTCAGTTTTGAAATACTAAACCATCCATGCATTCAGATTAATCATCAGTATATTCAAGTATGTTTGAAAATCCACCTACATGCACTCTGCATCACTTTTTATTTTTGTTCCTCCTTAGCATGTGTAAAAATAACTTGCACTGCAGGAATGATAACAGAGCAATAAAGCCATACACGTACACTGTGAGGTGACGATATATCAGCTCCTGGTCCTGCGCTTTTCATTTTGAAAACATGAAAACAATTCCTGAATTAAGTACGAAAAGGACAGGTTCTCTTTAAGACTGAACTTAATGTTGTGTATAATTTACCCCATCCCTGTGTAAAGACTCGTCCACACCACAGGGAACGCTCCGTTCGGTGGGCACCATGAGGGTTTCTTCAGGCTTGCGTACCAGGTGTAGACCTCCCTGCGTCTGATGAAGCCACCAAGAATCCCTCCGACGTGGGGCAGGGCCGTGAACCCAATCATTGGCAGAGACATGGTCTGAAACAAGACCAGATGAGTTTATGACTGATTCCGATAAAGATAGGTCGCAGGAATTATACAATACGGTGAAAAGTATTTTCTCCCAGACAAATATCTTCAGATTTTTTTTTTCTTTTTTTGTCACAACTTTCACATTAACAAGAACATTTTATTATCACTCAACTAATGCGACTAAATACAAAAGTAGTTGTTAAAGGGTGATTTCACTTATTAAGGGAAAATAACAATCCAAACTAATCTTGTCCCATGTAAAAAGAAAAACAAAGTAATTGCACAAGAATTCAGTTCAATTCAGCCACACAGCAGGATTTTTGAGCATGAATGGCCAGAGGTTATACCACAACATCATGTCCAAACTTCAACTAGGCTTCTCTGAAACCCTAATTTTGTCTAGTTTTTCAGTCATGAAAATCACTTGTTGTGATGTGTTTGAATCATTATCCTGCTGCAAATCCAAGGGTGCATACATGGGCTAAAGACCATGAACCGATTTTTGAACATTCTCCATCTGAACTTTTTATTTTTTTTTTTTACTAAGAACAGAATTCATGGTTTCTAAAATAGCAAAGTATCCCCAGATGTTTACACAATCACCTGCCAGTTTGCATGTTATTGTGATGTTCTTTTTCTGAAATGCATCAGAGGTCAGTACTGCTGCAATGTAGAAGGAAGGTTGAGAGTTTCAATTCTGGTCATTCAGGATGGAGTCTGCATGTTCTCTCTGTGCATGTGTAGGGTCTCTCTGGGTAGTTGTCCTCTCACAGTTCCAAAACATGTGGTTGTGAGGAGTGTGTATGTGCACAGCTGTTTGTTCTGGGTGTCTCTATGTTGCCGTGTGACAGAACAGCGACCTGTCCAGATTATGCTTTATGCAGCATCTAACCGGATGAACTCTGCTTTTTGCATTTACTCTGTTTATGTTTATCAGATGTTATGATTATCAATGATCTGAAACATTTAATTATTTGGGGTACTATCTATGTCACATTTAATTGTGACATAAAGCATCCCTTTAAATACAAGTAAGAAAAAAGGGAAGTAAAATAAATGTTTTTCTAAGTATGTCCATGTTGTTGTTTTTTTGTTTTTGTTTTTTACAAAAAATAAATTTCTGGCTGAATTAGCACAAATATGAATGTATCAATTTAGTCACTGTTCATCAGATAGTCTGGGTAGGGGAACTTTTTCTGTGACAACTAGCTTTTGCAGGTAAAAGTCTATGCAGTAAGGTAAAAGTAGGTGTCCATTTCCTGATCGAAGGGAGATCATATCTATCTATAGAGAATATCATATTCTTCTTGAAAAACGGCCTAATAACATAATCTTATTGTGCGTGTTTTTGTTTTTGTCTTATTCTTATTTTACTTTTACAGAACATACAAATCACCGTGTAATCAAATTTAGATCCGCTATGCTGACATAAATGTCATTATAGTAACGTTTTTTTCCTGCGCAGTAGAGTTTTACAGAGCATATAAAACAAATAAAGCACGTGACTAATAAAACATTCTGTTAAGACAATTTATATTCTAACCTCATTTAACTCGAAAGTGGTCGAGAGAGACATGACTAAAACCATTTAAAAGTGGCCTCGAAATTCAGAGCAATTTGTGTCTTACCGTCAGCGTGCCTGAGCTCAACAAGCAAGTAACTAGTAATGTAAGAAAGCTGTATGCAGTCGTTTACGTAAACTGGCTGGTTTCTGAAGGTGAAGGCTATTGTCCGACACTCCCTACCTTACAGAAGGTAGGGAGAAAGAAGGCAAACAGCGTAACGTCACCACGTTCTGATCAGCTATTGGCTGCAAAAACAAAACCTAACGTACAGTTGTTAAAATAATAAGCGTATTCAATAACTCCGAAATTGTCCACGGGTCAAACAGTACCTTTCCGTGTTCTGATGCTAATTTAAAATTGCCTAATCACGTCTGTTTTATTATATTTATTTATTTATTTGCTGAGATTACAAAACGTTTAAGATGGCTCCCCACCTCTGCACCACAAAGAGACTTTTTGTGCCCCGTTCAATTAACCTCGGAAAAACCTAAATCTGGGAACATCATCACGCTCTGTTTAAAAAGGCTTTATAGAGAGGTCAATTAATACATTAGCCGAAGAAGGTATAACTACTTCAACATATTTTTATTTTATATTTTAATGTAAGTAAGTTACCATCCAAAAAAGTACAAAACTAAGAGTAAAAACGCATTTCATAAGAAGTCTAGGAGAATATCTGATTTAATATTTCAATATGATGCAATCAAACAGACAAAAATACAATTATGTGTAAATTCTGGTATTTTAAAGACTAAAGCACAGCAGACAAAGCTCGTTTACAAACAAGAAGTCTGACTTCAATATATTTAGGTGTGTTTCTGTGTCTGACGCACTTTTAGTTAAAACATGTTTGTTCTTCATTCAGTGATGCATCCAGAAATTTCACTCAAGCAAAAGTAGCAATACTTTCTAATATTACTATAATTAATATTATTTTAGTAATGTAAAGTAAAAATATAAATGATGGCACTGTAAAACAACTAGATGTCCATGTTTTCCATGCAGTTGCTCTAGCAAACAAGCCTCGTTAACAGTCTGCACCAGAATAAATGAATTGAATCAATGAATCAATTTAGTTGTTTTTAGTGTTTATAGCTCTAGTGCTATAGCATTAAGCAAACTTGCTAGGTAGTCAAGTCATTTGTATAGCACATCATAAGGCACTTCAAAGTGCTTTACTTAATAATAAAAATACAATTAGCAAAAGAACAAAAACGAAACATAACGACAGAAAAGAGAAGTCATGAAAAGTTCAAATACAGGTCAGAATAAATCTATTTTCCAATATAAATTAAAGGCAGCTCAAAACAAAACCAAGTTTAGCCTTGATTTAGTTAAGCAGTTATGCAGTTTTCTGGAAGTTTGTTCAAAAATAGAGGAGCATAAAAAACTGAATGCTGCTTTAAAGTGTTTAAAGCAGCACTTTAAAGCAGCTGCTTTAAAGCTGCTTTAAAGTGCAGCTTTAAATAAGAACCAATGTTGTTGTTAACAACATTGGTTGTTAACAACCAATGTTGTTAACAACAATGGTTAACAACATTGTTGTTAACAACCAATGTTGTTAACAACAATGGTTAACAACATTGTTGTTAACCAATGGTTAACAACAATGGTTGTTAACCATTGTTGTTAACCACAACCATGGTTAACAACAATGGTTGTTAACCATTGTTAACAATGGTTAACAACGCATAACCATTGTTAAGCGTGCATAACAATGGTTATGCACGCTTGCATAACCATTGTTATGGTTATGCAAGCGTGCAGCAGTGTGAATGTAAGTAGATAAAAGGGATGGAGAAAGGACACAGAATCATACATCCATTTTCCAGCTACACGTACAAAATCAGTCCCTTTTTATTCCGAGTGACTAGGCAGAGCACTATTAGCAAAACACTAGAGTTCTTTGCAATTAATACATTCAAATATAATCTAAGAAACTGCAAAGTCTCTTAGATTAGATATATGTGGCTCATGTAATGAGATACAAAAACTGGGAACTCTCAGAAATCACTGTGCGACCCTGTAAGTGCAAATAAATACAGAGCTGTGAAGAAATAACCTCCCATTTACAGGTTTCTTATGTTTTTGAATTTTGTCAAACTTCATTGACTCAAAACATTGGACACATTTTTACATCAGGCAAAGATAACTTGAGGAAATACAAAAAGTAGTTTGCTAGCTGGTGTGAGCTAGCAAACTAGCTCACACCAGCTAGTGTGAGCTAGCTAGCTCACAATACAAAAATACAGTATCTGTATAAAAATACAGATACTGTATTTTTATCTAATACAGTAAAAAAGCAAATGTTTCGAATAACCGGCAAGGAGTCTTTCGCATCTCTGCTTAATAATTTTAAGTCACTTTTCTTAGCAGGATTGTTTCAATTCAGCCTCCATTTGAGGCATTTTGAACATGAGCGTCCTTCTTCAACCAGATCTAAGCTGCACTTTGACTAGGCTACAGCACAACCTTTTTCTTAAGTTCATTCAGAGATGGACTTGATATGTGCTTTGTATCATCGTCTTGCTGCATAAGTCAAGTGTGGGTGGCCATTCTTCTCCCAGTCCAGACAAAGGAGAGGTGTGTGGAAAAAAAATGCATGACATAAAAAAAAAAAAAACATTTCTACTGGAAAGTTATGCAGTTTTTCTGCTTGTAAAGTAAGACAATGTGTAAAGGTGAATGAGAAGACTGAAGTTTTTGTTTTTTATCCTACAAAACTTCATGCATTGATTCCAGCTCATTCTTTTGCTTTTTGATTTGTTTTCTATTGTCTGTTCTATTTGCAATGCGCACTATTGTAAATAATTCGTATTTTTAATGCACAAATACACATGGAGATTTTGGACATTTTTAAATGAACCTACTCAGTTACTCAATCTTGTTTATTTTCTATAATTATGCAGTAAGAATGTTGGAATGGTGTCATTATAAGACACTTAATTCTGTTTTTATACATTTGACGTTCTGTATTTATATGAATCAGTTTGCTGTTGTTGCACAGAAACTTCCCCACTGAGGGACAATAAAGAATATTTCTATTTCCTATTTTTACTCTACATCCCAATTTCTTCGAGAAAAAAAAAACAACAACAACAACCTCCATCTTATTCACAAACAACAACTTGCTAGTGTGCATGCATAAAAAAAAAAAGTCCGGGATGCTCCAGAGTTCCCAGTCCACTCGTTGAACTATGAGCCCCTCCTCCAAGACACACCTTTTCCTCCGTGGTCCTCCGGCGTTTCTTACCTTCTTTCCGCTCCTCTCAGCGTCGTTGTCTGGCTGTGAACTCTCACCCCAGCTGCTTGGGAAATGTCACACAGGCAGGGAGGCCCGTGCTGCAGTAGGGGGGGCGTAATAGGAAGGAAAAAATAACATTTTCTCCGTTCTCAGCGCATCATTCAGCAGAGACTCTGCCGTGCAAGAGTGCCACATCCCGCTACCAACCACCAACAGCAGCAGCAGCAGCCGCCGCCGATAACGCACCGCAGTCTCGGTGCTCGTTTCGCATTAAACCTGATATAATAATAATTAAAAAAAAAAAAAAAAAACCGTGGCAGACATGTGAGTAGCAACCCATCGCTGTCGTTCTCCACTTTCCCGTTGCCTGGTGTGTGTTATTGCTATTGTAGCCTCAGCAGCAGCAGCAGCAGCGGCGGTCAGTGAGCCGTGTGGTGGCTCATTCTGCTGGGCTTGAATCTGCTCATTCAGAGGAGGGGGAAGGGGGGCGTTCTTTAAATTATTACATGGAAAAAGATGGTTCCGATTCGGGCTGGTTAATTGGATCAGAAAGGTTGTGATTTTTTTTCCTTCTCTCCATCATTGTATTCTTTTCAGCAGATTCCCCTGGCTGTGCCTGTGTGTTGGATGTGTAGCTTTAGCTGATTAGCCTGCTCGCAGTGAGTGGATGCAGCTGTGTGTCTCCAGTCAGATGTGGAGGCCCAGGTTAGAGCAGGAGCATAGTGCGGTGCTGCTGATGTAGGCTACAATGATAACAGTAATATTAATACTAACACGTAAAGCGACAACAGAGATTATACGTGTGAATGTTTGTTTGATCAGCTGCCAAACTCAGCTGCTGGTTGATGGATTTTTTTTATTTTTTTATTTATTATTATTATCCTGCCTGACCTGAGGAAGCATAGCTGGACTGGGAACTCTCAGAACTCACTGTACGACCCAAATCGCAGGATTTTTCCTGCTGTATTTTTGCTTCTTTCGGGATTTTCGAGCTTTTGTCAGATTATTCTTGACTTACACTGATCAAAACCTGGTTCATTAGTGCATAATTTATATGAGCAGATGCACTGTATGGAGTTGAAGCTGATATTAAGGAAAATAAATGATTGAAAAAGCAGATAGTACTCTGAGATCCTCTGGTTTGTAATGATGCTGGGACTTCTGCTATTATGTGGTCAAGCTCGGATACTATCACGCATTTTTTATTTGAGAATTACATTTTTAAGAGTTGTTTTTGAGTTATTCTAACACAATTTTAACTGCTTGTGTAGTAATCAGGTCTTTATATACAGTTAGATCCGTCACAAGATCTATGAAACTTGGATTTTAGAAAAATAAAGGATACAATGTCGTACACTAAAGGAAAATGCTTTAAAGTGCTGTTTGTAAACATTGGTACTGCTATCCCATTGGTAAAAATAATAGTGCTTTTCTTTTCGGCATTTTAACTAGATCCAGTGTAAGAACCATGATTCGGCCTGAATGTAAAGTTTTCTGCAGTTTAAGAAAGCGGTGCAATTGCCTTTTAGTTAGTAGGTCAAACATTATTATTTGCATGTTTTACAGATCTGCCAAAAAAAGTAATTTTTTTGTTCATATTTATCACATTTATTTAAATTTTAATTATTATTATTATTATTATTATTATGATTTGTATTTTTTAACTTCAATCAAATGTTTTAGGTACTCTAGGTTGCTGTTTTGCTTCCATCACATAAGCAGCTGCTACTGGTTATATGAAATATAATCTAATGTACTATTCCTACAAATTATGAAACACGAGGCTGAAATTAGTTCTAGATTTTCAGAGTGTGGTATAAAACCATATCATTACTTTTTTTTTTTTTTGGCGTCTGGACTTACTCGGACAAAATTTAGGACTTCTTAATATTTAAGGTGCAGAATGTGAATTTAAACGTGTTTTTTTTTTTCATTCATGTAAATAAAAAAGCTCCCAAGTAGCATTTCTNAAGCGTGCAGCAGTGTGAATGTAAGTAGATAAAAGGGATGGAGAAAGGACACAGAATCATACATCCATTTTCCAGCTACACGTACAAAATCAGTCCCTTTTTATTCCGAGTGACTAGGCAGAGCACTATTAGCAAAACACTAGAGTTCTTTGCAATTAATACATTCAAATATAATCTAAGAAACTGCAAAGTCTCTTAGATTAGATATATGTGGCTCATGTAATGAGATACAAAAACTGGGAACTCTCAGAAATCACTGTACGACCCTGTAAGTGCAAATAAATACAGAGCTGTGAAGAAATAACCTCCCATTTACAGGTTTCTTATGTTTTTGAATTTTGTCAAACTTCATTGACTCAAAACATTGGACACATTTTTACATCAGGCAAAGATAACTTGAGGAAATACAAAAAGTAGTTTGCTAGCTGGTGTGAGCTAGCAAACTAGCTCACACCAGCTAGTGTGAGCTAGCTAGCTCACAATACAAAAATACAGTATCTGTATAAAAATACAGATACTGTATTTTTATCTAATACAGTAAAAAAGCAAATGTTTCGAATAACCGGCAAGGAGTCTTTCGCATCTCTGCTTAATAATTTTAAGTCACTTTTCTTAGCAGGATTGTTTCAATTCAGCCTCCATTTGAGGCATTTTGAACATGAGCGTCCTTCTTCAACCAGATCTAAGCTGCACTTTGACTAGGCTACAGCACAACCTTTTTCTTAAGTTCATTCAGAGATGGACTTCATATGTGCTTTGTATCATCGTCTTGCTGCATAAGTCAAGTGTGGGTGGCCATTCTTCTCCCAGTCCAGACAAAGGAGAGGTGTGTGGAAAAAAAATGCATGACATAAAAAAAAAAAAAACATTTCTACTGGAAAGTTATGCAGTTTTTCTGCTTGTAAAGTAAGACAATGTGTAAAGGTGAATGAGAAGACTGAAGTTTTTGTTTTTTATCCTACAAAACTTCATGCATTGATTCCAGCTCATTCTTTTGCTTTTTGATTTGTTTTCTATTGTCTGTTCTATTTGCAATGCGCACTATTGTAAATAATTCGTATTTTTAATGCACAAATACACATGGAGATTTTGGAAATTTTTAAATGAACCTACTCAGTTACTCAATCTTTTGAATGGGAGTATGTTGTTTATTTTCTATAATTATGCAGTAAGAATGTTGGAATGGTGTCATTATAAGACACTTAATTCTGTTTTTATACATTTGACGTTCTGTATTTATATGAATCAGTTTGCTGTTGTTGCACAGAAACTTCCCCACTGAGGGACAATAAAGAATATTTCTATTTCCTATTTTTACTCTACATCCCAATTTCTTCGAGAAAAAAAAAACAACAACAACAACCTCCATCTTATTCACAAACAACAACTTGCTAGTGTGCATGCATAAAAAAAAAAAGTCCGGGATGCTCCAGAGTTCCCAGTCCACTCGTTGAACTATGAGCCCCTCCTCCAAGACACACCTTTTCCTCCGTGGTCCTCCGGCGTTTCTTACCTTCTTTCCGCTCCTCTCAGCGTCGTTGTCTGGCTGTGAACTCTCACCCCAGCTGCTTGGGAAATGTCACACAGGCAGGGAGGCCCGTGCTGCAGTAGGGGGGGCGTAATAGGAAGGAAAAAATAACATTTTCTCCATCTCAGCGCATCATTCAGCAGAGACTCTGCCGTGCAAGAGTGCCACATCCCGCTACCAACCACCAACAGCAGCAGCAGCAGCCGCCGCCGATAACGCACCGCAGTCTCGCTGCTCGTTTCGCATTAAACCTGATATAATAATAATTAAAAAAAAAAAAAAAAAACCGTGGCAGACATGTGAGTAGCAACCCATCGCTGTCGTTCTCCACTTTCCCGTTGCCTGGTGTGTGTTATTGCTATTGTAGCCTCAGCAGCAGCAGCAGCAGCGGCGGTCAGTGAGCCGTGTGGTGGCTCATTCTGCTGGGCTTGAATCTGCTCATTCAGAGGAGGGGGAAGGGGGGCGTTCTTTAAATTATTACATGGAAAAAGATGGTTCCGATTCGGGCTGGTTAATTGGATCAGAAAGGTTGTGATTTTTTTTCTCTCCATCATTGTTGTATTCTTTTCAGCAGATTCCCCTGGCTGTGCCTGTGTGTTGGATGTGTAGCTTTAGCTGATTAGCCTGCTCGCAGTGAGTGGATGCAGCTGTGTGTCTCCAGTCAGATGTGGAGGCCCAGGTTAGAGCAGGAGCATAGTGCGGTGCTGCTGATGTAGGCTACAATGATAACAGTAATATTAATACTAACACGTAAAGCGACAACAGAGATTATACGTGTGAATGTTTGTTTGATCAGCTGCCAAACTCAGCTGCTGGTTGATGGATTTTTTTTATTTTTTTATTTATTATTATTATCCTGCCTGACCTGAGGAAGCATAGCTGGACTGGGAACTCTCAGAACTCACTGTACGACCCAAATCGCAGGATTTTTCCTGCTGTATTTTGCTTCTTTCTGGATTTTCGAGCTTTTGTCAGATTATTCTTGACTTACACTGATCAAAACCTGGTTCATTAGTGCATAATTTATATGAGCAGATGCACTGTATGGAGTTGAAGCTGATATTAAGGAAAATAAATGATTGAAAAAGCAGATAGTACTCTGAGATCCTCTGGTTTGTAATGATGCTGGGACTTCTGCTATTATGTGGTCAAGCTCGGATACTATCACGCATTTTTTATTTGAGAATTACATTTTTAAGAGTTGTTTTTGAGTTATTCTAACACAACTTTAACTGCTTGTGTAGTAATCAGGTCTTTATATACAGTTAGATCCGTCACAAGATCTATGAAACTTGGATTTTAGAAAAATAAAGGATAGAATGTCGTACACTAAAGGAAAATGCTTTAAAGTGCTGTTTGTAAACATTGGTACTGCTATCCCATTGGTAAAAATAATAGTGCTTTTCTTTTCGGCATTTTAACTAGATCCAGTGTAAGAACCATGATTCCGCCTGAATGTAAAGTTTTCTGCAGTTTAAGAAAGCGGTGCAATTGCCTTTTAGTTAGTAGGTCAAACATTATTATTTGCATGTTTTACAGATCTGCCAAAAAAAGTAATTTTTTTGTTCATATTTATCACATTTATTTAAATTTTAATTATTATTATTATTATTATTATTATGATTTGTATTTTTTAACTTCAATCAAATGTTTTAGGTACTCTAGGTTGCTGTTTTGCTTCCATCACATAAGCAGCTGCTACTGGTTATATGAAATATAATCTAATGTACTATTCCTACAAATTATGAAAGACGAGGCTGAAATTGGTTCTAGATTTTCAGAGTGTGGTATAAAACCATATCATTACTTTTTTTTTTTTTTTTGGCGTCTGGACTTACTCGGACAAAATTTAGGACTTCTTAATATTTAAGGTGCAGAATGTGAATTTAAACGTGTTTTTTTTTTTCATTCATGTAAATAAAAAAGCTCCCAAGTAGCATTTCTAGTGCCTTGTAAATCCTTTTACCAATTCTCTGTCTGATAACCTCACATCTTGTTCAACCTGAATTTATTATTGGCCTGAAAGTTCAAAAAGTAGTAAAATTGCTTTCTAATGGGCAACTCTTCTGACAGTAAGTAAAAGAAACAAAACAAAACAAAAAACAATCAAAAACCAAAATGAATGGATTAATGATGAATTATTAGATTTTTGTTGACATTTTCTCATACTGGTTTATTTTTTCTTAACTTATTTTGAGCTGGAAAACAATAAAAGAGAACTTGGTACTTTTTTAAAAAAAACTGTGTAGGAATTTGGTGGTACGGAGTCCTTGCAGCCCAAACATTTTAGATAATATTCTTTTACCTTTTATCCATGTGGCATAAATTCTCGCTGTTTCAAAGTTAAGTTAAATTACAAAAATGACACTAAAAGCAAAATTTCTAAAATTCTGCTAGGATATCTTTATTATTTCAGTTATAATAATGTTGACTGTCGCTTAATTTGCTACATGGATTTGGACACATCTACTTTAGCCAAGCTATATACCTAAATAATGTTTAAGTGCCCATTATGCTAAATAGCAGACATATTTGCTGTCCTACCTGGGAAAAGTTACACTAGGAGCATTGCCAAGTGTTATTGGTGGGGTAATTGCATAGTCTGCATGCAAACAGATTCTTAATGGTGTTAGCTTTTAATAAGGGAAACATTCTTCAGATACTATGGACTCCTTCCAGTGTTATTTAGTCTGAGTATCATGATTATCTGACCAGACGTTTACATAGACTTATTGTGTTTTTAATCTCTTCTTAAGGCCCGAATTGATTTTTGTTTGGGATTGTTGTCCAGTTGGAGGGTTCTTTTTTTTTTTTTTTCCAACTTTCAATCTTTTGAAACAAACTATCACTCTCAGATGCAGATAATTTGGTTAGGATGTTCAAGAAAAAAAAAGCACCAACAACTGGAAGATGCTAGAACGCCAGTGTCCACGGCGATGGTTTCACGTTGCCACAGATTGAGAGGCAAACTTGTTCAAAGCTAACAGCCACTAGCTGAAAAAGTTGACAAACAAAATTTCTCCAGAGAAATTGCTTTTGGTTAGAGGAAACTATTATTGAGCTTTCTATCCAAAATGACAGTAAAGATGAGGCTTTCAAATCTACAAACACTGTTGTCAACCAGGGTGGTCATAGCGTTATGGTGTGGGGCTATTTTGCGTCCTGTGGCGTGGATACAATGCAAATTACACCCAAATTCTTCAAATTCACTTGTAATTAAGATATTAATTGTTGAATTTTAGACATAATTTACTGTTCCAACAGAAAAAGATCCTAAAAAAAATTAAAAATCAATGTTGCAGTCTGTTTATTTGTTCCACCTAGAGGAAAAAAAAACATTTAAAATATGTTGTTAGAAGTGTAAAATGACTTGTAGTCATTTTGATTGATTGACTGCATGTAAATTTATAACCACAACTGTAAATCTATTCCCTGAATCTCAGTGTCTTGGTCCCCGTCTTTGTTTCAGGGGACAGAGCCGTCATCCTCTCTCGAAGATGTCCACGCAGGAGGCTTACTGGCTCGTGAAGCAGCTGCCCAGTAGAAGATCCTGGGATTGAGACGTGAATCCCTTTACACCGATGGCCTGGACTGAGTAAGAAACTTGAGGCCAAATGTGTGACGGGGCACATTATTTTGTCTCTGTTGTCCATTTGTATGCATGTGCAGCTTAAAGCTGATGAATTTGAGAAGGCCTGCTCGTAAACTTTCACTGTCGACAGGTTTCAGCTGGCCTGCTGAAGCTATGGGGAGCTGCTGGAGCTGTCTGTACAGAGACCCCATCCGAGACAACCATCTCACCAAATTTAAGGTCTCCGTTTTAAAACTTTTAGCATGCAAATCCTTTGCTGTGCTGTTATTGCAGTTCTGGCCCATGTTGTTGGACGTAGTCAGCCTCTAAAACCTCTAGTCCTGTATATGTTTTTTCTCCATTTCTGTGAAATTCTTATTTTTATTAACCTTTATTTCACCAGGAAAATCCCACTGAGATTAAAAATAGTTTTTACGCAAGAATTTTGGGCAAGACTGACAGCAGCACACAGTTTACAGAACATTCACAGCTAAATAGAAAAAGTTAACAAATGAACTAGATTCCTAAATTAAATCTTTTATAGACAAATGATTTCTTCTCCAAATCAGTAAAAATGTCTTAAAATATTTAGTGATAACAGTAGCTGTTATCACATGTTTTTCTATTCCTGGTCCCATAAAGATGGATCAGAAAACTAGAACTTCTGTTGTTTTTTGTTTTTTTTTTAGAAAAAAAGTTTTTGTCAAAACTTCTTGACTTTCCACACGTGTTGAAAAGCTTCTCTATTTATTTCTTCTGCATTTAAATGAATTATTAAAACAAGTATTTAAAAAAAGCTTTAACACCACAGAACAATAGATGTAATACTTAACAGCATGAAATAAGACACTGATTATAATCTTGTTTTTTGTATCAAAAATGTGCCAAAGTTTTATTATATTTTTTTTTTTTTCAGTTTTTTTTTATACATCTTAACTGAAACTGGGTCGGTAAACACATCAACTTACTACATGCACTTTATTCTGAGTTTAGTAACAATCAAATTAATCAAGGAAAAAACTGTTTGATTTCAGTTATTGGCTGATGGATTGATGCATCTTTAATTATGACACATAAAAGATAAAATAATTTTTTTTTGCATCAAACAAGAATGGAGTAATTTTCTTAAGAGGCAAGGAAGAAAAAAAAAAAGAAAAACCTTGCAACACGCTTGCATAAATGCAATCTAAAAAAACATGCTTAGTGTATACCATTGTTGTATTTATTATTTTTTTTCATGCTTTATTTTTGTTGTTTCCATACGTCTCGTGATGTTATTGTGTTTCACCGTCTTTCAGGTCATCAATGTTGATGATGAAGGCAACGAGCTCGGCTCTGGGATCATGGAGCTCACCCAGACTGAGCTCATTCTTCACACACGCAAAAGAGACGCCATCCGGTGGCCATACCTCTGCCTGCGACGCTACGGCTACGACTCCAACCTGTTTTCCTTTGAGAGCGGCCGCCGCTGTCAGACAGGGCAGGGTGGGCAGCACTTTCTCAGTTTTTATGTATAATATGGTATTATTGTTGACCGCAAGATGTTTCTGTAATGTAGCCAGAAACATTAACTTGGTTAATGTCAAGTTGTCATAACAAAGACATTTTGAATAATGTCAACTTTGTATTAAAAGTGTCATAATTAACCAAATGACGCTTTATGACAACAGTCATAAATATTCATGAAGACTTATTGATGTTCATAACATGTGTTATGTCATGTTTATGACAGTGTCATGTCAGTCTTATTCACCCCCCTTCAAATAAAGTGTTACCGTATAGGTATTTCTCTCTAGTTGTAGAGATGGGTCTTTTCAGATGACCAATATATTTTTTTTAACTATTTGAACACACAACAGCATTGCTGAATTTCATGTTCTCTTGTCTTTCCCATATTGAGGAGTTGTTAAGAGTAATTACTCTTTGTAAATGGATAAAAATGTTCCAGTGTAATTTATTTTCTAAGGTTGTTTTTCAATGTGCCATTAATACATTTTAATGTATTTTGCATAAGTGCTAGGTATGTCAATGATCTTGAAGGGCAATAAATGAGTTTTTTGGTGTTTCTCTTGCAAAATTGTTGCTGTACTGTTGGTCTATTAATGGTTATGGGTCATCTAGACTCAACGGGGTTAATGTGCAGAATTGTTGGCCTGTTGTTTTTAATGCAATTTTCTCCCTTTTCATTTTGCGTGAACCTCTGAGGCCATATAAATAAACTTGCCATGCTATGCCTGGACCTTGTTTTATCCCTTAAATTCCTCTTACCTGCCATGTTTTGTTTGTGTTTAAACCAGGAATCTTTGCATTCAAGTGTTCCCGGGCTGAAGAGATCTTCAACCTGCTCCAGGAGCTGATGCAATGCAACAGCATCAATGTGGTGGAGGAGTCAATGATGATGAGTCGAAGTGGCCACACGCCAGAGATGGACATGTCTCGGACACCACAGACTCCCAACAGTGAGTCACACCTGCTCATGCAATGCCTGCCAAACTTGCATGCAGCAATGCATTGATAGGATTTCTGCAAGCTTCAATCAATTTAAATTTTAAGAGTTGAACGATTTACAAAAAAAAAACAAAAAAAAAAACAAGGTTATCCTTCCTAACAAGCATCTCATATTTAAGTGATTGAAACAGGTTAAATATACATTTATTCACATAGATTTGTCCTTGACACCTTAAAATGCAATGCAGAAGGCTTAGTAGTGATTATTGTAGACAACTACTGTAGTCCCTACTTTTAAGCTAAACAAAGCTTGTTAAATCTTCACTTTTTCCACAACAAAGTATCTGGACAACCAACAATAACCCTTTTTCAAATCTTAATTCCAAGCAAAAATGTGTTCATTTTTATGCACTCAATATTCAGTTCTCCTCCTCTTCCTTGAATCATTGTGTCAATGCAGCCCATCTCACGGAGATGCCATGATCGCCTGCTGAGCTGCAATGGAAGCCCAGATTACTTTGTCATCTGCCTTGTTGGGTCTGGTGATTCTCTGTGGGGTTCAAGGTCAGGGGCATTTACTGGCCAATCAAGAACATTGAGTCGGCTTTTGTTGCCTTTGGCAGTGTGGGCAAGCGCCACGACCTGCTGGAAAATGAAATCAGCATCTTCATACAGCATGTCAACAGAGGGAAGCATGAAGTGCTCTAGAAGTCTCTGGTAGACGGCTGCATTGATTGTGGACTTCAGAAAATACAGTGTACCAGCAGATGATGTGTCACCCCAAACCATCACAGTAATGTCACACTGGACTTCAAGCAATGTGGATTCTGTGCCTCGCCGCTCTTCCTGAAGTCTACTCCTTGTGAAGCTTCCACAAATTCTTGAATAGATTTTGCTTGACAATCTTCTCAAGACTGCAGTTTTCCCTGTTGCTGGTACAACTTTTTTCTTTCCACTTTTTTTTTTTATTGATATACTTGGATAAGCCATGGTGTCCAGAAAGGGCAGGTGTCCTGTCACTTTTAGACGCGTTTCTGTTCCAACAGAGCTAATTGAAATGGTTAAACTAACTCTTCTATATGCCATAAAGTTCTTCAGATGCCTGTTAATGAACTATCATTTAAATCAAGTGTGTTGACCCCGGGAAAGAACTAAAACATGCGGGAGACCAGCCCTTGAGGATTCACTTTGGAAACCCCTGATTTAGAAGCTGCTCCTCTACTGCCCTCAAGTGGTGAAAGAAAGAAACCACAAGTTTTTACACTCTTTAAATCAGACATCTTCTGCATTACTAATTTATAGTTTTCCTTAAGGATTAGAAATTAAAGTCTAAGTTCTTAATGTCAATTTACTGTAATTTTCACAGTTTCTTTTCACCTTCTCAGAATTAATTTTGTGGTGAAATCTTCTTCAGTAGTTCAGAATTTCTGTAGGTTTCACTAACTTAAATTTAAAACATTTTAAGATCTTTTAGGGACCATTACCATTACCTGTAACTCCACAGAAATGTATTAACTTTGTCCAGCCAAGTGGCGAAAAATTTGTGATGGATGCAAAACAGCTAGCTAGCTAAGAGTATGCAAGTAGTGATATACTGGTAGCCTCAACCACTTCGAATCACAGAATGCTTGGCAAGTGACAAAAAAATAATGCTTAGAATATATTTTAGATTAAGCAGTCCTGCCAAGACAACATTTGAGACCTGTGATTAATATATCAAAGACCAACTTAGTTTTTCAAAATGAATTTAATACATTTTAAGGCCTTAATTTTGGGTGCATTAGTTTAAAGCTTTTTAAAGATTCACAAACATCCTGTATCTCCCCAACTCCCTTCCCACATTTAGAATGTTTTCATTAATATCAACACAATTATATATATCTTTTTTTTTTACAAATGAGGTCAAATGCCTTAAGTGCTTGTTGAAATAACCATCTGTTTTAAGTACTGTAAAGAAAATAATAAATCCAGCCAAATATTTTGAGTTGATTGTCACCTTCCTGGTTTCTCTTGGTCTGTATTGTCTATAGCTCCAGCTTTTCCCGTCCAGTCCTTTCCAAACGGATATCCAGGTTATCCCATCAGAGGGGATTCCTCCCAACCATCTCTTGATGACCATGGACACAGCCTCATGGCTTTGGAAGACCAGGTAAGTCCTGTTTGCACCTCATAGCATATTTCCTTTGAATCCCAAGCTTGAACCTGTCTGTATTTCCCAACAGACTCACACCTATGTGAATACTGTGAGTATGGACGGAGATCTTTCCATGCGCCACTGTGTGCACTCTCTGCCTGAGGTGCGGCCTAGCGCTTTGCCCGAAACGACACGTGGAGCCATGCCGGTCGGAGGCCAAGGGAACCCACAGTCCAACATGAGATGCTGTCCGCTTGAGGAGCGCAAAGACCCCCAGGTGTTCCTACAGCCGTCCTCGCAGGAGGTCAAGTTCATGTTGGGGCCCACTCCAGCTCAGCGCCATCTCATGGAGAGGGAGAGGCTCGGGCACAATCCTCACAACCTTCAGCCAGCAGAGGGTGCTACAGGTTCAGAGACGGAGGGGGACGAGCCTGGGATGCACTTGTGCAACTCCCACTCCTATCACCATTTCCATCACCACATGCACCGGCATCCGAGCCACGAGCACCCAGACAGCTCCCAGAGCGGCGAGCTCACCTACGAGAACATCAACGGCCTGCGGAGCGGCCGAAAGCAGCGCCTGAGCCCCAGCAGCGTATCGCAGTCTGTGGGCTCGAGCAGCAGCAGCAGCACTGGGGATAGCCACTCACACTCACTGTTGCACTCACATGGCCACGGCCCTTCATCCCTGCCGCCTCAGGGCTACGCCTGTGAGAGGGGCATGGGCGGAGGCCACCGCCGGACAGCTCTTCTCAACTACGAAAACCTGCCCTCACTGCCACCTGTGTGGGAGTACAGCGCTTTGCAGCGGGACGATGAGCAGGAGGAGGACGATGAAGATCAAGATGAGGACGAATATGAAGAAGAGGAGGATGATTTTGACGAGTACGAGTTCTCAGAAGGCCCAGGAACGCCCAACGGGTACCACCAGGACAGTCGGGGTATCCACCGAGACGCCCTTCAGAACTATGTCAACACAGAGCAGGTGCAGCCGCCCCGGCTCCGGCACCCCTGCCCCCCGCATCCTCGGGCGTGTCGACCAGACAGCGCGGGGCGAATATTTAGCTTTGATTTCCGAAGGCGATCACGTTCAGGGGTCGGAGGTTGCGAGCACGGTCACATGCCTCCTTCGCGGCAGCTGAATTACATCCAGGTGGACCTGGAGGAAGAACCTCCCCGCCAAGCCCTTGGCAGCGGGGGTGGCCAGCCACAGCACCAGCGCCTACCACCCAAACAATGTGGCCCGCCGGTACCCAGACGCAGCGAGTGCTACGCCGTAATTGACCTGAAGAAGACCGCTGCCATGTCCAACCTGCAGAAAGCGCTGCCCAGGGATGATGGGACTTCCAGAAAGACTCGCCACAACAGCACAGACCTGCCTCTGTAAATGAAGTTCAGACTGGAGACAGATGAAGGCCTCATCCTCATGTTAGCACACTGGACCCTTCACTGTCATCCATCCATTCAAGCGTGGGCTGTCTAAAACGGTACAGGTACCTAATTAGAGACTCAGTGAAAGTGAATTGTGAATGGAAATGAGAAAAGTCTGAGGAGAATTTGAAGTTATCTTTATTTGTCAAACATCAGGTTAAAACTTTCTTAAGAGCATCAAGTTTCATATAAATGTACGAAGGCAGTGCCTTGCAGAAGTACTCGTGTCTCTTAAAGTTTTTCACAATTTGAAATCTTGTTTGAACACAAACTTAAATGCCTTTTTGGAGGGATTTTATGTGATACACCAACACAAAGTAATACCCAACTGTGAAGGGAGTAAAAATCAGTATTTTTTGACAGGTTTAAAAGATTTACAGCCTCTAACAGGCTTTCTTCCAGGTTTGAACTGGAACTAGCTCCATCCATCTTCTTATCAACTCTGACCAGCTTTGCTGGTCCTACTAAGGAAAACTGTCTCCACAGCATGATGGTGCCACCACTCTGTTTCACAGTGAGGATGATGTTTTCAGGTTGATATAATTTTTTTATATAGACCAGAAATTTCAATTTTGATCTCATTTGTCCAGATCAGCCTATTCCAAATATTTTCTGTGTCCCTCACATGCGTTGAGTTTAGAACTTCTTGTGGCTTAATTATTGCAAAGATTCCAGAAATCACAAATTTGTGGTGGGCATGACTCCTCATCATGTGGGCAGATCTTCCCACCTCAGCTGAGGATCACTGCAGCGCCTCTACATCCACAGGAGTAAAATCATGTTTATACAGAGACAAAATGAGTCACAGGTGAAAAGTATTGATTGATTAGATGACTTTGGAAGTCGGTTAGTTGCACTGAACTTTACTACCATTGTGCTGGTCTGTCTCATAAAATCCCAATGACATGCATTGATTGGTTCAGGTATGACAAAGTGTTTTGCAAGACGCTGTATTCTTCTAAATATGATGCTTTATGCTTCGCTGTTGTCCAACAGAGGTCTTCATTTTTGGTGGAAGAAGTCATTGCCATACGGTATTTATCAAGTTAGATTTTACTTGCATTTCATTCATGTTTTTTTTTAACATGTAATATTCTAAACATCAGAGATGCAACAGTCATCAGAGAGGAACCATTGATGGCATGAAGGCAGGTCAACGGTTTCCTTTCTGACCGGTGTTCATACCTCATCACAAGCACTTAAGTCTAATGTTGTGGCTCGTATGTTTATTACTGTATGCCTAAAAAGCATTTTGCACACAATCCTATGGAATTGTATCGAATCATATTGTAGAAGCCGTCTTAACAGAGCAGAGTTTGAAATGGGGGAGAGGGGAAACGGGATAAAAAGAAAAGATTGGGAGATTTGGAGAGCGGTACTTAATGATGGTAAACGTAGCACACGTGGAGTAAATCAAGTTTGGCTCTCTGCTGTTGGCATGCAGAAATCAAAACCGTAGCATATCATCCTCAGTCACATCTCCTGCATATCATTCCTGACGCAAGGGAGGGTGGGTCCATGCCAGTCACGTTGCACTTTTGACTTTAGGCCACTTTGTCACCACTGCAGCCACAGGTTGGGTCCTTTTTGCCACAAAAATGGGGGCCAAAGGGACACTGTTCGACATCAGCTTCAATAGTTTAATAAAGTGTTCTCGGTTAGAGACGTTGACGACCTCAAACAGTGGCATTAAGCTGTAACCTCATGGGAACTGAGCTAAATCTATGATTTGTCAGTTATCAGGGCTGTTTTAAAGGGAGTTTAAGCATGTTGCAAAGTCATAAAGTTGCTTTTTTTAAAGTTATTTATAAACCGTCTCAAATATTTATTTATTTATAACATATTTATTTAATCATTTAAAAAAAAGTGTAATTTATTTTTCCTCCATACAGTGACCAGCGTTTTGTAGTCCAGTAGGTAATCTGGAGACCAAAGTTTCACCTCAAATTATCACTGGACTCTGGTGTATTACTGTTATTAATATGCTTAAGTATATTTTTGAAAAAAAAGAAAAAGAAAAAGAATGACTGTATTTATATTTTAAGTGCCAAATTGTAATTGCTACCAGTAGGAAGAATTAAAAAGTAAAATGTGCCATAGGGATTGTTTTTTTATGGGGAAATTGGGGGGAGAGATGAGGCACAAAGTGAAAATGGGTGAAGAGGGGTACAAATAAATACAACAATCCAGTTTTTTGAAAGTTTTTCAAATTAAAATAATAAAAACCACACATTCCACCTCATCCACATCAATAGCCATGCTAAAGGGAAACACGAGAAGGATAATCTTTTAGTCTGATAATCACTGTTCTGGTGGATTTTTGCTGCTACTTGTACATACTAACAGTAGCCCATATAAGCTACAGGTACATGTCAAAATGAGAAAAATAATGTGATGTCAGACTTTTTACCATGTTGTCAATAGGAATAGTGTCGTCGTCGTCTTCTGGTTTTATTTGTGGGCGGCAGGAATGTCACGGCTCATTTCAGAGGGGGTCAGTGTGGTCAAAACTTCGTTCCATGCAGACAGATTTATCCTGAACTGACTGAAAGAAAACGCAAGGGAATCACAGGCATCCATCTTTATTCTGATTGCTCATATTAGCTTTGCGTGTAAAGCTGATGGAAAGAGAGATGTTTTTAGATTTACGCTTGTGGAATCATTGGAAGGCAGATTCACTGTGGCGTTTAACTCAAGGTGATCTTTTTGTCCTTCAGCCAGAGTGTTAATTTGAAACAGGTGCAGACTCTCAACTTCTGACAGGGAGTTGTTTTTGGCCTCATAGACTGCTATAGGCATTAGACCAGTGTTTCTCAACCCTGGTCCTCACCGCCCCCCTGCTCTGCATGTTTTAGATGTGCCTCTATTCCAGAGCAGCTGATTCAAATGATTGCATGACCATCAAGTACTACAGAAGCCTGTTAATCACCCATGGATACAATTCAGGTGTGTGGCAGAAGGGAAATACCTAAAACATGCAGGACAGGGGGGCGGTGAGGACCAGGGTTGAGAAACATTGTGCTAGACAAAGGAAAACACTGCAGATCACCATGTTAGTAAAACATATGTTTTATTTCCCCCCAAAAAAGATTTGAAATACTTTAGTCATGGAAAAAATATATCTGTATTTCAGTGATTGTGTCTTTCTCCACATGGTACGTAAAATTCAGATTTTATCTGTGTGTCTATCAATTAAAGAGGGGGTATTATGAAAAATCCTCTTGAAACTTTATATAGTTTTCTGTTATTCTCTCAACAAAATAATACTTGGTGGACCTGGGCGTTTGCTGAGGCCGTCATAGGAACTTCCTCTCAGTCCCAGCACTTGTAAGAACAAGTGTAAACAACATAATGGAGGAGCATTGTTGTGACGATGTCTTGAAGGCAGCGTGTCGGAAAGAGCAGGAGCTTAGGAGACGTAGGCCCACCTTCGAGGCTTCAAATTGCTTCGTCAAATTTATTTTAAGTCATGTTGATATATGCAGCATTTTCATAACAGCTGAAAGAAAGATGGTTATTCGATAGTTGTATAAAATGGCGCAGGGTGTTAGTAAAGGACATAATACCCCTTCTTTAACATTTTCCCCCACCGCTACGGTGTACGTTTTAGGACAGATTTTATCCTGGCGCAGACTTTATTTCCAAGACCTTTTCGTCTGAAGACGTTTTTGTTGAGACTTTTTATTCTGATGCCTTTCAGTCATAGGTCTGATGGGATTTTTGTCTATGATCTGACATCTGAGGCTGTTTGCTGTAATGTGTGAAGATGTTTTCCTGAGACCTGAAGATGTACCTAAAATGCACACTGCACACCGCAGCAGAAGCTTCAAATAACCACATCAGAAGTTGAGAGCTTGTATTTTATTTAGTTTTTGTACTGGATAAAACAAAGACATCTTGAAGACAACATTGATGGCTGAAGCATTGATGCACAGAGGGATGTTTACATTTTTGCAATAATAGGACTATTATTGTTTTACGGATCTAAATTGGAACGACACGTGAAGTGTGAAATCTGTAGCTTTGTAGAGCCGTAAGGTATATGTGTGTGTGTTCGCCTTCGAGGAGCAGATGTAGAAAATTTACCAAAAAAAAAAATGTTTTCTTTATTGTTACTCGACTCTTAACATCACCACGCAGTAGGTGACCGCTGAGAGTGCTTGTAGTAGATTATCTCGTGTAACAACTTTTAAAGCAGCGGTGTTTAATCTTACAAAAATCAGCAGGTGGTCTATGTGTATTTCTGACATGTGGTTTTGAAGTCATTAAAAATAACTGTGGTAACTAACTTTTGTTATTAAATAATAATCTCACCCAGTTTGTTTTAAAGCATCAGCACCAGCTTCTCTTGTGTTCATGGGCCAACAATCGGAAGAAATGGGAACATGACGCGAACATCCTCCAGGTCTTTCTGTTGCCAAGCCTTTATGTGATCGTATTCCTCTTGAGGTCAAGCGAAGTGCAGCTCCGAGCTCAGAGCTGGATTCACGTCCATGCTGTCTCAAGGCTTTCACAACTGTTGAGTGTTGATGCTTGAGGCGCTGTTTCACACAGGTGTTAAAGATGCTGAGTGCCAGTTAAAATTAGGTTCTTTTTGTAATCTGGGGGGCAAGTAGCTACATGTTACTTGCCCCCCAGATGGGATGGATGATAAATTTGTCCCATAAATAGTTTTGACAAACTGGATTTACACAAGAAAGAAGTTGAAGTTAAAAAAAAAGGGCTTGCTCTGTTTTTGCTGTGTAAAATGTGATTGCGTCCATGTACCTTGTGTTTATTTTTTATTTTTATTTGCATTGTGCCTTGCATTCTCACACTGGTTTAACATTTTTGCTGGAAGTGAAGCTATTGTTTTGTTTTGTTTTTTAAAGGTGCCTGTTGGAAGTTTGGAGATATAACGAGGCTTAAAGGAAAATATTTTCAATTTCAGGTTCTGAAAATAATGTGCCAACATCTGATTTGCATATCGCTGCTTTTACGAGATTTTCACTGAAAGAATGTTTGAATCAGTTGCTTAAATTATAATCTCTGTTCAGATTTGGAGAAGTATGTTGCCACTCACTTGTCTTTGCTTTATTCCATGGTCTAAAAACTTTTTTTCTTCCAGAAAACTTTTGTCACAGAGGCCACAATATTAAAAAAAAAAAAATCATAAATCCTCTTTTCTTGTTTTTATGTACAGCAGATCCCAAAATTCTACATACAAGATAAAAGTATTAAAGGAAAACCTATACAAACATCTGGTTGCTACACACTTAACATATCATTTAGAGCTTTAGCATATTTCCTTTGGGACAAAATAACTCACAATTTTGTCCAGGACATTACAGATGGTTCTAAAATGTAGAACATGGTCGATGCTTGTTAGTTTCAGCTGCTCCTTCAGTTTTGCCCGGTGTCTCTGTAGATGAGACCCCTGACCAATTGGAGTCTCATCTCTTTGGTGGTTTTGAGGAAACACCCAGTTTTTCCAGTGCCCCCCTCCCTATGCTTTCTCCAATTGTCAGCAGTGGCTCCCTTCATTATATTATGTTATGGTGTATGCATATTGTGCTGAGATTTTTTTTTTTTTTTTTTTTTTTAACAATCTTCCTGGTTGCTGCCTTTGTATAGTGAGATTATTGTGACCTCATGTAACCTTTATGCAAATAGGATGCAAATATTAAAGTTTTGCAAGGACAGATGAACTTTATAATTAATAACAAATGTGAACTCAAGACCGTCAAAACTGAATCAAAAGCTGCTTCAACGAATTATTAGTTCACAGATTTGCACCCTTTTGCGTCAAGTTAATGGCAGCTTTCTGGTTTTATATTCTATCCTCTAAAACATGTTCTACTGCAACCTGGATTTAAATCATATGTGAAAAAGATTAAACATATTTCAAAAATTATTTCTTTACGTAAAGAAATACTTTGTTGTTTGGGCAACAAAGTAAAAAAAAAAACTGCCATTTTTAAATGGGTGTGTAGTAGGGATTATCCAAATATTGAAGCCAGATTTGTCCCACTGTTCTTCATGATTCCCCTCAGAGTTTGTTTAAAAAAAAGCTTTGTGTACAGTATGGCCACAAGTCTAACGACTTTTCAGGTGTTGTTTAAAGCTTACCAACATCTCGACTAGCTCTGCTCTCTGTTGAAAACATGTCTGCTCCTGTTCATGGGTGTCAACAGGCAATGCCTGGTATCGTGCCTGTGAAGGTTTAACGGAAAATGTCAAGCACTTTAACGGCTTCAGTTTGAAAAAACAAATCTTACGTGATCCACTTGCATGTGGATCTGTTTCCTGCATGACATTTTCACAAACTTGTGGTTTCCCTTTGCTCCCCATTGATACAGAGCTGTGGGAAAACATTTGTCCCCATTAACAAGGCAGTAAACGGGATCATTGCCATCAGAC
>NW_006799941.1:5976681-6020106 GCF_000485575.1 Poecilia formosa
TAGTTCAGCAGTTATGCAGTTTTCTGGAAGTTTGTTCGAAAATAGAGGAGCATAAAAAACTGAATGCTGCTTTGAAGTGTTTGGTTCTGGTTCTGGGGATTGTTATGGTTATGTAAGCGTGCAGCAGTGTGAATGTAAGTAGATAAAAGGGATGGAGAAAGGACACAGAATCATACATCCATTTTCCAGCTACACGTACAAAATCAGTCCCTTTTTATTCCGAGTGACTAGGCAGAGCACTATTAGCAAAACACTAGAGTTCTTTGCAATTAATACATTCAAATATAATCTAAGAAACTGCAAAGTCTCTTAGATTAGATATATGTGGCTGATGTAATGAGATGCAAAAACTGGGAACTCTCAGAAATCACTGTACGACCCTGTAAGTGCAAATAAATACAGAGCTGTGAAGAAATAACCTCCCATTTACAGGTTTCTTATGTTAACTTAACTTCATTGTCTCAAAACATTGGACACATTTTTACATCAGGCAAAGATAACTTGAGGAAATACAAAAAGTAGTTTGCTAGCTGGTGTGAGCTAGCAAACTAGCTCACACCAGCTAGTGTGAGCTAGCTAGCTCACAATACAAAAATACAGTATCTGTATAAAAATACAGATACTGTATTTTTATCTAATACAGTAAAAAAGCAAATGTTTCGAATAACCGGCAAGGAGTCTTTCGCATCTCTGCTTAATAATTTTAAGTCACTTTTCTTAGCAGGATTGTTTCAATTCAGCCTCCATTTGAGGCATTTTGAACATGAGCGTCCTTCTTCAACCAGATCTAAGCTGCACTTTGACTAGGCTACAGCACAACCTTTTTCTTAAGTTCATTCAGAGATGGACTTCATATGTGCTTTGTATCATCGTCTTGCTGCATAAGTCAAGTGTGGGTGGCCATTCTTCTCCCAGTCCAGACAAAGGAGAGGTGTGTGGAAAAAAAATGCATGACATAAAAAAAAAAAAAACATTTCTACTGGAAAGTTATGCAGTTTTTCTGCTTGTAAAGTAAGACAATGTGTAAAGGTGAATGAGAAGACTGAAGTTTTTGTTTTTTATCCTACAAAACTTCATGCATTGATTCCAGCTCATTCTTTTGCTTTTTGATTTGTTTTCTATTGTCTGTTCTATTTGCAATGCGCACTATTGTAAATAATTCGTATTTTTAATGCACAAATACACATGGAGATTTTGGAAATTTTTAAATGAACCTACTCAGTTACTCAATCTTTTGAATGGGAGTATGTTGTTTATTTTCTATAATTATGCAGTAAGAATGTTGGAATGGTGTCATTATAAGACACTTAATTCTGTTTTTATACGTTTGACGTTCTGTTTTTATATGAATCAGTTTGCTGTTGTTGCACAGAAACTTCCCCACTGAGGGACAATAAAGAATATTTCTATTTCCTATTTTTACTCTACATCCCAATTTCTTCAAGAAAAAAAAACAACAACCTCCATCTTATTCACAAACAACAACTTGCTAGTGTGCATGCATAAAAAAAAAAAGTCCGGGATGCTCCAGAGTTCCCAGTCCACTCGTTGAACTATGAGCCCCTCCTCCAAGACACACCTTTTCCTCCGTGGTCCTCCGGCGTTTCTTACCTTCTTTCCGCTCCTCTCAGCGTCGTTGTCTGGCTGTGAACTCTCACCCCAGCTGCTTGGGAAATGTCACACAGGCAGGGAGGCCCGTGCTGCAGTAGGGGGGGCGTAATAGGAAGGAAAAAATAACATTTTCTCCGTTCTCAGCGCATCATTCAGCAGAGACTCTGCCGTGCAAGAGTGCCACATCCCGCTACCAACCACCATCAGCAGCAGCAGCCGCCGCCGATAACGCACCGCAGTCTCGGTGCTCGTTTCGCATTAAACCTGATATATATTAATAAAAAAAATAATAATAAAAAACCGTGGCAGACATGTGAGTAGCAACCCATCGCTGTCGTTCTCCACTTTCCCGTTGCCTGGTGTGTGTTATTGCTATTGTAGCCTCAGCAGCAGCAGCAGCGGCGGTCAGTGAGCCGTGTGGTGGCTCATTCTGCTGGGCTTGAATCTGCTCATTCAGAGGAGGGGGAAGGGGGGCGTTCTTTAAATTATTACATGGAAAAAGATGGTTCCGATTCGGGCTGGTTAATTGGATCAGAAAGGTTGTGATTTTTTTTCTCTCCATCATTGTTGTATTCTTTTCAGCAGATTCCCCTGGCTGTGCCTGTGTGTTGGATGTGTAGCTTTAGCTGATTAGCCTGCTCGCAGTGAGTGAATGCAGCTGTGTGTCTCCAGTCAGATGTGGAGGCCCAGGTTAGAGCAGGAGCATAGTGCGGTGCTGCTGATGTAGGCTACAATGATAACAGTAATATTAATACTAACACGTAAAGCGACAACAGAGATTATACGTGTGAATGTTTGTTTGATCAGCTGCCAAACTCAGCTGCTGGTTGATGGATTTTTTTTATTTTTTTATTTATTATTATTATCCTGCCTGACCTGAGGAAGCATAGCTGGACTGGGAACTCTCAGAACTCACTGTACGACCCAAATCGCAGGATTTTTCCTGCTGTATTTTTGCTTCTTTCGGGATTTTCGAGCTTTTGTCAGATTATTCTTGACTTACACTGATCAAAACCTGGTTCATTAGTGCATAATTTATATGAGCAGATGCACTGTATGGAGTTGAAGCTGATATTAAGGAAAATAAATGATTGAAAAAGCAGATAGTACTCTGAGATCCTCTGGTTTGTAATGATGCTGGGACTTCTGCTATTATGTGGTCAAGCTCGGATACTATCACGCATTTTTTATTTGAGAATTACATTTTTAAGAGTTGTTTTTGAGTTATTCTAACACAACTTTAACTGCTTGTGTAGTAATCAGGTCTTTATATACAGTTAGATCCGTCACAAGATCTATGAAACTTGGATTTTAGAAAAATAAAGGATAGAATGTCGTACACTAAAGGAAAATGCTTTAAAGTGCTGTTTGTAAACATTGGTACTGCTATCCCATTGGTAAAATAATAGTGCTTTTCTTTTCGGCATTTTAACTAGATCCAGTGTAAGAACCATGATTCGGCCTGAATGTAAAGTTTTCTGCAGTTTAAGAAAGCGGTGCAATTGCCTTTTAGTTAGTAGGTCAAACATTATTATTTGCATGTTTTACAGATCTGCCAAAAAAAGTAATTTTTTTGTTCATATTTATCACATTTATTTAAATTTTAATTATTATTATTATTATTATTATTATGATTTGTATTTTTTAACTTCAATCAAATGTTTTAGGTACTCTAGGTTGCTGTTTTGTTTCCATCACATATAAGCAGCTGCTGCTGGTTATATGAAATATAATCTAATGTACTATTCCTACAAATTATGAAACACGAGGCTGAAATTAGTTCTAGATTTTCAGAGTGTGGTATAAAACCATATCATTACTTTTTTTTTTTTTTTTGGCGTCTGGACTTACTCGGACAAAATTTAGGACTTCTTAATATTTAAGGTGCAGAATGTGAATTTAAACGTGTTTTTTTTTTTCATTCATGTAAATAAAAAAGCTCCCAAGTAGCATTTCTAGTGCCTTGTAAATCCTTTTACCAATTCTCTGTCTGATAACCTCACATCTTGTTCAACCTGAATTTATTATTGGCCTGAAAGTTCAAAAAGTAGTAAAATTGCTTTCTAATGGGCAACTCTTCTGACAGTAAGTAAAAGAAACAAAACAAAACAAAAAACAATCAAAAACCAAAATGAATGGATTAATGATGAATTATTAGATTTTTGTTGACATTTTCTCATACTGGTTTATTTTTTCTTAACTTATGTTGAGCTGGAAAACAATAAAAGAGAACTTGGTACTTTTTTAAAAAAAACTGTGTAGGAATTTGGTGGTACGGAGTCCTTGCAGCCCAAACATTTTAGATAATATTCTTTTACCTTTTATCCATGTGGCATAAATTCTCGCTGTTTCAAAGTTAAGTTAAATTACAAAAATGACACTAAAAGCAAAATTTCTAAAATTCTGCTAGGATATCTTTATTATTTCAGTTATAATAATGTTGACTGTCGCTTAATGTGCTACATGGATTTGGACACATCTACTTTAGCCAAGCTATATACCTAAATAATGTTTAAGTGCCCATTATGCTAAATAGCAGACATATTTGCTGTCCTACCTGGGAAAAGTTACACTAGGAGCATTGCCAAGTGTTATTGGTGGGGTAATTGCATAGTCTGCATGCAAACAGATTCTTAATGGTGTTAGCTTTTAATAAGGGAAACATTCTTCAGATACTATGGACTCCTTCCAGTGTTATTTAGTCTGAGTATCATGATTATCTGACCAGACGTTTACATAGACTCATTGTGTTTTTAATCTCTTCTTAAGGCCCGAATTGATTTTTGTTTGGGATTGTTGTCCAGTTGGAGGGTTCTTTTTTTTTTTTTTTCCAACTTTCAATCTTTTGAAACAAACTATCACTCTCAGATGAAGATAATTTGGTTAGGATGTTCAAGAAAAAAAAGCACAAACAACTGGAAGATGCTAGAACGCCAGTGTCCACGGCGATGGTTTCACGTTGCCACAGATTGAGAGGCAAACTTGTTCAAAGCTAACAGCCACTAGCTGAAAAAGTTGACAAACAAAATTTCTCCAGAGAAATTGCTTTTGGTTAGAGGAAACTATTATTGAGCTTTCTATCCAAAATGACAGTAAAGATGAGGCTTTCAAATCTACAAACACTGTTGTCAACCAGGGTGGTCATAGCGTTATGGTGTGGGGCTATTTTGCGTCCTGTGGCGTGGATACAATGCAAATTACACCCAAATTCTTCAAATTCACTTGTAATTAAGATATTAATTGTTGAATTTTAGACATAATTTACTGTTCCAACAGAAAAAGATCCTAAAAAGAAAAATCAATGTTGCAGTCTGTTTATTTGTTCCACCTAGAGGAAAAAAAACATTTAAAATATGTTGTTAGAAGTGTAAAATGACTTGTAGTCATTTTGATTGATTGACTGCATGTAAATTTATAACCACAACTGTAAATCTATTCCCTGAATCTCAGTGTCTTGGTCCCCGTCTTTGTTTCAGGGGACAGAGCCGTCATCCTCTCTCGAAGATGTCCACGCAGGAGGCTTACTGGCTCGTGAAGCAGCTGCCCAGTAGAAGATCCTGGGATTGAGACGTGAATCCCTTTACACCGATGGCCTGGACTGAGTAAGAAACTTGAGGCCAAATGTGTGACGGGGCACATTATTTTGTCTCTGTTGTCCATTTGTATGCATGTGCAGCTTAAAGCTGATGAATTTGAGAAGGCCTGCTCGTAAACTTTCACTGTCGACAGGTTTCAGCTGGCCTGCTGAAGCTATGGGGAGCTGCTGGAGCTGTCTGTACAGAGACCCCATCCGAGACAACCATCTCACCAAATTTAAGGTCTCCGTTTTAAAACTTTTAGCATGCAAATCCTTTGCTGTGCTGTCGTTGCAGTTCTTGCCCATGTTGTTGGACGTAGTCAGCCTCTAAAACCTCTAGTCCTGTATATGTTTTTTCTCCATTTCTGTGAAATTCTTATTTTTATTAACTTTTATTTCACCAGGAAAATCCCACTGAGATTAAAAATAGTTTTTACGCAAGAATTTTGGGCAAGACTGACAGCAGCACACAGTTTACAGAACATTCACAGCTAAATAGAAAAAGTTAACAAATGAACTAGATTCCTAAATTAAATCTTTTATAGACAAATGATTTCTTCTCCAAATCAGTAAAAATGTCTTAAAATATTTAGTGATAACAGTAGCTGTTATCACATGTTTTTCTATTCCTGGTCCCATAAAGATGGATCAGAAAACTAGAACTTCTGTTTTTTTTTGTTTTTTTTTAGAAAAAAGTTTTTGTCAAAACTTCTTGACTTTCCACACGTGTTGAAAAGCTTCTCTATTTATTTCTTCTGCATTTAAATGAATTATTAAAACAAGTATTTAAAAAAAGCTTTAACACCACAGAACAATAGATGTAATACTTAACAGCATGAAATAAGACACTGATTATAATCTTGTTTTTTGTATCAAAAATGTGCCAAAGTTTTATTATATTTTTTTTTTTTTCAGTTTTTTTTTATACATCTTAACTGAAACTGGGTCGGTAAACACATCAACTTACTACATGCACTTTATTCTGAGTTTAGTAACAATCAAATTAATCAAGGAAAAAACTGTTTGATTTCAGTTATTGGCTGATGGATTGATGCATCTTTAATTATGACACATAAAAGATAAAATAATTTTTTTTTGCATCAAACAAGAATGGAGTAATTTTCTTAAGAGGCAAGGAAGAAAAAAAAAAAGAAAAACCTTGCAACACGCTTGCATAAATGCAATCTAAAAAAACATGCTTAGTGTATACCATTGTGTTTATTTTTTTTTTTCATGCTTTATTTTTGTTGTTTCCATACGTCTCGTGATGTTATTGTGTTTCACCGTCTTTCAGGTCATCAATGTTGATGATGAAGGCAACGAGCTCGGCTCTGGGATCATGGAGCTCACCCAGACTGAGCTCATTCTTCACACACGCAAAAGAGACGCCATCCGGTGGCCATACCTCTGCCTGCGACGCTACGGCTACGACTCCAACCTGTTTTCCTTTGAGAGCGGCCGCCGCTGTCAGACAGGGCAGGGTGGGCAGCACTTTCTCAGTTTTTATGTATAATATGGTATTATTGTTGACCGCAAGATGTTTCTGTAATGTAGCCAGAAACATTAACTTGGTTAATGTCAAGTTGTCATAACAAAGACATTTTGAATAATGTCAACTTTGTATTAAAAGTGTCATAATTAACCAAATGACGCTTTATGACAACAGTCATAAATATTCATGAAGACTTATTGATGTTCATAACATGTGTTATGTCATGTTTATGACAGTGTCATGTCAGTCTTATTCACCCCCCTTCAAATAAAGTGTTACCGTATAGGTATTTCTCTCTAGTTGTAGAGATGGGTCTTTTCAGATGACCAATATATTTTTTTAACTATTTGATTTATCAACACACAACAGCATTGCTGAATTTCATGTTCTCTTGTCTTTCCCATATTGAGGAGTTGTTAAGAGTAATTACTCTTTGTAAATGGATAAAAATGTTCCAGTGTAATTTATTTTCTAAGGTTGTTTTTCAATGTGCCATTAATACATTTTAATGTATTTTGCATAAGTGCTAGGTATGTCAATGATCTTGAAGGGCAATAAATGAGTTTTTTGGTGTTTCTCTTGCAAAATTGTTGCTGTACTGCTGGTCTATTAATGGTTATGGGTCATCTAGACTCAACGGGGTTAATGTGCAGAATTGTTGGCCTGTTGTTTTTAATGCAATTTTCTCCCTTTTCATTTTGCGTGAACCTCTGAGGCCATATAAATAAACTTGCCATGCTATGCCTGGACCTTGTTTTATCCCTTAAATTCCTCTTACCTGCCATGTTTTGTTTGTGTTTAAACCAGGAATCTTTGCATTCAAGTGTTCCCGGGCTGAAGAGATCTTCAACCTGCTCCAGGAGCTGATGCAATGCAACAGCATCAATGTGGTGGAGGAGTCAATGATGATGAGTCGAAGTGGCCACACGCCAGAGATGGACATGTCTCGGACACCACAGACTCCCAACAGTGAGTCACACCTGCTCATGCAATGCCTGCCAAACTTGCATGCAGCAATGCATTGATAGGATTTCTGCAAGCTTCAATCAATTTAAAATTTAAGAGTTGAACGATTTACAAAAAAAAAACAAAAAAAAAAACAAGGTTATCCTTCCTAACAAGCATCTCATATTTAAGTGATTGAAACAGGTTAAATATACATTTATTCACATAGATTTGTCCTTGACACCTTAAAATGCAATGCAGAAGGCTTAGTAGTGATTATTGTAGACAACTACTGTAGTCCCTACTTTTAAGCTAAACAAAGCTTGTTAAATCTACACTTTTTCCACAACAAAGTATCTGGACAACCAACAATAACCCTTTTTCAAATCTTAATTCCAAGCAAAAATGTGTTCATTTTTATGCACTCAATATTCAGTTCTCCTCCTCTTCCTTGAATCATTGTGTCAATGCAGCCCATCTCACGGAGATGCCATGATCGCCTGCTGAGCTGCAATGGAAGCCCAGATTACTTTGTCATCTGCCTTGTTGGGTCTGGCGATTCTCTGTGGGGTTCAAGGTCAGGGGCATTTACTGGCCAATCAAGAACATTGAGTCAGCTTTTGTTGCCTTTGGCAGTGTGGGCAAGCGCCACAACCTGCTGGAAAATGAAATCAGCATCTTCATACAGCATGTCAACAGAGGGAAGCATGAAGTGCTCTAGAAGTCTCTGGTAGACGGCTGCATTGATTGTGGACTTCAGAAAATACAGTGTACCAGCAGATGATGTGTCACCCCAAACCATCACAGTAACGTCACACTGGACTTCAAGCAATGTAGATTCTGTGCCTCACCGCTCTTCCTGAAGTCTACTCCTTGTGAAGCTTCCACAAATTCTTGAATAGATTTTGCTTGACAATCTTCTCAAGACTGCAGTTTTCCCTGTTGCTGGTACAACTTTTTTCTTTCCACTTTTTTTTTTATTGATATACTTGGATAAGCCATGGTGTCCAGTAAGGGCAGGTGTCCTGTCACTTTTAGACGCGTTTCTGTTCCAACAGAGCTAATTGAAATGGTTAAACTAACTCTTCTATATGCCATAAAGTTCTTCAGATGCCTGTTAATGAACTATCATTTAAATCAAGTGTGTTGACCCCGGGAAAGAACTAAAACATGCGGGAGACCAGCCCTTGAGGATTCACTTTGGAAACCCCTGATTTAGAAGCTGCTCCTCTACTGCCCTCAAGTGGTGAAAGAAAGAAACCACAAGTTTTTATGCTCTTTAAATCGGACATCTTCTGCATTACTAATTTATAGTTTTCTTTAAGGATTAGAAATTAAAGTCTAAGTTCTTTAAGTCAATTTACTGTAATTTTCACAGTTTCTTTTCACCTTCTCAGAATTAATTTTGTGGTGAAATCTTCTTCAGTAGTTCAGAATTTCTGTAGGTTTCACTAACTTAAATTTAAAACATTTTAAGATCTTTTAGGGACCATTACCATTACCTGTAACTCCACAGAAATGTATTAACTTTGTCCAGCCAAGTGGCGAAAAATTTGTGATGGATGCAAAACAGCTAGCTAGCTAAGAGTATGCAAGTAGTGATATACTGGTAGCCTCAACCACTTCGAATCACAGAATGCTTGGCAAGTGACAAAAAAATAATGCTTAGAATATATTTTAGATTAAGCAGTCCTGCCAAGACAACATTTGAGACCTGTGATTAATATATCAAAGACCAACTTAGTTTTTCAAAATGAATTTAATACATTTTAAGGCCTTAATTTTGGGTGCATTAGTTTAAAGCTTTTTAAAGATTCACAAACATCCTGTATCTCCCCAACTCCCTTCCCACATTTAGAATGTTTTCATTAATATCAACACAATTATATATATCTTTTTTTTTTACAAATGAGGTCAAATGCCTTAAGTGCTTGTTGAAATAACCATCTGTTTTAAGTACTGTAAAGAAAATAATAAATCCAGCCAAATATTTTGAGTTGATTGTCACCTTCCTGGTTTCTCTTGGTCTGTATTGTCTATAGCTCCAGCTTTTCCCGTCCAGTCCTTTCCAAACGGATATCCAGGTTATCCCATCAGAGGGGATTCCTCCCAACCATCTCTTGATGACCATGGACACAGCCTCATGGCTTTGGAAGACCAGGTAAGTCCTGTTTGCACCTCATAGCATATTTCCTTTGAATCCCAAGCTTGAACCTGTCTGTATTTCCCAACAGACTCACACCTATGTGAATACTGTGAGCATGGACGGAGATCTTTCCATGCGCCACTGTGTGCACTCTCTGCCTGAGGTGCGGCCTAGCGCTTTGCCCGAAACGACACGTGGAGCCATGCCGGTCGGAGGCCAAGGGAACCCACAGTCCAACATGAGATGCTGTCCGCTTGAGGAGCGCAAAGACCCCCAGGTGTTCCTACAGCCGTCCTCGCAGGAGGTCAAGTTCATGTTGGGGCCCACTCCAGCTCAGCGCCATCTCATGGAGAGGGAGAGGCTCGGGCACAATCCTCACAACCTTCAGCCAGCAGAGGGTGCTACAGGTTCAGAGACGGAGGGGGACGAGCCTGGGATGCACTTGTGCAACTCCCACTCCTATCACCATTTCCATCACCACATGCACCGGCATCCGAGCCACGAGCACCCAGACAGCTCCCAGAGCGGCGAGCTCACCTACGAGAACATCAACGGCCTGCGGAGCGGCCGAAAGCAGCGCCTGAGCCCCAGCAGCGTGTCGCAGTCTGTGGGCTCGAGCAGCAGCAGCAGCACTGGGGATAGCCACTCACACTCACTGTTGCACTCACATGGCCACGGCCCTTCATCCCTGCCGCCTCAGGGCTACGCCTGTGAGAGGGGCATGGGCGGAGGCCACCGCCGGACAGCTCTTCTCAACTACGAAAACCTGCCCTCACTGCCACCTGTGTGGGAGTACAGCGCTTTGCAGCGGGACGATGAGCAGGAGGAGGACGATGAAGATCAAGATGAGGACGAATATGAAGAAGAGGAGGATGATTTTGACGAGTACGAGTTCTCAGAAGGCCCAGGAACGCCCAACGGGTACCACCAGGACAGTCGGGGTATCCACCGAGACGCCCTTCAGAACTATGTCAACACAGAGCAGGTGCAGCCGCCCCGGCTCCGGCACCCCTGCCCCCCGCATCCTCGGGCGTGTCGACCAGACAGCGCGGGGCGAATATTTAGCTTTGATTTCCGAAGGCGATCACGTTCAGGGGTCGGAGGTTGCGAGCACGGTCACATGCCTCCTTCGCGGCAGCTGAATTACATCCAGGTGGACCTGGAGGAAGAACCTCCCCGCCAAGCCCTTGGCAGCGGGGGTGGCCAGCCACAGCACCAGCGCCTACCACCCAAACAATGTGGCCCGCCGGTACCCAGACGCAGCGAGTGCTACGCCGTAATTGACCTGAAGAAGACCGCTGCCATGTCCAACCTGCAGAAAGCGCTGCCCAGGGATGATGGGACTTCCAGAAAGACTCGCCACAACAGCACAGACCTGCCTCTGTAAATGAAGTTCAGACTGGAGACAGATGAAGGCCTCATCCTCATGTTAGCACACTGGACCCTTCACTGTCATCCATCCATTCAAGCGTGGGCTGTCTAAAACGGTACAGGTACCTAATTAGAGACTCAGTGAAAGTGAATTGTGAATGGAAATGAGAAAAGTCTGAGGAGAATTTGAAGTTATCTTTATTTGTCAAACATCAGGTTAAAACTTTCTTAAGAGCATCAAGTTTCATATAAATGTACGAAGGCAGTGCCTTGCAGAAGTACTCGTGTCTCTTAAAGTTTTTCACAATTTGAAATCTTGTTTGAACACAAACTTAAATGCCTTTTTGGAGGGATTTTATGTGATACACCAACACAAAGTAATACCCAACTGTGAAGGGAGTAAAAATCAGTATTTTTTGACAGGTTTAAAAGATTTACAGCCTCTAACAGGCTTTCTTCCAGGTTTGAACTGGAACTAGCTCCATCCATCTTCTTATCAACTCTGACCAGCTTTGCTGGTCCTACTAAGGAAAACTGTCTCCACAGCATGATGGTGCCACCACTCTGTTTCACAGTGAGGATGATGTTTTCAGGTTGATATAATTTTTTATATAGACCAGAAATTTCAATTTTGATCTAATTTGTCCAGATCAGCCTATTCCAAATATTTGCTGTGTCCCTCACATGCGTTGTGTTTAGAACTTCTTGTGGCTTAATTCTTGCAAAGCTTCCAGAAATCACAAATTTGTGGTGGGCATGACTCCTCATCATGTGGGCAGATCTTCCCACCTCAGCTGAGGATCACTGCAGCGCCTCTACATCCACAGGAGTAAAATCATGTTTATACAGAGACAAAATGAGTCACAGGTGAAAAGTATTGATTGATTAGATGACTTTGGAAGTCGGTTAGTTGCACTGAACTTTACTACCATTGTGCTGGTCTGTCTCATAAAATCCCAATGACATGCATTGATTGGTTCAGGTATGACAAAGTGTTTTGCAAGACGCTGTATTCTTCTAAATATGATGCTTTATGCTTCGCTGTTGTCCAACAGAGGTCTTCATTTTTGGTGGAAGAAGTCATTGCCATACGGTATTTATCAAGTTAGATTTTACTTGCATTTCATTCATGTTTTTTTTTAACATGTAATATTCTAAACATCAGAGATGCAACAGTCATCAGAGAGGAACCATTGATGGCATGAAGGCAGGTCAACGGTTTCCTTTCTGACCGGTGTTCATACCTCATCACAAGCACTTAAGTCTAATGTTGTGGCTCGTATGTTTATTACTGTATGCCTAAAAAGCATTTTGCACACAATCCTATGGAATTGTATCGAATCATATTGTAGAAGCCGTCTTAACAGAGCAGAGTTTGAAATGGGGGAGAGGGGAAACGGGATAAAAAGAAAAGATTGGGAGATTTGGAGAGCGGTACTTAATGATGGTAAACGTAGCACACGTGGAGTAAATCAAGTTTGGCTCTCTGCTGTTGGCATGCAGAAATCAAAACCGTAGCATATCATCCTCAGTCACATCTCCTGCATATCATTCCTGACGCAAGGGAGGGTGGGTCCATGCCAGTCACGTTGCACTTTTGACTTTAGGCCACTTTGTCACCACTGCAGCCACAGGTTGGGTCCTTTTTGCCACAAAAATGGGGGCCAAAGGGACACTGTTCGACATCAGCTTCAATAGTTTAATAAAGTGTTCTCGGTTAGAGACGTTGACGACCTCAAACAGTGGCATTAAGCTGTAACCTCATGGGAACTGAGCTAAATCTATGATTTGTCAGTTATCAGGGCTGTTTTAAAGGGAGTTTAAGCATGTTGCAAAGTCATAAAGTTGCTTTTTTTAAAGTTATTTATAAACCGTCTCAAATATTTATTTATTTATAACATATTTATTTAATCATTTAAAAAAAAGTGTAATTTATTTTTCCTCCATACAATGACCAGCGTTTTGTAGTCCAGTAGGTAATCTGGAGACCAAAGTTTCACCTCAAATTATCACTGGACTCTGGTGTATTACTGTTATTAATATGCTTAAGTATATTTTTGAAAAAAAAGAAAAAGAAAAAGAATGACTGTATTTATATTTTAAGTGCCAAATTGTAATTGCTACCAGTAGGAAGAATTAAAAAGTAAAATGTGCCATAGGGATTTTTTATGGGTAAATTGGGGGGAGAGATGAGGCACAAAGTGAAAATGGGTCAAGAGGGGTACAAATAAATACAACAATCCAGTTTTTTGAAAGTTTTTCAAATTAAAATAATAAAAACCACACATTCCACCTCATCCACATCAATAGCCATGCTAAAGGGAAACACGAGAAGGATAATCTTTTAGTCTGATAATCACTGTTCTGGTGGATTTTTGCTGCTACTTGTACATACTAACAGTAGCCCATATAAGCTACAGGTACATGTCAAAATGAGAAAAATAATGTGATGTCAGACTTTTTACCATGTTGTCAATAGGAATAGTGTCGTCGTCGTCTTCTGGTTTTATTTGTGGGCGGCAGGAATGTCACGGCTCATTTCAGAGGGGGTCAGTGTGGTCAAAACTTCGTTCCATGCAGACAGATTTATCCTGAACTGACTGAAAGAAAACGCAAGGGAATCACAGGCATCCATCTTTATTCTGATTGCTCATATTAGCTTTGCGTGTAAAGCTGATGGAAAGAGAGATGTTTTTAGATTTACGCTTGTGGAATCATTGGAAGGCAGATTCACTGTGGCGTTTAACTCAAGGTGATCTTTTTGTCCTTCAGCCAGAGTGTTAATTTGAAACAGGTGCAGACTCTCAACTTCTGACAGGGAGTTGTTTTTGGCCTCATAGACTGCTATAGGCATTAGACCAGTGTTTCTCAACCCTGGTCCTCACCGCCCCCCTGCTCTGCATGTTTTAGATGTGCCTCTATTCCAGAGCAGCTGATCCAAATGATTGCATGACCATCAAGTACTGCAGAAGCCTGTTAATCACCCAGAGATACAATTCAGCTGTGTGACAGAAGGGAAATACCTAAAACATGCAGGACAGGGGGGAGGTGAGGACCAGGGTTGAGAAACACTGTGCTAGACAAAGGAAAACACTGCAGATCACCATGTTAGTAAAACATATGTTTTATTTCCCCCCCCCAAAAAGCTTTGAAATACTTTAGTCATGGAAAAAATATATCTGTATTTCAGTGATTGTGTCTTTCTCCACATGGTACGTAAAATTCAGATTTTATCTGTGTGTCTATCAATTAAAGAGGGGGTATTATGAAAAATCCTCTTGAAACTTTATATAGTTTTCTGTTATTCTCTCAACAAAATAATACTTGGTGGACCTGGGCGTTTGCTGAGGCCGTCATAGGAACTTCCTCTCAGTCCCAGCACTTGTAAGAACAAGTGTAAACAACATAATGGAGGAGCATTGTTGTGACGATGTCTTGAAGGCAGCGTGTCAGAAAGAGCTGTAGCTTAGGAGACGTAGGCCCACCTTCGAGGCTTCAAATTGCTTCGTCAAATTTATTTTAAGTCATGTTGATATATGCAGCATTTTCATAACAGCTGAAAGAAAGATGGTTATTCGATAGTTGTATAAAATGGCGCAGGGTGTTAGTAAAGGACATAATACCCCTTCTTTAACATTTTCCCCCACCGCTACGGTGTACGTTTTAGGACAGATTTTATCCTGGCGCAGACTTTATTTCCAAGACCTTTTCGTCTGAAGACGTTTTTGTTGAGACTTTTTATTCTGATGCCTTTCAGTCATAGGTCTGATGGGATTTTTGTCTATGATCTGACATCTGAGGCTGTTTGCTGTAATGTGTGAAGATGTTTTCCTGAGACCTGAAGATGTACCTAAAATGCACACTGCACACCGCAGCAGAAGCTTCAAATAACCACATCAGAAGTTGAGAGCTTGTATTTTATTTAGTTTTTGTACTGGATAAAACAAAGACATCTTGAAGACAACATTGATGGCTGAAGCATTGATGCACAGAGGGATGTTTACATTTTTGCAATAATAGGACTATTATTGTTTTACGGATCTAAATTGGAACGACACGTGAAGTGTGAAATCTGTAGCTTTGTAGAGCCGTAAGGTATATGTGTGTGTGTTCGCCTTCGAGGAGCAGATGTAGAAAATTTACCAAAAAAAAAAATGTTTTCTTTATTGTTACTCGACTCTTAACATCACCACGCAGTAGGTGACCGCTGAGAGTGCTTGTAGTAGATTATCTCGTGTAACAACTTTTAAAGCAGCGGTGTTTAATCTTACAAAAATCAGCAGGTGGTCTATGTGTATTTCTGACATGTGGTTTTGAAGTCATTAAAAATAACTGTGGTAACTAACTTTTGTTATTAAATAATAATCTCACCCAGTTTGTTTTAAAGCATCAGCACCAGCTTCTCTTGTGTTCATGGGCCAACAATCGGAAGAAATGGGAACATGACGCGAACATCCTCCAGGTCTTTCTGCTGCCAAGCCTTTATGTGATCGTATTCCTCTTGAGGTCAAGCGAAGTGCAGCTCCGAGCTCAGAGCTGGATTCACGTCCATGCTGTCTCAAGGCTTTCACAACTGTTGAGTGTTGATGCTTGAGGCGCTGTTTCACACAGGTGTTAAAGATGCTGAGTGCCAGCTAAAATTGGGTTCTTTTTGCAATCTGGGGGGCAAGTAGCTACACGTTACTTGCCCCCCAGATGGGATGGATGATAAATTTGTCCCATAAATAGTTTTGACAAACTGGATTTACACAAGAAAGAAGTTGAAGTTAAAAAAAAAGGGCTTGCTCTGTTTTTACTGTGTAAAATGTGATTGCGTCCATGTACCTTGTGTTTATTTTTTATTTTTATTTGCATTGTGCCTTGCATTCTCACACTGGTTTAACATTTTTGCTGGAAGTGAAGCTATTGTTTTGTTTAGTTTTTCAAAGGTGCCTGTTGGAAGTTTGGAGATATAACGAGGCTTAAAGGAAAATATTTTCAATTTCAGGTTCTGAAAATAATGTGCCAACATCTGATTTGCATATCGCTGCTTTTACGAGATTTTCACTGAAAGAATGTTTGAATCAGTTGCTTAAATTATAATCTCTGTTCAGATTTGGAGAAGTATGTTGCCACTCACTTGTCTTTGCTTTATTCCATGGTCTAAAAACTTTTTTTCTTCCAGAAAACTTTTGTCACAGAGGCCACAATATAAAAAAAAAAACATAAATACTCTTTTCTTGTTTTTATGTACAGCAGATCCCAAAATTCTACATACAAGATAAAAGTATTAAAGGAAAACCTATATAAACATCTGGTTGCTACACACTTAACATATCATTTAGAGCTTTAGCATATTTCCTTTGGGACAAAATAACTCACAATTTTGTCCAGGACATTACAGATGGTTCTAAAATGTAGAACATGGTCGATGCTTGTTAGTTTCAGCTGCTCCTTCAGTTTTGCCCGGTGTCTCTGTAGATGAGACCCCTGACCAATTGGAGTCTCATCTCTTTGGTGGTTTTGAGGAAACACCCAGTTTTTCCAGTGCCCCCCTCCCTATGCTTTCTCCAATTGTCAGCAGTGGCTCCCTTCATTATATTATGTTATGGTGTATGCATATTGTGCTGAGATTTTTTTTTTTTTTTTTTTTTTTAACAATCTTCCTGGTTGCTGCCTTTGTATAGTGAGATTATTGTGACCTCATGTAACCTTTATGCAAATAGGATGCAAATATTAAAGTTTTGCAAGGACAGATGAACTTCTCTATAATTAAAAACAAATGTGAACTCAAGACCGTCAAAACTGAATCAAAAGCTGCTTCAACGAATTATTAGTTCACAGATTTGCACCCTTTTGCGTCAAGTTAATGGCAGCTTTCTGGTTTTATATTCTATCCTCTAAAACATGTTCTACTGCAACCTGGATTTAAATCATATGTGAAAAAGATTAAACATATTTCAAAAAGAATTTCTTTACGTAAAGAAATACTTTGTTGTTTGGACAACAAAGTAAAAAAAAACTGCCATTTTTAAATGGGTGTGTAGTAGGGATTATCCAAATATTGAAGCCAGATTTGTCCCACTGTTCTTCATGATTCCCCTCAGAGTTTGTTTAAAAAAAAGCTTTGTGTACAGTATGGCCACAAGTCTAACGACTTTTCAGGTGTTGTTTAAAGCTTACCAACATCTCTACTAGCTCTGCTCTCTGTTGAAAACATGTCTGCTCCTGTCCATGGGTGTCAACAGGGAATGCCTGGCATCGTGCCTGTGAAAATTTAACAGAAAATGTCAACACTTTAACGGCTTCAGTTTAAAAAAACAAGTCTTACGTCATCCACTTGCATGTGGATCTGTTTCCTGCATGACATTTTCACAAACTTGTGGTTTCCCTTTGCTCCCCATTGGTACAGAGCTGTGGGAAAACATTTGTCCCCATTAACAAGGCAGTAAACAGGATCATTGCCATCAGACCGTCTGTCAGAGTTTCAAAGTCATTGTAAACTGTAGCATGTAGCTGTAGTTTACAACGCTACCTGAAGGCGCTTCAGTAGCCGTTTTCTCCTGCTGATTTGTCTCATCTGGAAAAAGATGAGACAGTAACACTTTATTTGAAGGGGGGTGAATAAGACTGACATGACACTTTCATTAGCATGACATAACATGAACATGAATAAGCCTTCATGAATATTTATGACTGTTGTCATAAAGCGTCATTCGGTAAATTATGACACTTTTAATACAAAGTTGACATTATTCAAAATGTCTTTGTTATGACAACTTGACATTAACCAGGAAATCATTACTGTTTAAACTTTACCTTTAATAACATAAAGATGCCTAATTTTTAAAGTGCAATCAATAATACTTTTATAACAAATTTATATCAGTTCAGCCCCCTTCAAATAAAGTGTTACCGATGAGACAAATAACTACAAATGTACACATTCACACCCAAGGGCACTTTACAGTCACCAGATAATCCATCATGCATGTTCCTGTCAGTAGTAGGGGTTACTTTGGGAGGAAACTGGAGTCTCCTTGTGAAACTGACGCATATACAGGAAAGAACATAAAAACTCCTCACACAGCAGTCCCAACTCTGCAGCCTAAAATTAGATTAAAATTGTGCCATCGAAGTTGCACTTTGAATCAGTTGGGGTCATTTTTGATGTCACGTTCACAGCAAAGATTCGGGAGTGGCATTATTGTACTTCTCCGTCTCTTGGGTAGTCATCTAAAATGTGGATGTAATCCTGTCATCTGAATGCGCCATCATGGGTTTGTAAGAACTAACAAGAGCAGAAAAATGTTTCAGAAGAGACATTCATGAAGGCGTAAGTCACGACCGAAGCTGTGTGTTGTTAAACATGAGGAAATAAATATCAGGGGATTGTGCTGAATTTCATGACAATCTGATTTCTCATCAGCTGACAACTGTTCTCGTAGTGACCATGGGAATACTTTTTTTTTTGTTTTACATGCACTTCTCAAACATGGATTTTAATCGGTGTACGTTTTTAAAGTAGGATTTAATTGAAATCTGGCATCAGATTCTAAGAGTACAGTAAAACCAGACAGACAAAGCCAGCAGTCAGTGCCACACATCATCTTCATTAAGTTTCCATTCTCATTTTAGTGATTTGCCTCTTTTTTTTTTATTATGCATCATATTTAAAAAATATCTTCCTTCATATGACATTAAACAAATAACATGTTGCTAAACCTCAACTTTCTGTCCCAGCTGTGAGTTAAATCTGTCAAATACTGGAAGTATCAGAAGACTAATATCTCATGTTATAACTGTGTATTTTACTTTTTAATCTCTTTTTCTTGTCTGGTACTGGCTGTAATTGCCACCAGAGGGTGATGTACATGTACGGGTCTGAGCTGTACATTTTTCCTTTTTTTGTGACAGATTTGTGTATTTATGTGCAGGTGGGAATAAAACTTTGTGACTACTATATGAATTTCTGAATGGAATGAGTGCCAAATATGCCTGAGCATGATAAATTGTGTAACTCAAGAGGAGCCATCGGTACTCCTGACTCATGAAAGTGAGACTTGAGTGACTCACTGCAGCCGAGGAAGAAAAAAACAAAACAAAAAAATCGAATGCACAGCTGAAGGGTCGATCATGCTCAATATTTTTGCTGAAAGTGCGAAAAACTTTAAGAATTTTTGTCTTTGTTTTTTAAAAAAAAGGGGGAGGGGAAAAAAAAGTTTCTTCAAAAATATTTGTTGTATGTTTCTGTGTCCATCCATGGCTTAAAAATGCTGTCAGTGATGGTCTTCTTCATGCGCCATTAGCAGTGAATATTAAAAGCTGATTTACTTTATTTTTTTTGGACTTGGTAAAAAAAAAACAAAAAAAAAAAACACATTTGGGTTACTTTCATTCTTGAATTACTCAGTTTTTGTGTGTTTCTAATCATCCCGAAAACAAAGTGAGCCTGACATTCGATGAATTTTATTCTGGATTTATTCAATTATTTGTCCAAAATGTAAAAGTAAATGTAATTCTAATATTAAAATGAAACTATGAAAATATGCTGCTGTCCACCACTGTCATTTATAAAACTCTGTGTCCAATCTAGGATATTTCTTTGGTGGAGCAATGCCTCGCCGCATTCAGGACCAGTTTCAGATGAGATTTTTTAAGTTTATTTTTGTATTTTATTTATTTTGACTACAAAGCATTAAACTTGAATGGCAGAAGATCTTGACTTTATGCGGAAAGCGATCCAAAGATAATTGTCCCGTTGCTATTTCAGTCATATCTTGGAAATATCTCTGCCTTCAAGGGATGTGTGTTTGAACTCACTTGAAGCAGATCAGGTTCAGATCTCTGCAGCTGCCTGTTGAACAGGACAAATGATCAACCATCCGTGTAAACATAGTTATTTTGCCGTTCAGCTGACACTTTTCAGTGCATGTCAGACTCTGTGTAAACCTGTAAGCCGTTTTAATAATAATTCAGCATACATATCATCCTGCTTCAGCGTAGGGCATTAGAAGAGCCGATTTAAACAGTGTCCATATACCATATGCTCGTCTTAATGGTTGCTAAATTATTTTAACAAAGGAGATAAAAGCAATTTTGTTGTTTTTACTTTAATATGCGTTGTTAATCTGGATGGTTTTAGCTTAATAATTAATGCGCTTTGTGACAGAACGCCTGGTAAACAAGCATGGGTAATGTTTGTTTACGGGTTAATGAGACTGAAGCATCACTTTGACTGTTGAACGGGTGGTGTAACTAGTTTTTGTTTCCAGTTTTCACAACAAATAAGTTGAATGTGCTACAAGCAGGGACAGGCTACATGGAAGTTAGTGACATTGCCGTGGAAAAGCACTCATTGTCTTTAACCTGCATGTAGCAACCACAAACCAACTGTACGCTTTACAAAATAGTTCAAGCTCAGCTTAAGTGAGAAGCTTCTGCAAAGATCAGTTTTCAAGTTTTGCTCCAGATTCTCTGTTTTTTTTTGTTTTTTGTGAGGGGGGGGTCTGGACTTTGATTTGGCCATTTATGCACCTGTCATTTCTATAGACCAGGGATTGTTCCCAAGCCTCAATAGCCAGTGTCTCACAACTTTTAGATGCTTCAGTGCACCAGAGTCAAATAATCAGATGAAAAACGAGACTCTGGAGAACCTGAATCAGCCGTTTGATTCAGGTGTGTTGGATCAGAGACCAACCTGATCCAAACCCTTCCTGTGTAGCTCTGGCTGTATGTTTAGGGTCCTGCTTTAGTGTTTTCTCCAGATGAAGAAGATCTGAGTAATCCTAATGGTGGATACCATTAATCATATTTACACAATATTTGCTGTTGGCATCCAGCTTTTTGGGATGTACAAAAAGGGCGGAAGCACAAAATAAATCCGCTAAATGACCAAACAGAGACCCAAACACTTCCCACAATTTCAATGAGTGGGACACATTTGCTTACTATTTCTCTTTTAAGCTCAATTTTGTCTTTCAATAAGCCCCAAATGTGCTAAATTGATAGTAGTTTCTTCATCGCAAAACAGCTGATTGTAACTTGCCCAGGAACTTACCTGAAACTAAAAAAGCTCTGTTGTAGCTTTTTTATGCTACAACAGAGCATAAAAAGCTACAAAATGCCTCACAGTGAAGTACAATAAAACTGAACAATAAAAATTAGTCAAACATTTGCAAACGGCATACAAATGATTCAGATATTCTGTCTTTTCAGAGTTTAACTGAAGATATTTATCACTCAGCCATTGATTAATGTTTGACTAGCAATCGATTCTGCTGTTATGTAACTCAGATTCTGTAAAGCAGAACTTTTGGATGCATTCACCCGAGAGGGAATTCAGCCTTTTTTGACAAGGGTGTGTTGGAGCAGGGATGTATCTGAAAGTTGCAACACTGTCGAGAACTGGAGCTGCAGACCTCTGCGTCATCTCCACAAATTTAGTTATAGATTTGAAATGTTTTTATAGTCAGACCTGAAATAAGCATAATGAGCAAGTACTGAGGCGATCCCCAAACAAAAGCCTGGAAGGATAGAAGAGTAGAGTAGTAAATGCTGCAGCCACCCAGAACCTTACAGCGTCAAAGCGGGCCGACTCCTTTGATACTGTAGCTGACAAAACAGAAAGTAAAACTAACAAAGTACTTCCAAGAGAAATATGGAGTGCAACAAATACAATGTAAAATAACAAGAAAATGTTTCAGAAATGCTGTCGTGTTGTAGTTTTGTAGAAAGTCATAGATATCCCTCAGCCATTGTTTAATGTTTGACAAGCAGTTGTAAAATAACTTTCTTTAAAGGAACAGTACAAGTAAATGTCCACATAGACACGGAAAGAGATGTCAGATTTATTCAACTGTCTCAATTGACGTACGTAAAATAAGAATCCAGAGTAACTGTGCGACAGGAAACCTGATCTGGTTTACGTCAACCTTGGAGCTTGTAGTAATAAGTCGGCCAGAGGAGCCTCTGTAATTCCTGCTAAATCACTTAGCTGTTCATCTAGTCATTATCTGCTCTCTTTTGTTTTTAATAATCAAGGGCAACATCCTCTTCTTCAAAGTGTTCCAGATGCACACAATGAGTGATCCTGTTTGGTCTCTAGCCATCTGCAGACCAACTCTGCTACCTCATCGGTGGCACAGGCGCTCTTAGTGAAACATCTTGCTATTATTTTTTTTTTAGTTAAAACATTCCAAAAGCTCATAATGTACTGCTGTGTCTACTTTTTAAGGTTAAGGTCACATATGGATATGAAATCTCCGAGTCCAATGCTATCTTCAGTGTTGCATTTTCATTCTGAAACTGCTGAAAACTCATTTTAGAACAATCTCGCTGTTGCTTGCTATGAGTGGTTGTTTCTCTGTCACAAGGTCAAGGACAACACCTGCCAGACTCCAAGAAAAAATATAAGTTGCTTTCAGAAAACCCATAAATGTCTATTTACTCAAGATAAGACACATTATTAAATGCATTCTGTGGCATACGGTTGCCATAACAGCTGAATTATGTTATTTATACTGATAATTCCTGGGCATATTTTACGTTTGAGCAGGGCATCCCTGCTGTGTTAAAAATAACAGTACAGCCTGTATGTTGACTAATAACTTTGAACATGCGTAAAGTTTAACAATATTTTTTTTTTAAATCAAGGAATACAAAGATTAAAGACTAAAAATACCTTCTAACATTTTCTTTAAAAATGTAACAAAAAAATAATGGTGAAGAATACATTTGGACAACTCTTATTCACACTTACGGCTTTCAGAAAGGAGATTGTGGTAGCTTATGAGTCTGGTAGGATATTAAAGAGATCTGTCATAATAAATTCAACATTCAGTTGGCCCACCTCTAGCTGGACAAGCAAATGTATCCCGAGAGCAGACTACAAAATGCTAAAAGAAGTCTCCAAAAGTCCTAAAATGTCATCATTACACATACAGTCAACTCTCGCTTTGGTTGATTTGGAAGTCTATGGCTGTGCATTAGCAACAGACTTCACAAGTTTAACTTTGACTGGAGGTACATCCACAAATAGAAAGTCTTAGGCCTAGTCAAAGACCAAAACTTGATCCCATTGAAATGCAGCAGGGTTACATGGAACAGGCTATACATTCAAAGGAAGAAACACAGGGATGTCTTTACTTTTACCGCAGAAAACACCTTTTGTTGGTATCTTTTGTTTAATAAATGATTCAATCTTATGTTTTGTCATCTTCTTTTGTAGAGATTAGACATTGCTAGGCAGACATTTCATATCGAAGAACTGAATGTGTCTTTTTCACTAAACTGTAAGGACATTAATGACTGCAAACGAGAGCTGAGGTCGCCACAGGACTTCAGTTCTACTGTGGACGGCCGACAGACAAAAGGACATCCGTTTGACATGGACCCGACAAGAGACAGAGACAACAGGTGGACTTAAATACACATGGAACGAAACACACCTGGGAACAATCCAGGACTGACAGGACAACACAGAGACTCAGGGAAACAGGACTAAACACAGAAAATCCCAAAATAACTAAACAGAAAAACACGGATCATGACAATAAGTTTTTTATTTTTATTTTTAGTATTTATCTAGTTGTAAAAGCAAAACATAAAACAACACAAAAACATGGTTAACACAAGCACCATAACTATCGTAAGATCAGGAAGTTTAAATAGTTTTTCATAGGTTAGTAGATGAAATCATCATTTTAAAATCCCTTTTGAATCTACTCATCTTGTCTTTGAAAACGGAACAAATTTGTTGTTGAAGCAACAATAAAAATAACTTAGCCGAGCTGCTTGGCTGGTTGAATAAAAGCTGAAGTTTTTATTTGCAAGAAAAAAAATAAATAAAAAAGATCAATTGATAAAAGTTTTTTCACATTTACAAAACTTGTCTCAGTGTTACACGTTGTTACTATGTTGTACTGCAGATAATATTTATTCTTTTTGTAGAGCAAATAATGTAGCCAGTTCTACTTAATTTTGAAGTCATTTCCAGATCCAAGTTGCGACTCAAAGGTAAATAGAAGTCAGCTCAAGTATTTCTGACTAGGAGTTTTTGATCGACCACCATGAAAAGCATTTGAAGTACCATTAATATTAAATGTACCACGAACCATGACTTTAAGCCATCAGATCAGATCAGTTCTGTCCCCTATGAGGAATAACTGGTGCCAGGTTTTTCCTTGTTTATCAATCATTTACTTCACAAACCAAGTGGTTCTAGAAGGTGATCCGTGTATTTTTAGGATTTATATGGCATTCACTTCTCCTTTCAAGCTCATCCGCAGCTTTATTTGTCCTTCTGCTGCCACATTCAGATAATCCACTGAGTCAATACAGTTAAACATATCTCCACTTTGTTGTTTGGACTTCAGATAAGGAGGTTTTAATTGCTTTGCAAACTTTACTACAGTTCACCTGAAGGTAGAAGATTGATTCAGTGCATTTCAAATGCATTTTTTCCACAGTGTTTTCAGGAGTATTTCAAATGTCTCTCTTTTAGTAATATGACACTGCAATAAAAATATTCTTCTTATAACTTACTTTAGTATAATTTAGTTTTACATGATAAGGAATCCCAATATTAAAAATGTCTGTTAGAAAGTTACCGGCTTGTTTTAGTCGCCCATTCTAGTGAGAAATCCACCTGCAAACTCGGAGAGACCAGCATCTCTATAAGTAAAAAAAAAACAACAAAAAACCATGTTGCATTGGAGACCAGGTCGTGCTGCATCTAATCTGTAAAGTTAAAGTAGAAGTTCTCTTTGCTGAAAGTAGGTTGTCACATTGCACCACTCTCAAAAAAAAAAAGTGACGATTAAAACACGGAGCATGTCTTCATATCACCCCTGACCAGCTGTCGCCAAGTGATCTGCTCCAGCAGGTGGCCTGACCAAACATACAAGTTCACAGACATGCAACTTTAATCAGGTACACTGAACTGAATGACTTTTCTCATTAAATATTTATTAATTTTGCATTGAGAGCATTTTCAAAGATGTATTATTTTTCTAACAATGTTTTATCCTCAGTAAAATATTTTCTTCTTAGTTCTTATTCCTTTTATGACCTTAGGTACTGTAATTACACGTCCTATTTTAGTCCTCTTTTTAAATTTGATTGCACTTAATGAAACTAAAAAATGCATTAAGATTCAAAACTGTGTTCGTAATTATGTTTAAATAATTTCTTACATAATTACATGCAAAAATGAGTTATTAAATGTTGAATTCATAAAACAAAGATTAATTATTTCATATTTCCAGTGCTACATGCCAACATTATATTATTTAAGCTGTAACTTTGACTCTTCAAATTGATTCTATGATTTGATTGGTTGACATGCACAGCAGTATAACTGCTGACCAATCAGATTGTCCATAACAGTATTAGCCCCTCCCAATGACTTCAACAAGTTAAACAGCAAAAAAATTATTATTTTTTTAACCAACAGAGATGGGGGACACTAAGAAAGTGATTGTTTCAAATCTCATCATTTTCACTACAACCTGGGTTCAGCCTGCGTCTCACCTCACCACAACCAACCACTCCATATGACATTTATATCAACGATATCAAAAGATGATGAAAAATTAATTGGAAATGCTCCTTTTTTTCATGCTAAGAAGCTGGCATATTACATACCTCACAGACAAACGTTAGCTATTGCGTAAAATTTGAAGCTTCAACACAGTCTATGCTTCAGGAAGCGATCATGTCTCAATAGCTGGGAGCCCAGATGTTCTGTATGCAGCAAATGGCGTAGTAGTTCAAGGAACTGTTTTATACCAGGCAACTCCAGGTGAGGTTGTCAGTGACCTGTAGCAGGAGACCATTTCCACCACTGTCTGCGCCTTCTGATGTCCACAGTCATCCCCTTGGTCTTTTTCACATTGCTGGCAGAGGCTGTTTTCATCTTTGAGATGTTCCGCCTCCTGCTTGTGGTCAGACTCGTCATTGTTTGCAAAGCATTTGCCCACAGATGTGTCATTTGCAAGCTTCCTTGCCAGGCAGCTCAAATATTTTGCTGAGCAGTCATGTGTGAAACCACTGGGGTTGCTGTAAAAAAAACAAAAAAACAAAACAAAAAAAAACAGAAGTTAAAGTTTTCCAGTGGCCTAGTCAAAGCCCAGACCTTAATCTGACTGAGGTGCTGTGGCATAACCTAAAGGAGGCTCACGATTTGTCCAGAAGGTGGTACAACCAATTACTTTGGTTGACAGAGTTTCATGTGAACTCTGTCAACCAGAGTTGATTGATTGATTTAAAAAAACAAAACAAAAAACAAAAAAGAAAAAAAACAAGAGTTTAAGAGAGAAAGTACTTTTCCTCTGCTCTGTTTATTATATTTAACTTCCCTTTCTGAATTTAAATACTGAAATGAAGCAACTTCCCAATGTTACAAGCACATGTTTTATTTAATCAGAGGGCGATTTAACAAGTCTGAGAACCAGAGCCATAAAGAGTGAATAGGAGCAGACCGTAAAGCAGGATGTTTACAGTACATCACAGTATGTCCAGATCTGGTTGCACTGGTCACGGACCCAACACTAAGCGCTAACGGGTTACTAAAATCTCTCCTGCGTGGACTGCGTGAGCAGACACGACTCAGCTGCCTGCTTTAAATCAGCAGCTGCGCTAATCTGGCCCACTCATGGTCCTGCCACAGTGGAAAAGTACAGCGCGGAAGTGGCATGATTTCCAACCCTTTCAGGGACAAACTGTGTGTGTGTGACAACAAACCAGTTCAAGTGTAGTTACATCACAGAGGATCCCGCGGAAACCACAACTACTGTTCCCAGTGGCTCAAGCTGAGAGGAATACTGATCGGATTCCTGTGTTCCTGGAAGGAGCTTTGTGTGGGGAGGGGGCTCAAAAAGATGGAGGGGTAAGTGTTCACCGTCTATCCCCCCCCGCCCCCCGCGCTGCTTTAAACCCCCCAAAATGTCACGCTTTTAAAAAATAAAACTCCTGGTAATCCTGCAAGCTTTAGTCCAGCAATTAAACTTATTGAAGCTTCTGAGAAAAAAAAAAGATCAGTTGAGTAAGTAAACCAGTTTAACCAGGGACTGAACAGTGCGCGATATAAAAGAGCCAGAGAGCCGCAGGGGCTTTTCAGTGATAGCTTCTCTCTCGATTCTTCAACATGTCAAGGGAGTTTGTGAAAGGAAACAGCGTGGACGGGTCCAATCAGGGGAGCGTCTCCGGAAAGAAGACCCCGCTGCTGGACCGCGGCCAGTGGGCGAGCAAGCTGGAGTTCCTGCTGGCCGTAGCGGGAACGCTGGTCGGACTGGGAAACCTGTGGAGGTTCCCCTACTTGTGCTACAAAAACGGAGGAGGTAGGCTCTGAAACCCCCCCCCCGAAAAAATAAGACAGAAAAGTAGTTGAAATTTGCTTTAAGGGATTTCCAGATCGGGGCAACAGGAGCGGCTTCAAAAATGTTTTCCAAGGGGTGACCAGATGGGGGACCAGCAGTAACTTTGAGCTGGAATGAATGAATGAATGAATGAATGAATGAATACTGTCCATTATAGCGTTTTTTCCCCCTAAATGATTTGATTGTGTTGAGGGAAATGGCATAAAATGTAACCAGTTTCTGTATTTTGAGAGCAAACACTGCCCCCAAATTTGACTTCCCTTTTTAGATGCAGTCTGTGTCTTGAAAATACTTTATTTTTTCCATTTTCTGCTTTTGAAGTCCCGTCATTTTATTTTTATTTTTATTTTTTTATTGATTTCCAATAAGTGAAGGTGTTTTTGCTTTTTTCCATATACGGTACACTTGCAAATCTATTAGGAAACAAAGGGTTTTTACCTCAACAACTTGGCACAAACAATGAACAATCAGATTCTTTATTTGTTCTTTGAACAACGAACACTGAAGTCACTGAAGTAACACAGAACAAAGTAAAACATTCAATTTACTGTGCGAGTGTGTACCTACTTCTGTTCAAAACTCCGTGTCAAGCAAATAAGCAGTCATAGTTTGAGCTGCTTTGGCTCCTCTGTTGCATCAGAGCAACGAGGCCATCCCTCATCATCATCATCATCATCATCATCATCATCATCATCATCATCATCACCACGTGTGTCACTGAGCTTTGGCCTCTTACGATCCTGACACCAGTTTACCACCATGATAGATACTGAACTCTTCAAACCCCACAGCAACACAATTTCAGGGTTTAAGCTTTGACCCAGTCAACTGACCATTCCAGTCTAGCTCCTGTCAAACTCGCTCACACCCTGAACTCTGCACACTCGGATTCTATCAACTGTGAGAAAAAAATGTTTAGCTACTGCCAAATATGCCATTCACTGACTAGTGCCTCACGGAAGATATAATCAGTGTTAATTGGTTCATGTGTCACTGTTATGACTGACATGTGTGGGAAGGTTTTAGTTGAAGCCGCAAATGATTTAAGCCAAACTGAGCTGAAAACAATTTGAAACATGTATTTGTAAGCAGAGCTTAATGAAATAGGGCTCATGTTTTGATGTCAGTCAGCAACATCCGATCATAATATAAAGTGAAGAAGAATAAAAAAACACGAGTGTGATAATGAATAAAATGATAATGACAAATACATCGCATAGATTTATACATCGCGTATTTTTATGCGAAATGGCATTTTTGGCAACAGCTTATTAGAAAGTTAACGTGGTGTAAACAAAAAAAAAAAAACTTTCACGGATGTGTAAATTGTCTTCAAGAGATGTTTTCCAGATTACTTAGCTCACTTTCTTCTCAGGTGCATTTCTGATTCCCTACACCCTGTTTCTGCTTGCCTGCGGCATCCCGATGTTCCTCCTGGAGACAGCCATGGGGCAATACACGTCCCAGGGTTGCATCACCTGCTGGAGGCACTTCTGTCCCCTGTTTGAAGGTTTGTGTTTCACAGGAGCTCAATGCAACTCCACATTAGCCCGTGGCAGTGCCGCCCTTCCATGCAAAAATAAATACTGTAAAGAAAACAAAACCAGTAATGCAACAAACTTAAAAACTCTTTTGTTTTGCAATTTCTTTGAGTCCTCAGTTCACATATTAAAAGAAAAGACGTAATTAAAGCTGTTAAATCTACTGCAAAAAACTTTAGGCCACTCTCAAAGTTAATTCCCACTGATCGATTGTGAAGGAAAGTCATCAGATTTATTTACAGTGGTTTTTTGGTCACGTTGCAACCAAAAACATTGTTGTTTTTCATTAGGATTTTATGTGACAGACCAAAACAAGTAGCTTATAATTGTAGCGTGGAAGGAAACTGATTCAAGGCATCAACATTTTTTAAGACTGAAAATAGTTCTGAGCAAATGAATTTAGCCACTCTGAGAAAGAAAAACAACACAGCTCTTCATGAGTATGCATCTGTTTATTAGCACACCGAGAGACTGAAATCTGTACCTATTTTCCGTCACAAAAAAGCCCAAGATCAGTTAGACTGATTGCAGAGAGTCAGTGTGAACATCAGTTTCCTGCTGTAGCGTCTTTATTGCATGTAGGTCTGGACTTTGACTTGGCCATTTTGACACTTACCTTACTTTCTGGACTGTAAGCCGCTGCTTTTTTCACACACTTTGAATCGTTTGATGCGACTAATATGCAGCTTTTTACCAAACGGTCACAAAAGGCTGAGCTGCTGCATGAAGAAGAGGACAGCACAAACCTGAGAGCAAATCCAGGGCTGCGCTGTTTGATTCTGTGTTTTCATTATGTGAAACACCTTGCTGCTGAAATGTGCTATACACATAAACTTGATTGATTGATTGATTGATTGATTGATTGATTTAGCTCCATCCATTTTGCCATCAACTCAGACCAGCTTCTCTGTTCTTGCTGAAGAAAAGCATGCCCACAGCATGATGCTGCCACTGCCATGTTTTACCCCTGAGATGGTGTGATCAGGGTGATGTGACACTCCATCACAAATAGTATTTTGCATGTAGTAAAGAGTCTCCATCGGGCTCTTGGCTGCTTTTCTGATTAAGGTTCTCCTTGTCCAGATTGCCCATTTGTTTGACCAGCCATGTTTTTGCAGGTTTTGCATTTGTGCCAGACTATTTACATTGTCGAAGGATGGATTGACCAGCACTCCATCAGATGTTCAAAGCTTAAAATATTGTCTCCTAACCTAACCCTGCTTCAAACTTATCCATGGCTTTCAAACGAAGAGAACTGTCTGCAGTGTTCATTTTTCGTCCTTACTTTCGGTGATTTATCTTCTAACAAGCCTTTGAATAAATCACACACAGATGGACTCCATCAAGCAATGTAGCGAGTTTTGAAAGGAGCTATTCAGCTTCTGTGACTTCTGTAATTACAATACAATAATATAAAAAATAAGTAAATAAATATAATAATATATATATATATATATATATATATATATATATATATTATTTATTTATTTTTTATTTTTTTGCATGAGCCCAGTTCAAATGTGTTCACTCTTGTGAGATTGGGATATTGTAATAGGGCCAATGAATGCGGATTTCCTGCGTCTAGACATAAAGCCATCATCTTAAATAATATCTACAAATGTCCGTAGTCATCTAAATCTACAAGCAGCTAAAAATTAGGCATGCCCTTAATCTGAAAAGACCGAGGAAAGTCTCCTGTCACAGGCATCAAAATAGGTCCAAATAACCCAAATACAGAGTCTCACATGAGAACAAAGAGGAATCTGTTGTTCATTCCCAAATGAACAAGCAAAAGAAGTTTCCCACAAAGCACAATTGTCCGTTGTTAAGCTATGATTAATAATTGTCACGTGTCAACTCTGGGAAACCTGATGAAACTTTGCACACAACAAACTGTCTGTTGTCGCTCAGCTGCTCCATGTGATGGATTATTAGACACAGAGGAGAATGTGTAGACTGAAACATGGCATTCTTCACACCTAATTTATCAAGATGTAAAGGTGGGAAAAGGCATTAAAGCTGCAATAAACGCTGAAGGTCCTGACATGTTATGGTGTCTGGGCCTAAGGGAAACTCGCGTCAAATTCCTAACTTTGGGTTTCAAGCATGCAATCTGTCACGCACACTGCATGGTTGATGGGATTAGCAAAAAAGGTTTTTTTTATATTTTTTTATCTTGCTCAGGTGCAGTGGTTTTACATGCAGCTGTTATCCAATCTATGTGATAATGTGTGATGTTCAAACAGGACGCCGCAGGGTCTGACAATACTCAGAAGAGACGGCTGCAAATATCAGGCCGCTAAAACATAACATCTTATGTTTTAAATATTATTAATGTTTTACTAGGATTATAGATGATGGATCAACACAAAGCACATAGTTGTGTGGATGAGGGAAATTATTTATACATATTTAAATTGATAGATAAATGTGTATTCAGCCTCCTTTATTTGGAAACCCCTAAATGAAACCTATCCAACCTGTCTTGTGAAAGCCTCGAAGGCTTCCTAGAAAACATTTGTATACAACAACGTAATGTTCTCCTTCCATAGATTAAACACGCGTCCTGGCTGAGCTTTTGCTGTGACTGACTGTATTTGACCTCTTTCACCTTTTGGCCTTTAAAACGGGCTCAGAGCTGATCTGCTCAGCTTATTTAACTGAGTTTGACAAACTGCAGCGACTACTAGGATGTGGTTAAGTTTAAAACAGGGATAGGTTCTAAAACAACGATGACAAAACTGAAATCATGCACTACTTTCTGTAGGTTTACCACATATAATTCCACTAAAATTGATGGGATGTGACATAGCAAATGTAGAAAAATTCCGGAGATACAAGATGCAGTAAATATTAATCAGAGAGCAGACTGTCAGGACAGCAGGAAGTGCATTTGTTATTATTTTTTTAATACATGTTAATAAATTCGTTTGGTCCAGTTTGCAGAAAAACTGGGGTAAGTGATATGATTTGTGTAGATAAACTGTCTCTTTGCAGCAATTCAGTTTTAGGTAGAAATTAAACCAGATGTATTTAACAAGGTATCTGCTTGAAGACAATAAAAATTATGTTCCTGGAAAAGAATAGTCAAAGATTTAAATGACTACATCAGATTTCCTTTTAAAATAACAGATCCGATTATTATGAGTAACTCTATACCCTTGCTGCAAGAATTGCATTCACTGGTTTACTTTGCTAGGTAACTGAAGGTCACTTAGCAGTGAGGTGAAATCCTGCAGTTTGTTTTGCAAAACACATTGAAGCAAGCTGCGTTATTTCTGCAAAATGCTGCATTTGTCGCAGTCATTTTTCTACAGTCACCTATTCTGACCCCATCTCTGCCTTCAGGTATCGGGTACGCCACGCAGGTAGTGATTGCATACGCTGCTGTGTCGTACATTGTCATCCAGGCGTGGGCTTTCTTCTACCTCTTCTCATCCTTCAGCGCTGACCTTCCATGGGCCAGCTGCGGAAACTCCTGGAACACAGGTAAAGCAAATAAATAGAAATTATAATAAAATGTTTTGTCAATGTTGATCAGAATCATAGTGTTAATGATGCCACTCTTGATCCTGAGCATATCTTCGAACAAAACTTTCAGTTTCTCACTTGAAATTTAGTGCTGACACAGAATTAGGCTTCACTTGGATTTGAATGAGTGTAAATATATGAATATATTTTTCTCACATACACAGTGCATTGCACACTTATTTGATTGATTTTTTTCTTTAATCAGAGTCTTGTGTTGAATTTGATAAGAAAAACATGTCATCCAACTGGACAGCAGCTGCAAATGCAACAACACCTGCAACCGAGTTCTGGGAGTAAGTGTAATTCATGCCTGCCTCCTTTACTGACCAGTCCGCCATGTTTTAGACATATTGTATTTCCTACACGCAACTAAAACGTGAGAGACACCACTACTTAAATTAAAACAAAGCGCTGCCTTTTTCCCACAAATTTTCTCCAGCCGAGTTTCCCCTCACAGAGCCCCTCTCTCTTTCACCTCCCTCACTCAGCTCCTTCAGACTAGCTGCAGCAGCAATTAGCAAACAGCTGGTGGAACTACACATCTGCTGAGCTCATCATACAAGCTTCTTCTTAGTCCAACTCTTCTTAGAACAACTGTTAACAGCATAATGAGAAGCATTATGAAGGCGGAGTGTCAGCAAGAGTAGAAGCGTCTTGAAGAGACAGAGGCCCAATTTCAAGGAGAGTCAAAATACTTTTAATTTTATAATGACTGAAGGTAACGTAGTTGCCTTGTTTTGCTTTAAAATGACATTACCTGTAAAATACATACATTTATGTATCGTTTATGGATTTTAATGACCAAATTGGGTCGGAATAGTGATGGTCAGACGTCTGGGTTGGTGCGTCTCCAAAACGCCAGCTCTTACAGGATGTTTTCAGTCTGCAGTGGTCAGCATCTAGGGAAAGAGGTCCAGAGTCATTAGTAGTCAAGGCTCATTGATGAACATGAAACAAGTTGGAGACCAGTCAGGATGACCAAGCTGACCCCTGCTCAGTAGTCCGATCTGAAGAATCAGATTTTCTTTCACGTTACGTGGGATTCCAGGTGTGTGTGTTGTTCATTAAAGCCACACAGGAGTCCTGGATGCTCTATTAGAAGTTGAAAAGCACCGGGAGGCTTTACATGATGTTCTGCTATAAAACCTCAGATCTTGCCATCCATATAGGTATTACTTTTACACATATCTCTAGCCTAGCTATTGGCAGACTTTATTTCCATTTTTTTTTTCATAGAAAGCAGCATTTTCTGATGTTTGTATGTTGCTTAGGAATTGTTTGGAGTTTGAGCTGTTGCCTTGATTTTACATATTTCACAGATTTCAATTTAATTGAGCATTTTGGGATGTTCAAAAGAGACAAGTCTGAACAATGAGGGCCACACCTGGCAGCTTACAGGTCTTAAGAGGATCTGATGCCAACATCTTGGCGCCAGAACTCAGTACACCTTCACTTTAGACGAGTAGCATAATCCGTATCTCGGCTGATCCCGCTTCTTAGCAGTGAAACTGGGGTGAGCTCCACATGTTTTGATAGGTGGTCATAATGTTGTGCATACAGTGCACATATATCTAAAGTTGAGTTTTTTTTTCTGCAATTTGTTGCTACCTTTCCATCTTTGGACACTTTAAGCACACGTATAGTGTGAAACACTCTCACTGCAACAAGCATTTAGCAAAATAGTTGCCAAATGTCAGAGTTAATTGACAAATCATAAACATCACATATACTTTGGAAGCAAAGACTCGAAGTTTTAACTTGCTACTTTTCTAAGTTCCTCTCACAACATCCTGCGCTGCAGCGCTAATTTACTTAGACCGTCAGATTCCTGTTCCTTCGGCTTTATAAAGCCAGTATTTATGTATTTAAATACAGTTTCAATGCAAACTTTATTTTAAACTTTCTAAGTAAAACTGGTGCTGATGATTTTGTTTCTCAATAAACCACTGGCTGCTCGCCTCTAGTGAATTCTTTTAAAACTGTGTTTTTGTTGCCAATAGTCTGAGTGAAAGGATTTTAGCTGTTGCCTCTTCATGCTGCATCCTCACAGCCTTTCCCTCCAAACCTGTTGTTCAAACCAAGTAAAGCTCTTAAATAAACTGCTGCTTGCATCAGTTGCTTTGGCAATTAATGAAAGCAGTATCAATTGCCAAACACATCTAGGAAACAGGTTCTGTGTTTACTGCTAGTCTAAACTTGCTTTAAAACATTTGTGTTGTCACCACAGGAGCATTTGAAAGGGCAGTTGACATTAATGAATACCCCCTTTTTAATTAAGTATGTCCATTTAAGTTTTGAAAGTTGGATAAAATAAGTTGGGTTTTTAGGATGCCTTTAGTGTTTTATTTTATTGTGAAAAATAAACTGTATTTGCTTGTTTTTTTAACAAACGGTTGGATTTTTTTCTCAAATTCTTTTAGATTTTATTGAATGCACCACATTTTGGTTATTTTGACATGTTGCAATGTCTGTACTTACATTTTGGCGATATTTCTTATTAAGTCTCTTTTGGCAACATTATGCATATATTTATCTTTTTAGGAGAAGAGTTCTGGGCATTTCTAAGGGGATTGAGGAAATTGGTAGCTTAAGATGGGAGCTGGTGTTGTGCCTGTTACTCGCTTGGATTATCTGCTACTTTTGTGTTTGGAAAGGAGTGCGATCCACTGGAAAGGTAAGGCAACCTCTGATGGAAATGCTTCGATGCTTTGCCATTTAGAATGGGGTACTGACGACATTTTAAATTATTTTAGCATTTTTTGCTCCAAAAATATTCCTCATTCAGCTGGACCACATGCAAGGATCTCTTTGAAAATATTATTGGTATGAATTTCAGGGCATCAACTCAAAGAATAATAATAATAATAATATAAAAAAAAGCAGTATTTCTTAGGTAGATGTAAAAGTTTTCTTCAGATTTTTTCATAAGAGCTGGACTGACTCTTAGGGAGCAAATTTTGGGTGTGGTATTTTACTGTTGGGAACTGTTGTCATAAGCAGCACAACATGCAGCCAAGCATGTTTTAGAGCACATGAAACACTTCAGAGGGATAAAACAAATGGATAAGAGAGATGTGTCAGACTTTGCATGCACTAAGTAAAAAAAAAACAAAAAAAACAACAATAAATATGGCGGGTCACCAGACGAACTAAAAATCTGGAGCATTTATAATGGGAACGTGTAAATGTTAATTTCTTCTCCTGAAAATTTTCTGTTAAATTTCAATTTGACTACTTCTGATATCTGCTTCTGGTATGAAGTATTGTAGCAAACTTTAGGACAAATAGATCTAGAACGTCTAATCTTGATTCAACTGAGAAGAAAGCCTTTTCCGCACTAAGCAAAGTGAATAAACAAGCTGTGAATACAGCTTCATTAAATGTGTTAAAAGGCCAAAAGGCAGAGCTTAAAGCTTTGAAGTTGCAGGGGATCAAAGTTTGCACAAATTAAAAAAAAGAATAAATGAATAAAAGATTGCACAGCAAATACTGAATTTATATCACTCGCATTTAAACCACATAATCGGCTAACAGTAGAATAAACCGTCATCCCACTAATGCTTAGCCTGTGAAATCAGAAAGGGGACTCAGATTTCCTTTTGTTTATCCTTTTATGTGCTTTCTTCTCGCTGAATGTTTTATTTTTGTTCTTCCTTTTTTTCTCTCCACATCCTTTGTTCCGTGTCCTGTTCTTTCATTCTGCACGATCATGTTGGAGTTCCGTTTTTCTGTAAAAACAAGCTTGCAAAGAGCCAGTTGGCTGCTAAACACATCATGTTTAGTGATCACAGGCCAGAGGTCTGAAATAGTTAGGCTTCTGGGTCATTTGGAGAAAAAAGTAAAGATCTCACATAGACCTTACAAAACAGGTGCCAGATTTACATTTTTGTGACAAAAAAAAGTGGAAGGTGCTTGAACTTCTCTGAAAAGTGTTGAAAATCTGGGAACAGTTTCCGAGGGAGCACACCAATTACTGCCCACATCCTCTCCTACATATTTAAAATTTAATGCAAACGCCACACTTACTGTAGATATAACCAAGTTAGGTGAGTTGCACTTGAACATATTCTCCAACAAATAAAAACCAGCTCATATCTGAATTGCATGTTCTTGTCTTTCCTGACCAGAGAAATGGTGAAAAGACATTGAACTCCACATGTTGAATCACATTTTATTTATTCCTCAAGTTATCAGAAAGTCAGGAGTTTCTAATTAATAGTTCTTCAACACAGTGATCAACTTATAAATCTATGTTTTTTAAAAGTTAGATTAGAAAATGCAAAAATGTAGGTGCTTTTACATTAATTTTAAAGGAATTGCACACATGCTGATAGGTGTGGTGATTTTGCATAAATATTTTGAGCACACATAGCTTTATAGCTTCATAAATCTGGTGCAAAATATTTACAAGATTTCTGTTAACATGAAAAACAACACTTCTAACATTTAATTGTTCTTTTAAAAAATTAGCTATAATTCAGTGTTTTCCAGTGTTTTAGGCACAATCTAACGTTTATGTTTGTGTTGGTAGGTAGTTTACTTTACTGCCACGTTTCCCTATGTGATGTTAGTCGTTCTGTTGGCCCGTGGGCTCTCATTGCCCGGAGCGATGGATGGCGTGGCTTTCTACCTATATCCAGATCCTACAAGGTTGGTGGACCCTCAAGTAAGTAATAAATTCAAAGACAAAGAAAAGCTCCCAGTTTGGTTGCTTCCAATGGAAGTCTGAGCCCAATAAGCACCTTAGATACATCAGACTTCCTCTTTTACAGAGGTTTCTGAAGTGCTTGTTCACTGACGCTGTGCTGATGTCTGTGTAGGTTTGGATGGATGCAGGTGCACAGGTCCTTTTCTCTTTTGGCATTTGTCAGGGGAGTCTGACAGCTCTGGGAAGCTACAATCAGTATAACAATGATTGCTACAAGTAAGTGCAATACTTTTGCATTTAGTCATGTGGTTCAGTAGTTATTGCTCTTCTGTCCTGTTTTACTATTTGGAAAGTTATAGATTGGAGATTAGCAAAGTTGTAATGCCTCACGTCTTTAAAATCAAGTTGGACTCCTGGTATTTACAATATTAAGCAAATCTTAATGTACAATTTTATGCAAAATAATAATACTGTGCTCTAAAATATATTGTAGTATTAAGTACGCTAAGGTAATTTATCTGTCTGCAAAGCTGCTTTTATTTGGCAGAATTACCATTACCTTCCTACACTCTTCCACTCGATTCCGATCTTACTTCACAGCACAGTCTAGACCAGTGGTCCCCAAACTACGGCCCGCGGGCCGAATCCGGCCCGCCCCCACATTTGGTCCAGCTCCCTGAACAATACCAGAGAGCATTTACATTTTTTTTCATATATATATATATGCTACTTTTTTCCTAAGCTTTGAACCATGTGGCTTATATGTGGATTTTTCTTCAACCACCAGGGGGCTCTTTAGCAGGAAGTGAATTATTGGAAGTCAAAATTGGAAATAAAAGAAGAAAATGCCCATTAAAACAGAATTAGGTTTTAAAAGGGAATTGAAATTTGAAAATGTTGTTGATCAGTTAAATAGCATTGCAGGGAAAAAGAAGATTTTTCGTTTTTTTAAATAATACTGGGATCATTATGAGAATTTGAGGCATAAATATTAGGATCCAATAGATGGCAGTAGTGGATGCAAGCTGCCGTTGAAATATGAAGAAGAAGAAGAAGGCACCCATTTTCATTTAGCACATGCTAGTAGCAGACACGAAAGCTCAGCACTTTTACTGTTACAGTTACCGTTCGGAAACTACCGTAATCGGTTCAGTTAAATCTAAACTTGGCAACTTTTTCTTTTTCAACCGTAATAAATGTGATATTCATTTGACCTGTTATTACTCAAATGTTGGGTGTCCGCCCCCCTCTGATGAATCGTGGAAAACCTGGAGCGGAAGAGAATTTCTGCATTTATTTCATAAATAGTGACATTTTCTGGATTTTTTCTGTGAAGAACCCAGAGAGGGTTATTTGATTGTGCTTTCTGGAAAACAATACATTTTTACATTTAGGCACTCCTGCAAACGTCACACTTTTTCTGTTACAAACTGACTCCGGCCCCCCACCAGAGAAGGAAAAAGTTATGTGGCCCTCACAGGAAAAAGTTTGGGGACCCCTGGTCTAGACTTTCTCCCATTCACCTGGATTCCTCTGGTAGAATTTGAAATGGGCCAATCAGCGAACCGAAGGAGAAGTTGTGAACGATGATGTCTATTTTCTGTTTTATAATTGTAGTCTGTCTGTAACTTTATCAAAAGAAGCAAAGGAAGTGAACAAAGCCGTTCAGTCCGTGTCGGCTGGTGAACACCGAGCCACGGAAAAGTTACCATAAAGTAATTAGGGAAAGTAATTTGGAAAGGAATCTAAAACTACATTATAAGTTCTGGGAAAGTAACTTGAACGTTCTTTATTTTCATTAATAAACTGCATAATTTAAAACCTTAAATTGTTAGAGCTGAAAACACATTTTAAATGTTGCAATCAACTATATGACGTATTTTCTGTGGAATTTGTAATTGTTTTTCGTCTGTTTAGTTTTGTTTTCAAACATGAGAAATATTGTGGTCTGCATCCGCAGGGACACATTTGTTCTGTGTCTGGTGAACGGCGGCTCTAGCTTTGTGGCTGGGTTTGCCATCTTTTCTGTTTTGGGATTTATGTCATATGAACAAGGACTGCCGATATCCCAGGTGGCTGCTTCTGGTGAGACGTCCGCTTTTGTTTGAAAATCTAACACACCCGTGATCAGTACCACTTTGATTTAATATGCAGGACGCAACAATGGTTGTTGCGTTTGTTGATTTCAGAGAACATCATGGTTTGAACATGTTTGGGAAAGTAAAATTTTAAATATGCTGAACTCAAACATTACTAGAATAATATTTCTGAAATCAGATATTACATGATTTTAGTGTAGGTCCCAATAAATATACTGAGATATTTAGAGAGAGAAACTTAAGCACATAGTCATTAAGCTACTTATCCCCAGTCTTGCAGCTCATTGTTGACTTCATGTTTCCAGTGCGTAGGGTGAAAATGACAGTTATTTTTTTGTTTTGCATTTTAATATACTGCACTATTTCCAACAGGACCCGGCTTGGCATTCATTGCCTATCCTCGTGCTGTAGCCATGATGCCTTTGCCTCAGCTGTGGGCTGTTTGTTTCTTCGTCATGGTCATCTTGTTGGGTGCAGACACACAGGTAAATATTGACAATATCCCAATGAATTTATTTATTTATTTATCAAACATGGATTATTTTCACTATTTGCTGGCTCCAATGGTTAGCACTCTGCTCATGTTTTCTTTTGTTGTCGTTTGTTTTTATGTGTGTTGACATAAAATACAACTGAATACATGACATGAGAAAATAAACTATAAGATAAGAACATTTGCAATATAAAGGATACACAGAAATGGTAAACACAGGTTAGATACCTCAAAGAAAATCTTTAATGGCCTCTGTGCTTATAATTGGGTTTCCTATGCAAAACCAAAAGTTCTGGTTCTCAGAAAATACTAAATAAGATCAGAAAATTACTAATATTCTATTTACAATCCAAGTAATGTGCAGCTGAGTCGGATTACTTTTTTCAGTGTACATAATGTTCATGCGTGTTCAATAATAATAACACAACAGGGAATTTATAAAACAGCATGATCAGTGCAGCACAGACAAACGGATGTGCATTAACAGCATAAATGTTATTGAAAAATGACTGTGCAAATGCCAGCATGTATGTAAACACGTCTTGATTTTGCTGGAAGCAGCAAAATCAAACATGGTCTAACAGCTGCTAGGAGGAAGAAAAGAGCCTTTTTAAAATCTGGAAATACTGGAAACCTTCTCAACGTGTCCATCTGTGTTACACAGCCCATCTAGATGCCTGATGGAAACACCGTTATCCCAACTTCGTCTGAATTAAAAAGTCAAAAAGTCTGATATTAGTTTAATCTTGTGACGTCTGTTAGTTTTGAATTTGTGTGTTTGTCTCATCAGTTTGTGAGCCTGGAGTGCCTGATGACCTCAGTGACAGATATGTTCCCCTCTGTGTTTCGAAGAGCTTATCGCAGAGAACTGCTGCTGCTTTGTCTCTGCGCTGTTTGCTTCTTTCTCGGCCTCCTTCTCGTCACAGAGGTGAGAACTCAGTGCTGTCAACAAACACACTCAATCCGATAACTAAGCTTTCTGTTTGGAAAGTGTGAGTTTCTGAACATTTGGACATTTGAGTCTTCTGCTTCTGTGTTTGACCTGACGGCGAGCCTTTCTTCTTCCTGCAGGGGGGCTTATATTTCCTCCAACTCTTTGATCATTATGTTTGCAGCGGCAATAATCTTCTCCTACTTTCAGTGTGTCAATCCATAGCAATTGGATGGATATATGGTAAGTTACGCAATCAGTCCTGAAACATTTGCCTATTTTCAGCAAATCACGAACATCAGCGACTTGTTGTTGGCTTTGTGGTTCTCTACCATAAACATGGCGCTATTCACACTGATACTTTCCAAAACCTGAGATTTCCTGCTGCATTTGCACAACTTGTAAACAGATTCTTTGGCCAGAAAACAACCCCGTAGGCTTTTAAAGAGGCTTTGCAACGTGGAGATTTTAAAAACTCAATTTTAAGAAATATGTGGAGTGGTGCAGCTGAGGTCAAACACAGACACAAAGTTTCCTGTGTCTTCTCTTTTTTTTAAGTAAGTAAACACGTGATAGATGTACTTATGAAGAGCTGTACAAAAAAAAACAAAAAAAAACACTTTACTCCCTCAAGAATAAACAAATGTTTTTCAAAAGCATTTATGCTTTTGAAAAAGCATTTATGCTTTTGAAAAACAATGTTTTTGTGTATTTTGTCATGCCACAACTTGCTACAGCTTTGTCTCAATAAAGTAGTTTTTGGGATTTTATCTGATAAAATGAAGTGTAATAATGCAAGGTTGAAGGAAACCTTTATATTGTTATGCATATGTGTTCAACCTCTTTTACTCTGATGCCCCTAAATAAAACCCAGTGCAACAAATTACCTTCCAAAGTCACCTAATTAGTAAATGGATCTCAATTTAATGTCAATACATCACTACTCTGTAAAGGACTGGCAAGAGGTGCTATAACCAGCGGATAAGGTGAGAAATCTGTGGTAACTCTGGAGGAGCTGCAGAGATGCACAGCTCTGCAGATTAATAATGAGTTCAGTAACTTTAACCAAAAAACTTCCTGATTTTCTTATTCTTCACTTGCACCTAGAACCAACAGTTTTAGTTGTATTTGTCATGTCCGTGACTGACTAAGTCACAAAACAGGTTAATGTAATTTGCTGACACATCAAAGTATTTGAGAATTTAATAACTGTGCTTTAGATAAGGCCTTATTAAAATGCCGCAGATAACGCTGATGGTTTCGGACAGTAATGACCTCATGTTTGAAGCTCTGACTCCACCGCTGCTTCAGAAAGCTGCATGATTAGGTTACAGAATCTCAGTGGTTCTTGGAATGCGTGTGTGATCTTATCCCGGATGTGCTGCAAGACCCGGCGCCGTTCGCTGAGGACTGTTCAGGTTCTCCAGCGTCTTCCACCTACTGCTGTTCCCCATAGAGAGCCGTCCTGATCCGCGTGTCCACAGGCAGTGGCTGCTGCGGTCAGTCAGCAGTCTTAAAAAAAATGTTCTGATTGTGTTCCAGCTTACAGTGGACTTTCCTGGGATAGCTTGACACGTGTGAAGTGTTAGTTCATTGTAATTTAACTCTAAAGGGCAAATGCAAAAAAAAAAAATAAATAAATAGGTTAATCTGGCAAAATTATGCATAGCAACTAAACAGGAAATGTAATTTAAATCACAATCTTTGTAACCACAGTGAAAATAAAGTAACAAAAACATGCAAAATATTTCATATGAAATTAAAACATGAGTATTTATTGGATCAATTTCTGACTCAGGGTGTGTATGACATGATCAGATCTCCTTTTACCTCCAGAGAGACACACTGTCTGTGCAGCATTTATCAAAATTGCATTTGCCACTGAGATTTTATATGCAAATGTGCACACATTGCTAGTATACTATTAAAGGCATTCTTGTTTCAGTTTAATGTGAAGGACAAGATTTAATCCATCTGACTTTAGACGTGCCTTAAAATTTTAATTTAGTGCTCTGTGCAAAATGTTTTGGTTTCTGATCTTCCTGAACAGGTGCAGATCGTCTCTATGATAACATCGAAGACATGATTGGTTACCGTCCATGGCCTCTGATGAAGATTTGCTGGCTTTACGTAACACCTACTGTGTGTCTGGTGAGTCAGTAAATGGTACAAAGTGTGAAGAAAGTGAATTTTATTCCTATTTTTGACACACTTAAATGTTCCAGGTCATCAAATTTATTCTAATAGAAGACAAAGATAGGCAGAGATAGTCCAAAAAATGATACACTATCCAATCTAACATAGGCTGATAAAAATGGAGCCTTTTCTAATAATTATTTCAGTAGAAGATTATTCTGACGATCTCAGATACAAAGATAGGCACATTCTGCAGATTTTCCGTTTAACAACTTAAGTCATTTTTATACAGTGTTAGAAATACATTGAGATGCAAATAAACAAATAATTCAGTTCCTTTTTGTTAAAATTTGCTACCCTGAAAGATTTATGTCTGACAAAAAACAGAAGCAGAAGAAATTGGTAATAGAAATCGCCATGGTTTCTCAGTTATAAAGGAAGGCACAGAATAAAGTTAGAAATATTTTATGTTTCAATAACTCAGACTGCAAGAAAAACTTTTTTTTTTTTTTTTTTTTTTTTGTTTGGTGGTTGTTGTGTGTTTTG